>NC_057356.1:55021599-55327516 GCF_016509475.1 Prionailurus bengalensis
GATTGAAGAGTGATTTAGGTGAATCACTTGATATATCTTTGTTGACAACCCATGACCATTTATGCCAATATAAGTATAGATCTATGTCACCCAAAGAAAATATTTTGAATTTTATGGGCTATTTTAGTCAGAGATTTATGGGTATATTTGTGTCTGAGTTGTTTTCTGAGGATAATACATTGGTATATCATGAGTTTGCTCACACATATTAAGTTGACTTACAGTGCATTGCTGGCTGCAGAACCCATACATATTTTATATGAAATGATCGTATCACTACAGAGCCTTCACTCTCTTCACCTTCTATTTATAACTTGTTATTAACAAGAAAAAAATGAATTTCTCTTTTCGTGGCCCTAATTTATATTGCATGTTTAAAATCAAAAGCAACCATCCTACTATTTAAAAGGAAAAAACTGGAGAATGTACAATTTTCATCCACAGAGATCAAAAAAGGTTCTGCTTGTTATTAACCCTAATGGCTTTCAGGGAGGAAGCAGCACTCTAGCAGGGGAATTAGTATTTTAAAAGTCTGTATTTAGGGGAAAAATTATAGAGAACATATATCCTATGTTTTAGCCCTTAGATCCCAGGGTAAATAATGATTCCAACATTTGAAGAATTTTATATGGTCTTTTTTCATTATTCTTTATGGCCAGCTTTATAAGTGGGTTTCTGATTGTATGATTCTTGGCAGAGTTGTGTTAACTTAATGAAACATTATTCAGCTCACTCTTTGTTTTCGTTGGCTCAGAGGCCACAGTTTAAGGGGTCTTTTTTCAGAAGTGAAAAGTGCTTTAAGATGGCCTGAAGTGTGTGGATAGGATCTCTGTTGAGACATCAATTACATACAGATGAGGAGCTTCCTGGAGGAAGTGAGAAGTGTACTAATGAAGCTGTAGGTGCCCTCAGGGAGCAGTCACACTGACAGTTTATCAGTGGCAATTTTATATAAGGGGTTGGGGAGAAGAAAATGAGGGGACGGTGGAGCTGTGAAGGCAGTGTCTTGAGCAACTTTGGAAGATTTTGCTAATGTAGGTGGTGTTTTTTTCCTTGTGGTGGTATTGGTCTGGTCTTGCTGGAGATTTTTCAGTAGCTAGTCTGTGATTGCTCCTGTGTGGTTTTACATAGTATAGCCTCTGTGTTCATGATTAATTTCTACCTGACAGCCATTCCTAGAATGAATCTGGCAGATGAGGGAATCTTGCAGATGACGCTTTCAATGACTGGACCAGGTCTCCTGCTTTTCTTAGGTTAAGCTAATTGGTCTTCTCTTTCACATTTCTTTTTCCTCAACAGCTTTGTTAGCTCTTGGAGACACCTGTTCTACATTGGTGGCCTAGAGAAACTTAAGTATGTGAAAATTATATTGTTTTAGTTACGTATGGAAGGAAATACGGGGGAAAGAGAATACTCTTCACAGTCAGAAATGACCATTGGCAGGATATCAAGCCTCCTCTGCCTCCTCTTTCTTATTCTTCCTTCTTTCATCCCAGCCCACAGCATTCATGACTTCAAGTTCATGCAGCCTGGCTCTCAAGCCAGCATTTGACTTAAACCAGTCAATTCAATTAGACATTATTCTAATAGTAAGTGTCCAGAGGGATAGGAATCTCACAGTCTCCTTTATATTTGTCTCTGTGTTGATAAGCTTTAGAATCAAGAATTTTTTCCTTATGCTGATTTTTTTTTTTTTTTTTTGCTTTTAATTAAACTCATTCTCTGTTGTTTTTTTAACTCTCTGATGATGGAGAACAGCTGAACATCATCTAGACCCCACCCCCTTCATCTCCTCCAAATAACTTATCCCAGCTCTTTTAAACATTACTTATGGATACTATTTTTCATTTCTTTTACCCATTAGGGACTTCTTTTTGTTACATACTTCCCCTTGAACTGTGGACTTTGTTCCTGTATAAATGGATTTTGGTCACTTTTAATAGCCTAGAGTCATGGAAGAAAAGGAAGTTTTCTAAGTGCAGATAAAATGACCCATTTAAGTGTACTTTTCCCTTCTTTTCTCATGCTATGAGAAAAGCATTTCATAATATAAAGATTGGAAAGAGAGTATGATCTCATAATAAAAGCAAACTCCCTCTCAAATAAAACCAGAATTAAAGGTATTCCCTCAGTTACTCATATTAACTAGCGAAGCTTCTATCTGATTTATTAGTTTATAATTAGTATATAGGAACAAAGCACCTATTCTTTAAAGAGTAAAGTACTTTTTTTCATTGATGCCAGATTATCCATTCTCTCCTTTTTAAAGCAACAGTGTATAACCATTTCTCAGCAAACCACCTCGGTGCCTTATCTAGCTCCCTTTTTATTGTGTACTGGAGTTATCTTTTATGTGTCAAAGTATAAAGTACTTAGTCGTGATGCCCACGAGTGAAGGAAACATTTACCCTTGACCTGTACCAACATTTTAATGATATTCTCCCTGCCTGCTTCTTGATATTTCTCATTTCCTAAGTGGATTTTGCTGTATTTCTGTGTAGATGTTTCAAGAACCTTATACAGTGTAGAAGATCACAGGTGTTGTGTAGTGTAAAAGAAATAGCTTCTACTGTTTCCCCCCCATTCAGGCAGCTCATTGTGTTATTATTCTCCCTAATTCTGAGAAAGGAATTTATATTGGTTCTGTGGTAGGAATGGATTAGGTGGTGAAAGGCTAGTACCTATAGGAAGTGATTTTCCTATTAAATCTTTACTTCTGGTTTGAGTTTCTCTTCTGACTATAAAGGGATATTTTTTTTATGGATATCCAGAGATATTAGTGTAACTGAAAGGCTCTGGTGATAAATTGAGTGCCCATAGAAGGGATTCCCATAGTTGTACCTTCAGTGCGCAAATGTTCCTCCTAGTTACCTGTGGAGCTTCAGTGTCGTGTCCAGGGCAAACCGAAATATCTGTGAACCATTTACAGACATTGCAATGAAACTGCAGTCTGTCCAGTTCCATAATATCAGAGGAGCATCACTTGCAGCCTATGATATCAGCCTGATTACATCTTGTTGGAGCATGTTGTCACTGATAGACATTGCTACCGTAATTATCATATGATTCACCATTCCCTTTGTTTTATTTTGCTCCCTTTTCTGCAAACCTCTTCTGACTAAAGAGAGGGCATTTTTGAGCTAATGATACAGTAAAAATTTCAGTTATATTAGCTATATCTTACTCATAGATGATAGTGCAAATATTATCAAGTATCAATACCTACAGTGTTTAGTAGACAATTTCTCCCTTGAAATTTTCTTAGGGAAAAATTGCTGTTTCCTTTATTTTATTGCTAGTGTTTCTCTATTTAATTGCTGGCCTTTCTTGGCAACTCATCCACTTTGAGTTTTGTCTTTTATTGCAATGAGGGAAGTTGTTTAAATCCAGATATCTATACCCATCTTGCAATAAGGAATGCTTTTAGAGAGGGGAGTTCTCCTTAGTCTGATCCAAAAATAATTAAGGAATTACCTTTTCTCTGAAAGAAATGGAGTCAAATGGATGTGATTTGGCGGTCAAATGGATTTGCCTGGTCCTCATTAAGTCATTTAAAAGTTTTTTGGCATGTATTTTGTTGCCATGTATCTCTGGAACGTCTGATACGAACAATTTCAAATATAAGTATGATACATAAAATATACATAATCCAAACATAAGCTTTTTTTATTATTTGTCATGTGGGGATACTTTTGAATTATTTACTTACCGATCTTTCAGAACAAATTTTAGTTATCACTGGTAGGTTTTCGTACGCTTGGTTTTCGTCACATAGAATTAATATCTTTATATCCTTGTTCTTAGAAAAAATACATTTTTAAAAAGCTTTATCATCTCAAAGTCAGGTGTTGGGTTTTATTCACTGGTTTCCCCCTGCATTTTAAACAGCACTTGGCATGAAGGTGTTCAGTAAAAGTTTTGCGACCAAATGAATGATTCATAAATAAGCTTCCTCTAAGACTTCGTTCTCTTTTGAAATGTGATTGAATTCTAACCATGTGTCACTGTGTTATCCCTAACATACTCTGTGCTCTTCAATTTAAATTGTTTATTTATAAAACCTGCATTAAGCTTATAGTGTATAGCAGGATTATTTCTACAGAAAACTGTTTTGATTTGAGAGCATCTAGTTTGATCAGAAAATTGAAAGGGAGTAATTGGAGGGAGAACTGATAGAAATGGAATGGATCAAAGGCTGCTCTTCTTCCTGTCTGAGTTAGACCTTCAAACACCAGTTACCTCTGATAGCCTATTACTTACTGTGTGGTTTAGTGGGATACAGCAATTAATATCTTTGTTGCAGTGACTATATCGTGCACAGATCCTGGTCTGTGTTGTAGTTCTGCCCTCCTATAGCTCCTGCCATTTTAAGTAAGCATTGTGATTTCTAATTTTGACTTTTAAATTATCTTTATTTTTATTCCACTATGCAAAACCTCCAAACTGTGACTTTCCTTTTAAAATAAGGCAACAAGTAAGGATGGCAGAAGGGAGTTTATCTGCATTGAATGGCAGGTCATGTGACTTTCCACTGACCTTCATAGGATGTTTTGTGGTTTGGTTTTCATATTTTCCCTAATTGACTTTAGGATAATTACAGTTTCCTAAGATTAAAAAAAAAATTCACTTCTTGTATATGCTTTTCCATAACAATAAACTGTGCTTTGCTGACATCCCCATTCACGAATTCTTATTAAAAGCCATAATTGGGGGTGCCTGGGTGGCTCAGTCGGTTGAGCGTCCGACTTCGGCTCAGGTCATGATCTCACGGTCTGTGAGTTCGAGCCCCGCGTCGGGCTCTGTGCTGACAGCTCGGAGCCTGGAGCCTGCTTCACATTCTGTGTCTCCCTCTCTCTCTGCCCCTCCCCTGCTCATGCTCTGTCTGTCTCTCTGTCAAAAATAAACAAACATTAAAAATTTAAAAAGCCGTAATTGAAAGTTAACATTAAAAATAGATACTTTAGATAAATATAATGAAAATCAAATTTCATAGTTTAGTTTAATAAACTTTTATAGATCAGCTGCTCTGTGCCTATCTTTGCACATAAGTAAGTCCTGAGTTGCTGAAGCTGTGGGTGGTGAGGCAGGCAGAAGCACCAGTTGCGGTGAATGCCATGAATTCATACACTAAGTTCCAAGGAAACATGGAGGAAGGAGGAGTGAGCCTACCTCGGAGACTGGCACAGTCAGGAAGGCTTTGGGGGAAGCTGTTTGAGTTTGGTCTGCCAAGGTGAATTTGCTAGGCAAAGAGATGGAGAAGGGGATTCGAATGAGGAATGATTAGAGCAAGCACAATAAATACAGAAAGTCACTGTGTTCAGGAAATACCACAGGGTCTCAGTTGGCTGGATCCGAGACGATGAGAGTTGGGGAGGCAGACAAGATGTGAAACTAGAAAGAGAGACAAAGTCAAGGTGGCATTCTGTTTTCTCCCTTCTTTAGGTCTCGGTTTAAAGGTCAAAGCCCTCCTGTATCCTTTTCAGTGGATTAGTAATTACATTGTGGGGAGAATGTCCTATACCTTCTCTCTGTCACGCAGCTTTAAAAATAGGAGCTCTAACCCATATTTTCTATTCAATTTCATTTTCAAGTTGAATGGTGAATGACAAAGGGGAGAGAGGAGGTCAGCATGGAGACTCTAGAGTCAGAAATCCAGTCTTGCTGGCCAGTCACCAGTTTCTCTAGCCTTCAGGACTGTTTCATGATGAGCTGTAATCCTCCCTTTCTCTTTGCTCCTGAGCCTTCTAAGTAGAATATTTTGAATGAGGGCTTTGGGAATGTGTGTGTTAGTGAGACTGGAAGTGGTTGACAAACAAATACTGATAATCTCATTACCTGTTTGAATTTAAAGCCAGCAGATGAGCATTTAAGTATGTCTTTGGCTTTGCCTATTTTTGGCAGCCAAGCAAATTGTAGACAGAAATAATACTTCTGTACCTTTTAAAAAAATGTCTTCTTGTCTTTGGTTTTTCCACCTATGGGAAGGGCAGGCAGTCTTGGAGGGTTTTGAGGTATAAATCCTGACATTCATTTTGTGATCATGCCAGTGAAGTTAGGGGGAAAAAATCTGCATTCGTTTTTGAATACCAAGAACATATCACTTTCTAAGCTGCATGTCAGTGTTTGATATTTATTGGATAAAACATCTGCCCTAATTCTTCAGTTTCCTGGTTTCTGTTATAATTTCACATAAAAGGGATTTCCCCTGGTCCTTCCTTTAACATTAGTTTTTCTTTGGCTTGTATTTCATAGGCCAGACTCAGTCCCTTATATAAATATTCAGGCAACTGTTTAAAATGAGCCCTGTATTATTTATTTATCACATCTGTTATTAAGAAAGCTGCAAGAATTAAATAAAAGTGAAAACCGTGTGTTTTGTCAGAATATGAATCTGCGTGAACCTCCACAATCCAGCTACTTAGTGGGTATTTTTCGATTCAGCCACCCTCACCAGATACATGGCAGAAGAATGAATAAAATCCTCATATGCGTGTGCTAAGGGTCTATTTTTGTCAGTGCACACATATACACACACAGCACACACAGGCACGTACACACCACACATGCAGGTGCATTGTTTGGAGCTTATGGATACACTGCATTGGGCATTTTAGTCTTTCCTGTCTTTGTTCATTTTATTCTTGATGTTTTTCCTTAAAAATAAGGTATTTGGTTTTTTTAACCCAAAGGAACACTCACTTAGAGATTTTATTTTCTATTTTATTTACTTAAAAAAAAATTTTTTTTAATGTTTATTCATTTTTTCAGAGACAAAGCTTGAGCAGGGGAGGGTCAGAAAGAGAGAGGGAGACACAGAATCTGGAGCAGGCTCCAGGCTCTGAGCTGTCAGCATAGGGCCCAAAGTGGGGCTCAAACTCACGGACCGTGAGATCATGACCTGAGCTGATGCTTAACCGACTGAGCCACCCAGGTGCCCCCTTGTATTTACTTTTTTAAAGATTCTATAATTATGTTACTAGAAATAAATAATTAGGGGAAAAATGGTTTTGTCCCAGGAGATAGGAGCAAGTTCCAAAAGAGGGGATCAGGGAGGAAATAAACTATATAGGAAGGAGTCCTCATGATGCTTCTCTCGAGTGTAGGATGGACTGGAAGATAGAGCAAAATAGAATTTAGTGGAAGGAAAATGAGTCATTTTGAGAAAAAAAACTTCATAGGATTCCTTGATGCTGTTTCGTTTTATCGCCCTGCCCTCCATCTGAAATTCTGGGCTCTAAGTTGAGCAGAATCTTCCTTTTGGAAGCACAAAATACACGTGAATCACTATTGACATAGTGCAGTAGTGAATTTAAATCCAACAATGCAATATATTTTCTGATACTGAAATAGGTATCATGACATTCAGTGACTTCCTAGGTCAGAGAGAAATAGAGTGAGTTGTAAGGTACCTGTCATCCTCAGGAAGGAGAGCTGTGTACTGCTTATTGCTGCAGTCAGAAGAATATGAGGGGAATAGCAGGCTTCAATTACATATGTACTAATTCGGTATTTGTCATTTAAAAAAAATTAAAAATTTTTATTGGGAGGGACAGAGAGAGAGGGAGAGAGAGAATTCCAAGCAGGCTGCATGCTCAGTGTAGAGCTGCATGTGGGGCTCGATCCTATGACCGAGAGATCATGACCTGAGCTGAAATCAAGAGTTGGACACTTAATCAACTGAGCCACCCAGGTGCCCCAGCATTTGTCATTTTTTGATTCTGCTTCACTGGAGTTTACCTTTGAAAGACTTAGGAATAAAAGTACTTCCTAATAAGCACATTGGTAAATTTGTGTAGATGTTCAATATGCAGAAGCATTCTCCCGTTTTCCATAAATTCCCTAAAATCCATAGACTGCGTTTTGTTCTCCTTTTTAACTAATCAGTAAGTTTCCATTTGTCTAGGTGGAAATACTACTCTAAGAACGTGAAGTAATAAGACGCATTTGTTAATGCCCACTTTGCTTGTGGCTCTGCTTTGAGGCCCGTGCAGTTGGCATCATTTGGCCTGTTGGCCACATTCCTCTCAGTTCCCGGTTTGTTACACTTCATAGAGACCTCAGAACATCGAAAAGACCATGTGTATAATCACTATAAAAGTCAATTTATCTTTGGAATGTAAACCGATGATTGATTTCTAATCTTTCTTGAGTAAGATTTGGCAGTCTGTTAAGATTTAAGTGATCATTTCAGGGAGAAAAACCTAGGAGCCATAGTTCATGCAAGCAGTGTTATAAAATGTTTCTTAACTACAACGTTTAGAGTGTTTTAAGGAAAAATGTCATATGGTATCACCTGATCTTTAATTCAGGGGCTTCTCTGACTCCATCCATGGGCAAATCCTTTTGCGTCTTCAACCCTAGTACTCTCTGAGCCGTTCGCTCTCATGTTTTTTCATGTCGGTGACTAAATGACTTGATCTCCCTGCCCTTATTAACTTCCTGTTACAGCACTTTCAACAGGATGCAACTAAATTAAACTTCTTTAGACACTAAGTTTTTGCATCAGTTGTGGGGCTTTGAGGCCGAATATTTTAAGTGGGAAACTATGGGTCTGGCCCAGGCTCCCATCTCTGCTATTTTGTTGGCTGTGATACTATTGACAAGTAGTTGAGCCTCTCTAAGCTCTAGTTTTCTCTCTCAAAAACAGAGACAATGCCTTTCCATCTTGCAAGGAAGCAGCAAGGAAGTGGCAAGGGTGAAATGAGATCACATATGTAAAGTGCTTGGCATTAATAACTAACAATTATTTCATGGTCCAAAACTCGTTCATTTTGTTTTAGTAATCAGTACCTTGATTAATTTCTGTATTAAAAAAAAACTTGACTAATTCTTTTTTTTCCTAACATTCTCTTTCATGAACCACATTTTTAATTTCTAGGCAGCATGTGCTTGAGTCTATCTAAAGCAGCTTTAGTGTTCTCAACACTATGCACGTGCATATGCTTCCATTTTTGACTAGAACAATTTTTACTCCTCCACCTGCCTCTAGAGCTCAGGTCAGAATCCTCTCAAGTTACTGTTCCTTGGAAATTTTCTTGGATTAATGTTAACCCTGGTGCCCTTAAAAAGTCATATTTTGAGCTTTTCCAATATGTTCTCAAGTTATTTTTTTCCATCTAACTTCCTCTTGCCTCCTGCCTTTGACATATGCCTCCATTCTGCCACTAATTACAGTGCTTCCTTACTTTGATTTTCCAAATAACTCTTTCCCCTCTGTTGTGCATAGAAAAGGGCCGGCGTCCGTGCTGCTGCCGAAGTTACTCAGTGGTTGACCTTTTCTCTCAGGTGGAAGGTTTGAGGACTGAAGAAGAGTTCTAGCTATAATCCAGGCATCATAGAGAAGAAAGTGAATGTGGGCCTTTGTCACCCATGACAGCAAGACATTGGCTCTTCTGCAGCCTTTTTGAAGAAAATGTCCTCTGTAGAATAGGTGACAGGAAAGCTTGACTCTGGTACAAGTGGGCAGATTATGTGGTAATCTAAAGAGGGCACGGTTTCCTTGAACACAGTTGTCTTAAATTGACATCCAGAATCTCGGATTTTATTTTTCCTTCTCCATGGTAGATGTCTTGGCCCATAGGAGAAGGTAAACGTGTCACAGTAGGCCGTAGAGTCTGTAGAAGGAGGGCTGGTAAATTGAAGAACAACATGGAGGTTGGTAGATTTGAAACCGTTTCGTTAATTTACATTGTTTCTTCAAAAGTACAATGCATTGCCCAAGTCTTGAGGCACATGTTATGTTTTTCTTTTTTATGTCCACACAACAGCCCCATGACATAGAAATTATCATCAATTAGCGGGTAAGGAAACGGAGGTGTAGAGAGGTTACATGAAACTGTGGCCACACAGTTATTAACCGATCTCTTCTCTCAAATCTAGATGCTCTTCTTTTTACTGTGCTATTTGGCTTTATTTTAGGTATCCATTCTCAATTGGAGAGAAGCTCCAAGTGAGTTAATTACAGTGGGTATAAAAAAAGGAATTCAAATTAGTAATATCATTATCTCTCTGTGTCTCTAGTTTGTGCAAAGCAGGTAACTGATGAAGCATCTTCCACTCGAGATTCAAGTCTTGCCAACACAGCAGTGCAGAGCAAGTTAGTGTCTTCCTTTCAACAACACACCAAAAAGGCTCTTAAACAGGTAAGAGAGCTGGCATTTGTTCTTTGTTCTACCTTCTTAAGGTGTTATGTGGAGAAAGCAAAGTAGATAAGAACACAGCAATCAGAAAGCAACAGACGTGTCCTACGTTCAACCACTTCCATAATATTCTAACACTAATTTTACTCTGTGCTGAAAACTAGGAGAGGCTTGGCTGAGAACTTTGATGTAAAAAAGAAGAGGGAAAATGTCCTTGGAATCATAAAAACTTATACTAAGATTTTCTTGAGTAAGGTTTATAGTAAACATACTGGGTTCATAAATGCATTGCATATGTTGAGAATAATGCCTCTGTGGTCTCATGTCTAACTGATAGCTGATGTAAAAAAATAAATAGATAATTTCTTTCTTGTTACTGAGATGCATTAAGTTACAAATAAGAAAAACAGTAATTGTGGCTTACTTTGAGCAAGAATGTCCATCAGTGAGTGTTTGGTTAATTTTGCAGTATCATCTTGATATTACATAAGCAGTCTTGAATTCTGCATCCTTGCCCTGAGATGGTGATGGGAGGGAATGGTTGTAAGATTGGCCTCCAGGCTTTGAGATACCCTGGCTTGAATTCTTGCAACTCTCGGCAAGACACTTTTCTTCCCTGAATCTCGACTTTCTTCTCTAGAAAATGTGGAAAATAATAGTACCTTTCACATGGGAATGACCTGAGGATTAAGTGAGGTGAGAAGTTGAAAGCACATGGTATAACGAGTGACCCGTTATAGTCACTCAGTAAATGTTAGCTATTGCTGCCACACTGGCAGATTCTGAATCGTGTGTGCAAGAGGAGAGGAGATGCTGTGGTTAGATGGGGACATTGCAGGATGGTAATACTGTCAATAAGTGGAAAGCTTATGTATGTGGCTGTTCATGTGAAAATTCATGGCTTTCCCTTGTTTAACTGCTTTCCTCTTACATATTTTATTTTGATCCTTTTTTTTTTTCTTTTTTTTGAGAGGGAGAGAGAGCCTGAGCAGGGCAGAGGGAGAGAGAGAGAGAGAGAGAGAGAGACAGAGCATGAACAGGGGAGGAGCAGAGAGAGAGGGAGACACAGAATCGGAAGCAGGCTCCAGGCTCTGAGCTGCCAGCACAGATCCCGACGCGGGGCTAAAACTCACGGACCGTGAGATCATGACCTGAGCTGAAGTCGGACGCCCAACTGACTGAGCCACCCAGGCACCCCGAGAAATCATGTTTTTTAAATAAAGTTAATTTTTTTTAAGTCTCACTAACCAGTAAAGTTCTTAATAGTCATATGCCATCTCCTAGACTTAGAATGTCTCCATGTACCTTCTCCTCTACTTCAAACAAGGACACTTAGGAAAGAAACTCACCATTTTTATACTGACTTAAAATTACTTTTCTATTCTCTACTAATTATCGAAATTGCAGTATTTCCTTTCATTGGTATTGTATTTAAGGTAATTAGTGTTGCATCAAATAATCTTTGGTGAGCTTGCCATTTCTGTCTTGTGAAATGTTTTAAATCAAAGAACAAAATTGAATTCAGTGTTGAGATCCCTTTTTAATTGACGAAATAAAGGATGGATGACAGGGAAGTCTGGGAAAAGGCTCATTCAGGCGGCAAATAGGATGCAAATAATAAAATACTAACCGGGATAGAACAAAGGATGCAAAGCTGGATACTGGTATTTGTAGCACTTAAGAAACATAGATACAATCGTAAATGAAAGTCATACTTTTGAAGGGCAGTGATTTAAAAACTATGTACACTATGAAACATCCCTGTATATGAATGTAAAGATAGAGATTCAAATCCATGTATTGTTATGTCTCATTATTTTTTACTTTCTTCATTTAGGCTTCATATTACTGGAACATGTTTCATATTACTGGAACATGTTTTGCCATTACTAAAACATTTTTTAACTTTGAGTTAGTGTTTTTGTTTTGCTGTAGAGCATGTGCTCATGGGAACTGCCACTTGCTTGCTTGGGATTTAAGCCTTGTTTTAAGAAACCTGTCCTGTAAGCTTCTTCATGTCCTAGAAGAGTACTAATTTCTTAAGATTTCATATTATATAACCAAATAGCAAATTAGCTACAGTGAGAATATGGCACAATATGTAAAAGATATGCTAATGTTAGATTAATAATCAAATTCATATTGGAAATACATTTAGAAAAAAGCTGTTCTTGCAGAATTTTGCCCAGATTCCCTGTAATTGCTGAATTTCTTAAGACAGCATTTCAAAAATTGACTGAACATGAAGCATTTTAAATTGTAGCAGCCTCAGCAAATTTGCAGCTTTCTTTTCTTTTGGATAGTTGGATGGCTATGACCAAATAGAATTCGCTCTAAGTGTATGTATGTGTATGTATATATATATGTGTTTTCTCTACTTGTGAATATGTTCTTGTGTGTATAAATGCATGTATAAGTCACAATCTCATGAATGCAGGGCCAGCTGAATGACCCTAATAATAATTACATTAGCTGATATTTACTTCTCTGAATTCTAGACATTATGCTCTGCATTTTATATATACTATGTCATTGAATCCTTATAGAAATCCTTTAATGTGTGTACTAGTATTCCCAGTTTTCAAATGAGGAAAATAAGGCCCAGAGACTTTAGCTAACTTGCCCACAATTGTCCAGCTAGTGAGTTTGGGAGATGATATTTGAACCCAGAATCATAGTTTTAGATTCTTCCCTCTTAACGAATACTGCCTTTTAGCATATGGTATGTAGTATGTAGTATGATATCCAAGGACATTTACATTCTTCAGTATTTGTACAATGTAAGGAAAGCAAGACAGCAAAGTCATTAATATTATTTTCGAACACAGACTGCTTATGCTCAGCGTCAACACTTATAATGGTAGACACTCAACTATATCAAATATATAGCTCTTTTTTTACTAGAAGTATATTCTGAGTCAGTAGGACTCTAGTAATATAAGTGTATATTGGCCCATGTAGAATCTTAGAAAGAAGTAGGTGGAAAAAAAGAAAACAAAACCCAGTAGCTTTGTAAGAGTAAATGTAGCAAAAAATAATAATAATAATTTAAAATAAGCCTTCATGCAAACTAAGCCAGACATGATTTCTCAGATCTGAGGCCCTGTCTCCGCCCCCACCCCCACCCCCACCCCCACCTGAAGCATGTTGCCATAGAGAGTGGCTCTGGTACTTCGCAGCACTCCGGATTGCAGTGTAATTATAGGCTGGACGATAGGGAGGCTAGAATGTCCCTTGCCTGTTGATACAGAATATTGTCATTGCTCCTAAATATTTGGGTCCCTTTTACTTTCTAATCATCAAAATGTTAGTTAGCATCATATGTTAGATACAATTACCTGAATAATATATTGTCATCTCAGTAGATTATTTTTTTCTGAATAAGCATATTCCAAATAAAACATAGTCAGAAGCCTCTGGAGAGTAGCAGATTGCTGATTATTACCTTGTTCCCTGTCTTCTTTCCACCTTTTTTTTTTTTAGTTGTAATGATCTTAAAAAGTATGAAATGATTAGATTTTGAATTTTAAAGAAGGATAATTAAGAGAGATTAAATTTTGGAAGTTTTTAAACAGCAGAATCAAATGTAACATTAAGGAAGGATGAGTCTGTTATGGGATGTAACATGGTGGAGAGTAGAACCTTTCTATGCTGTTGCTGTTGTTTTATTTGAGTTCCTTCATTATTTAGGGTGGTAGAATTTTTTCATAAAGTGGCAGTTTTAGGCAGTTTTTCCCTCTTCATATCACAAAGCAGATATGGTCTTGGTATTTTGCTTTAGCTTTATATGTTTGACCACTACTGTGAAATTCCAAAGGTTATGTTGCATGATGGCAGTTTCTGAACATGGGCGTTGACATTTATCATACTAGCAACAATGCAAGTTGGTGGTGCCTGACACAGCCAGCTGTTTTGTATGTGTGTATTTCTAATTATTTTAGCATTCACAGCATGTGGTATTTTCACATTTTTCAGTAAAGGACTTATTGCATTCAGTGCATTCTTAAGTTACATTGTTAGTGTTGTTTCTCTATTAAAATAAAGCAGGCATTACTGGTTTATGCAAATTCCAAGTGAGCGCAGAGCCTGTGATTTTAGGTTTTATTTTATTTTTCATTAGAGTAAAAACGAGAACCATTCAGGTTTTTTTAGAGTTATCTGACAAGCCTTTCTGTTTACAAAATGAAATGTTTATTTAAAGGCTTTTTTGGGGTCTCTTTCTACAAGAGAATATCACAATACATCTCTAGAGAAAAGGATGCTCAGTCAGCATCTTTTGATTTCTTTCCTTTTGCTTAAAGCCAGAATTGTAATTGATGTATGATAGGATCTTTACTTTTCCCTGACTGGTTTAGCTCTGTTATGTTTGTTTCCTGTTATGTTTTCCTTTAGAACTTACTTTAGAAAGTGAGTTCATTTCCAAGTTGAAGCCTGTTTTTTGTTTTTTGTTTTTTTCCATACTGAATAGTACCTGGAAGTATTAAACTTGGTTGGTGCCATGTACTCTGTGTAGCTTGGGTGTGTTGGACATTATATACGTGGACAGCTGAGAGGTACATTCCTTCATAGTAGACTCATTTACACTTGCCATCTTCTTGTGTTTTGATAACGTGTGTTCCTGGCTTTAAAATTACAGGGTTTAAACTTGTTCAATGAGATATTCCATTAGCATTTCAAAGTATAGCTAAGACTTGATTAGTTGGAAGTACCTCAATGATATCATCCCCCTAAAATGAATCAAGACTAATACGTTAAGACATTACATAATGTCAGTGTCAAAATAATGCAATGTTATAGATTGATCAACAGGGCTGCCTCTAGCTAATTGAGACCTTTGGTGTGAAGTAGAAAAAGGCACCTTTTGTAATTTATCACAACAAAATAAAATCTCCCTTTTAGGGTACCCTTGTGAAGAACAAACCTCCCACCACCATCTAAAGTGACTCTCCTAGTGTCATTTTCTTAATCTATTATGTGGCTTTCTATTGTCCAGGCTTTGGGATATCCAAATTTAGATAATGATAAACTAAGTTACATTTAACTTCTGTTATATTTGTAGCAGAGTATAAAACAGGAATTTTCTTGTTCTTCTGGAATTTTAGCTAAAGCTCAAAACTGAGGACAATGGGATACACGTATACCTGTTGTAAAGAGAGGTGCCAGACACAACCTCAAAGGACTTAGTGAAAGAAGCCTAGACGGCCCTTGATCATGGATCAATAGTTGATATAAAAAAATAGCTCAAGATTTATTTGGAGGAGTATTAACCAAGGAGATTTTATTAAAGTGTATAGAGCTCTGCTACATCCTCTCTCTTGGTGAAAGGAGGCACAGTCTAAGTGAGAGAAAGACTCGGACAGAAACATTCATGAAGGATGGGATTTTATATGTATGTATGTATATATGTATGTATATGTATGTATGTGTATATACATATATATGTATATATGTATACATATATATATATTTCTCATTTATATTTTATATGTTTATTTTTATTTGTATTCACACACCTACATATATACATATGTACATATACACTTTTATATGTGTGTGTATATGTATGTGTGTGTGTGTGTGTGTGTATATATATACATATATAGTTATAACTAGATGATAAGTACATAGGTAACGTTATCTATATAACTAGATAATGTATGCCATCCAAATCTAGCAGTTGGCCTCCTGCCTCCCCAAAGATTGTAATTCTGTGACTGTGGTAATACTGGATGAGACAACTTTGACCTATTATTCGCCTCCTTTTCAACTGCCAATCCTGGGGAGCCCAGAAATAGAGGAAGAAAATGGAGGAAGAGTAAAATCAGGAATCTGTTAACTAACGTAGTTTTTGACCCGAAGCATTGGTGTGATCTGGGAGAGCAGAAAGAAGGCTTTATAGTCAAACTCATGTTTTTAAGCCTGAAAAATGAGACTGTGTAAATACTTGAAGATGACCCGAAAAGCTGTATGTTGTATGTAAAGTATTGTCCAGAAATGGAAAAGGGAAATTGGTCAGAACATATGTGAAGGCAACATTAGGAGAATAAAGTTATTTCTTGATTGTTCCATGCCAATCTCTGCCTTTTGAATAAACCAGTAATATAATTTACAGAGAAATAGATGAGAGCTTTTCTATTTTTATTAAAATTATTTTTATGAGTTTTTTATTTATACCTAGTAAATATTTACTGAGCACCTAGTGTAGCCCATATCATCTTCTAGTCACTGGGAATATGTTAGTGAACAAAAAAAAAGATGAAAATCCTTGTCTTTCATAGAGTCTGTATTCTAGGTTGGGGAAGAGAAGAGAAAATGACATTACACAGTATAATATACTTTCCATGGGAGGAGAATAAGGCATAGTGGATGTTGGGGATGGAGAATATGGTGGGAAATGCAGTGTAAGAGTTTGTGACCTGAATGTTTGTGTTACCCACATTTCATAAATTGAAATCTTCAATTTGATGGTATTTGAAGATGAGGTCTTTGGAAGTGTTTAGGCCAATAGGGCCGTGCCCTCCTAAACGCGGTTAGTGTTCTTACAAAAGAGACCCTACCACAGTTCCCTAGCCCCTGTCTGCCTCGAGAGGATACAAAGAGAAGCCCATAGTCTAAAGGAGGGGCCCTCACAGGTTCACACTGGCACTGTGATCTCAGGCTTCCAGCCTCCAGACTGTGTAGAATGAATTTCTGTTGTTTACAGGTTACCCAGTTTGTGTTATCTTGTTCTAGCAGCCCAGATGGGCAAAGGCAATGAGTAGACTCAAGTATATGAGGAAATGAACCATTCAGATGCCTGAAGGAAGAGCGTACATGCACAGAAAAGAATTCATGCAGAGGCTCTGAGGCAGAAGTGTTACTGGAGTGTTAAAGGACCCTTCCCTAAAGGGCTCAAAATGCTCAGAACTACTGGGAAGCTTGTCTAAGGTGTGGGGTGCAAGGTACTGCATGCAGTGGAGCCTTATAGATGTATGCCGAAGAAGTGTGTAAAGACAGAGTGCACTTATTTCTTGGAAGACACCCAGTGCTCTCTCTTTGCGAGGCCTCTTTCACATCTCCAGTGCACAAGTACCAGTGTGGTCACTGTAGGCTGTGGGAAGAGACTGGGGTTGTACAGCTGCCTTTGCTTTGGCCATAAATCCCCTGTTCCTAATAAACCCTTGGCAATCATTTCGGGGAATTCTTTTCCATTTCTGTAATCTTCCTAGTCTTTTTTTCCAGCTACCCTGGCTATTTATTCCTTGAACCGCCAAAGAATTTTCCTGATAGGGGTCTCAATACTGTTTTTTAAACTGATTGGAGATTCTGCCATCTTCACGTGGCTGGTTCTTCTTGTCATTTGGATTTCCTCTCAACTGTCACCCCCCAAGAGGTTTTCCTTCCCACCCCAGTTATTCTCCCTCATCATCCTGGCATAATTTTCTTAGTACTTGTGTGTGTGTGTAAAACTATGATGTTTATTTTCTGTGATTCCTTGTCAGTCTTTTGCTAAAATGTGAAATAATGAAGACAAAAATGTTTTTGTCTTATTCATTGCTATGGATCATCAGTGTGTATCCTGGACTACAACGGTAAGTCCTCAAAAAATGCATTCATTACAGAATGACTAAATTAGATAGATATAATTAACATTTATTGAATATTTACTATGTGCTACAAATAGCGTTAAATATTGTTCTGTGATTTTGTATTTAAAACATCTTACCAACACTATTGTCTCTGTTTTATAGGGACATTTTGCCCAAGTAATTTACCCAGCCTTACTCAGCTGGTTAGTTAATTCTTTCTCTGCCTCTACAACCTTGCCCTTACCCAGTGCACCACACAGTCAGTAAGATGGCTCCGCGCCAGTCCCTGTTCCTCTACAGATCCTCACATTATAAGCCCTCTGCTGGGCAATGGTTAGACTCATTTATCTGGTGAGGTGAGGAGCATTGGGATTGGTGCGTAGTAGGTCTCGAAGGTTGGTGCCCTCAGCCCGAGTTTAGCTCAGTCATCTTTGTTTTGTCTGGTACACTGTTTAAAAACAGGAAGACTCACCTAAAAATCTAGTTGTGTCGCATCTGTTGAGTACTTACTGCCTCTTCCAATGGGATATGTGCTTTCCCACTCACTTCCACGTCCCACTGTCATTGTCTCACCCCAGCCGATGTGCTCCAAAAACGTACTGCACATTTTTCAAGGGATTGTGAGGAGACACGCAGCATATGTGTGAGTGGTGGATGTGCCCGCTGTTGCGGAAATAGAGTTATGTAACCAAACAACCCATGAACGACTAGCTTCGTTACTTGCTGGACGAACACCCTACAACAAGAAAACAGGGATCACTATTAATACAGGAACCATTGTACTACAGCCAGCCTCATGGACATGACCAGTGCCAGAGTTTTCTTGTTTGGAGCCCACACGATCCCAAATCCCTCACTTAGCACGGTTTGCCTCTACCTCCATCCACATTTTGATCTGCTTGGGAGGTGTCCTTAGTGTCCAGAGTCAAATAAATCCTGCTTTCTGGGAAGTGAATTGGAATCTGCAAGTTAGCCTAAAGTGACCATGAATCTAGTAAATGTGATCAAGATGCTCCTTCTAATAACTGAACTGTGGTACTCCTTGAGTTTGCCTCATAGCCTGCTGCTTCACTGCTGTGACTGGCCTCACAGTAAACAAAGACTCCCCAATTTTTGTTTATCTGCCCGTAGAAATGTTACTTGGGGTCAAATATAATGCATGTTTTTCAGAAGTAAAACAGGAAAGTGTGCATATTTTATTTTATTTTATTTTATTTTTTCAACGTTTATTTATTTTTGGGACAGAGAGAGACAGAGCATGAATGGGGGAGGGGCAGAGAGAGAGGGAGACACAGAATCAGAAACAGGCTCCAGGCTCTGAGCCATCAGCCCAGAGCCCGATGCGGGGCTCGAACTCACGGACCGCGAGATCGTGACCTGGTTGAAGTCGGACGCTTAACCGACTGCGCCACCCAGGCGCCCCAAGTGTGCATATTTTAAATACACTTAAAAATAATTTTTTTAATTGGGGGACATTTAGTTTTGGTCACCGAGAGACGTTGTTTCATTTCAGTATTTAAAAATACTGTGTTAAGAAATATTCATTCAAATTTCTGTGTACGTATTTATTTTAAAAAATCATTGAAATGGTCTCAATACTGATTAGTATTCCTTTATCCCTACCGTGGCTGCACCTTGACGCTCTGGGTGGTGCTGGAATGGCCGGTGGTGGTGGTTCTCTTCCTCCTGCCTCCCCCTCCCCCTCCCCCTCTCCCTCCTCCTCCTCCTCCTCCTCCTCCTCCTCCTCCATCTCTGTCATGTGTGCTATCTGTCCAGCTGCTAATTTTTCTATAGTAGAGTCCTCTCAGGACAAAATGTTTATTACTTTAGTTATTATCTACCAAAAATGCTATGAAAAGACATGGCATCTTTAACTTTATGATTCCAGTTTCTAGGTAGCACCTGTGTTTAATTTTTTTTTCTTAAGCAGTATTTTCAAATATATACCTATCCACCCTAACATAAAATGAATATTTTTTAAAATACTCACTTGGATTGTGAAGAGAAATAGTCGAAATCTATGATGTATAGACTCCTAAAAATTAATCATTCTTTGTACACAGGTTATTGTTTTGTGAAGTCTTACGTAGTAGGCAAAAATGGTCTTAATTGTAATTCGAGGCACTGTGTTGCCTCATTCTGTTTTGTTATTGGATTGATAGGTTAATGTCTATAAAGGGCTTTGAGCTTTTACACCAGGCTATAGACATTTATGCAGTTATGTACACCTTGATGAAAAAAAGAGTAGTAAATGTCCTAAATATTTTATGGTACACAGGTTCTCATTAAATATATTATTGACAGCAAGCGAAAGGTGAGGAGGAGGGCATTTTATTCGGGTTTGATCTCTTGTCCCCACATGGTGCCTGGTATTTGACAAAAGCTCAGGAGATGTAGGAATTGAAGGGAAGTTGCTTGTGTTACTAATAGCCAACAGTATCATTTGTAATAGACTCCCCCAGCCACTCGCTTTGCCATCTGGTTCTAAATCTCATCCGAATCTGCTTTCTCTCATTTAAGTGGTGTTTAATTTTTCACTTCTGTAATTATTTGATTGCTAAATCTTATGCTCTACAAGTTGGACATTCAACTAATACCCTTTGCAAATACAGTGACATTGTTTCTGACAGCAGGGGATATATAGTCGGTGCAGTATTTTAGGAGGTTGTGACAACTTCTGGTCGAAGAACATTAATCAAGTAACTGAGTTGTTATAAAATTGGTAGAAATGACACAGAAGCCAGGAATAAAAATGTTTGAGACTGTCTGTGGTCAGCCTTTTAACCTTTTGAGGAATTTTAGCCTCCCTGTAACTGGGAATTTAATGTCTCTTCAGTTTCGTGTGCTGAATACCCTTTTTATTACAGGTAATTTTCTGTGTAAAGCGATCCACTGGATAAGCTGTATTTCAGAACTTTTAAATGTCTTTTATTACATTATCATCGCTGTGGTTGATTCATTTATGAAACACAAAGCACTCCCATTTGGAGAGATTTATTCTCGTATCAATTTTTTTTTTCCTGGATTTGCCAGAACGCCGTCATGTTCGTGTTCTGAAGGTTAATGCCCAAAGTCAAGCAGACAGAAGCCGAGTGCTGCAAGGTTTCCAAGATTAGGACTGATTCCCTTCACAGAAATAAATGATTCCTGCCATGTTCAGTGATTTTGTGCAGCGCTCCCCACGGCTGAGTGAGTGCATCAATACTGTAGTCCTTACCTGCTGTACATACTGATGACACTCGGTGTTAACTTGATTGACTGAGCAGTGCACTGGAGAGGACGCACCTGCAAGAGAAGTGCAGACACATATATTTTTATCCTGGTCTTGAAACATTTATTTTACATTTATTTTACTTGGGAGCCATGGCTTCAAGTTCCATGGGCTCCCAAGCCACGCTGCCGAGGTAGAACAAACCTTTAAGTGCTGCTTTGTTTTCAGAATTATACCCCAAAACGCTCTCAGGTCGATACCCTTTGCCAAAGCCTGATTTTATGCTTTTGAGGGAAAATGACATGAAAATGACATTAAGGATCAGGATAAATTAGTGACTCTGTGGAATTTAAGTCTCTTAAGAGGTGGTATCTAATGGTGGGCAAATGGACCGTTTAATTCAATCATGAGAAATCATTTTGGCTATATTTTTATGTTATATTTTATTATCATGTTTTGTAGGCTTTGAGGCAGCAGCAGAAAAGAAGAAATGGAGTCTCAATGATGGTAAACAAGACTGTTCCTCGTGTTGTTTTGACACCATTAAAGGTGTCTGATGAGCAGTCGGATTCGCCTTCAGGTAAAGAGCTCAAATATTGTATGCTTGGCCAGTTTCTGCCCGAAGGAGACTTCCTCACTGCGAGAGATGTCACAGATTTGCTCTGCAACTGAATAATATTTCTACTTGAGGTTTCATTTTAATTTTTTTATACTTTTGACTCTTTCAGTGATTCAAAACTAACAGGGCATTTTGTTCCTAAGAAAATAAAAGGCACCAGCTCGTTCATCATCAAAGGACTTCATTTGCTGATGTCAATAGGTGTAAGAAAATGTGTGGGACTGCTAGGTGGATTTTTTTGTTGTGGCTTTGGCTTTTGTTTGAATGTTGAACTTTAATGGTGGACCCCATGCTGGTGTGTAATGCCATCAAAAGCAGTTCTTCCGTGAGTGTGAATTTGTTTTTCAGTCTTCTGCAAAATCGGGCATCCTTTATTAGTTTCTGTGTTCTGGGAACATTCTTCTCACCTCAGCGCAGCCCTGACCTTTTCTTCTAATTTACCTTCTGTCACTTTATCAGCTATGTACCATTCTATTTATTATAGATTGATGTGTGTATTTTCTGTTCCTGTTACAGCATAAAGTTATTTCTAGAGGTTTGCTCTCTCCTTCTCTTCAAGCCTCTCTTCTGCCTTCATGTTTCCGTCTCTGTCTTGCATGGTCTCTAAATGGTATAGTATTGTTGAAGCTTATTCGTGTGTTTTTACAAAAGATCTGAGTGTTTCTTTTAAAAGCTATCAGATCAGAGAACGTGTTTTTGACTCCACTATTAGGCCATCTGTTCCTGCTTTTTGTTCTGTTTGATTGATTTATTGGGCTTTTCTCTTTATATCCAGTAGAGGAATCAGATTGTGGCCAAAGGTAGTGAATTAACTTATAGAAAAGGAGATTATATCTATGGTTTTTGAAACAATTTTAGATTTTTCTTTTCAAGGACAGCAAGAGGAAGATAATGACATAATAACTATTTCCTTTTTTAGGCTCTGAATCTAAAAATGGTGAAGCAGACAGTTCAGATAAAGAAATGAAACATGGGCAAAAATCTCCCACTGGAAAACAAACAAGTCAGCACTTAAAACGATTAAAAAAGTCTGGTTTGGGTGAGTGTTCAATAGCCTATGACATTTCACGTTTTAGAGATTTGTATCTTTTTCAGTGAAATTACAGAAAATTCTTAGGGCATTTTTTTAATGGATAAACAAGGAAACTTAAAATTCTATCTAGTTTATTTAAACCAAAAAAGATACTAAATAAGAAAATACAATTCCAACAGACTGGTCTTAAGTGTATTGCTGAATCTGCACACGATATTATTGGGTGAAGCAGAGGCTAAAGGTTGGAGATTTAAAACGATCTGTGTATTCAAGAAATTATCTGCCAAGTCATGATTTTATCTCCTATGCCATGTTTTGTTCCTGCAGCCAGGTTTCAGTTTATTGGAATATACTGTATTGGGGGAAAAAGGCAACTTTTTGTAAAGAGTTCATTGAACCATAGAGGACATTGTCAGTGGGGTCCTGCTGCAGTAAAACTGCTCTGCCTCGCTTGTCATCTGTGCTGCTTGAAATATTCAGCAGCGCCTGTCGGAAAAACAGTGTAAAACTGCCGACAAGTGTGGGAGACACAGTCCCTGGGTCCTGAGACTCAGCACCGGGTTTTCCTCTGCAGATTTCCTTCCTGATAACTTTCACCAGGAATTCAACAGCAGCATTCAGGGAAAACGTAATATGAGAGTGAAAAAGATGAAAAAAAAAAAACACATCTGGGGCTGAACATTGTAATTCTCTACCGAATCTGCCTTGTTGGATGTCTGGACCTAATGGCTTCTTTCTTTCAGTTATTTCACCTCTGAGCAAGGGTAACGATGATGACCTGGATCATTGTAATGTTTTGTGAAATGGTTGGTAGAAACTACAAAGTTACTGACCTGAACTTTTTTATTGGTTCTGCCACTTACTTTCTTGGCAACTTAGGGTAATTCTTATTTGCAGTTCATGTGTTTATAGAATTCAAGCAAGTGTTTAACTTTATAACTTGATTCTATATTTACATATAGAATAAAGTTCAGGTTAGTAACTTTGTAGGAAAGGTTTATTGATCTGGGTTTATTGATTGCCTATCAATCATATATACCAGGAATTTTGCTAAATCCTGGGAGCTTGCTTGCTTGCTTTCTTGCTTGCTTGCTTTCTTTCTTTCTTTCTTTCTTTCTTTTTAACTTTTTAAAGTAATCTCTCCGCCCAACATGGGGCTCAAACTCATGACCCCAAGATCAAGAGTCTCATGCTCTACCAACTGAGCCAGCCTGGCACCCTGTTGCTTTCAATAAAAAGTCTTTGAATAGGATTTATATATCTTTAGATAAGATCTCTTTGGGGAAGCAGAATTTATTTTTGTTTTACATTCTTGGCATGTAGTATAATTACCTCTTTTGCATTATTTCCAAGGCTAAATAATTTTATAATTTTTGTGTAGCCCCAATGCATGAATATGTGTTTGTGTATAACCTCAGTTACATATATACTGATGGGCTTTTTTTTGTTTTGTTTTGTTTTCTAGTCTTTTGGGTGTTGTAAAGTTTGTAATTTAATAGAAGTAGTTTCTAAAATAGGAAACTATACCGGGAGAGTGACATGTAAAGAATGTACTAAAAAAAAAGTCATGTTATTGTATCGTAAGTAATTTAAAAGTCAGTGACCTTCAGTTAAAAATGGCCTGCTACCAACCTCAGTAAAGCCAATGCCATATCATGAGTTTAAGAAAATTCAAGGCACAGGGGCCACCCTATTTAATTACTTAGCTAACTTCAGTACTGGAAGTCAAGTGGAGTGTGTATCACCTCAAGTGGAGAGGTGATCAGGATCCTGTCAGGTGTTCAGGTCTTTAGTCAGGATCTCTTGTATTCTGGCTATTGTTACCTAGAAGCCCTACATGGCAGTAAACATCTTACATGTTAAAAATTGTGTTGTCAGAATATTTCAGCTGGCTTGCTAGCAAATTAAAAAGGTGATAAAGAAGACCACCGAGTTCTTTTTAACCTTTTTTTTAAGACTGCAAAGTAGTAGAATAATGAAGCTACATCATTGAAAGAATGTAGAAGTGAAATAATGTTCACTGCCCATATTTAATGCCATGGTCTAGGTATTTTGACAGAAGTTATCTCATTCAATACTGCCTTCAGTTATGTACAGTGGAATTATGTTCATTTTTCAGCTGAAGAAGCTGAGGCCCCAAGGGTTAAGGAGGCTTCCCGTAAATGACATGGCTAAGATAAAAGCCAAGACATAGCTAACTCCAGAGTCTAAACCGTTATGTTGCGTATCTGAATGTCAAATCATCTAGCCTGTACTCTGGACTTGACCATTATGTTGGGTATCTGAATATCAAATCATCTAGCCCGTACTCTGGACTTGACCATTATGTTGGCTATCTATGTCAAATCATCTAGCCCATGCCCTGGACCTGTAGGCCCCACTGAGGAGCAGCAGGACACTCTGTGACAGGATGAGTCTGCTGTCAGTGTTCAAATGCAGCTACACTAGTTACACATGAAGCGAAAGCTAGCCACTCTTAAGACATCCTGGCTGATCCTGTAAAATCAAGCAGATGGAGGAAGAAGATAGCACTTAAAATTAAGTCAATTAAGGTAAAAAACTGTCAAAAATAAGCTGATTACAGGGAAAGAAAGGTGACTGATGACTAACCAGCAAACAGGGTTAAATAGCTTATCCTGTGCAAGTGAAGTCAGCAGTGCTATGAAGCCTCCTGTAAAATAAACAGTGAAAAAATGTAAATGAAATAAAAGAAAGAGCCTTAATGTAACCATTTCTAGACAATGACCCACGTCTTTTTAAGAAAGTAATGTTTTGGGGGCGCCTAGGTGGCTCAGTCAGTTGTCGATTAAGTGTCTGGCTTTGGCTCAGGTCATGATCTCACAGTTCATGAATTCAAGCCCGGCATCGGGCTCTGCCCTGACACCATGGAGCCTGCTTGGGACTCTTCCTCTCCCTCTCTCTCTGCCCCTTCCCAGCTCTCATGCATGCTGGCTCTCCCTCAAAATAAATAAAAACTTTACAAAATATTTTTGATGTTCTGTGACTTTAGGAATCTTACAGAGTAAAAAATTCTCCATGCTGTGAAGCATTTTAGAATCAGGATGGTATTGAATAGTTCTTCAGGCATATTTATTTGTATTTTGCTCTTCCCTCTTTGCCGCTAAGTTGTTAATTCCTTGGGAATAGGGACCTTCATGTCTGTCTTTGAGGTCCTCACACACCCATTATATGCCTCTGGTTTAGCAGGTGCTGGATAAGGTTTGAGTGGATTATTTATAAGTAGCTGAATGGGTTTGTAAGTTTGGATGAATGAGGCATCCTACAGGCTTCAGCATACTTACATATCCTTCAATAAAAATGGTCCTGTGCTCCTGGGGTTCCGGTCATTCTTGTAGAGTTGCAGAACCAGTGCAAGGAAAGATGAACCCAGCCAACACCCAGGAGCCAGCCAGACAGGAAGAGCGTTTTCCCCATCAGAGCTAGACCTCTAATTCATACAGTTTTAGACATTTAGTTTTAACTATCTTTGCCTTCTCTAGGTGGCAGTAAATGTATAAAACTCCTGTTGCTATCATTCTGAATTAAAACAAATGGTGTAAGTCTGTTCTAACTTAAAGTAAATCCAGTCCAAATCCACTCTCAATTGTCATCCTTATCGTGAGATTTCCTTAGCAGGATACACAGTTCTTCTGATTGTCCCCTAGGTGCTTCCTTTTGCTGTCTAGCAATTACTTAACTAGTCAAACTACAAGATAGTCACCCTATTCAGGTATAGATGTCTCCGGGGTCTTGGAAGCTCATGCATGTAGCCCGGGGCACAAGGGATTCTGGTGTGCTTCCCTGAGGACAGGGCAGTAAGAAAGCACCATAGACCTCTGTCAGGTCCCTTCATATGCCAGTTTCCCTGGAGAGGGTTAGGAGCCCACAATAAAAAATAATTGAGCTTTAGTATCCCCCAGTCATTCTAGTTCTTCTGATGGTGAGGTTGAAGCTTTTTTGTTTTAAATGGTTTTTTTTTTTTAGTGTTTGTTTTTGAGGGAGAGCATGCGTAAGCAAGCAGGGAAAGGGCAGAGAGGGAGGGAGACAGAGAATCCAAAGCAGGCTCCAGGCTGTCAGCACAGCACCCAATGGCAGGGCGTGAACTCATGAACGGTGACATCATGACCTGAACTGAAGTCAGATGCTCAAACCAACTGAGCCACCCAGGCACCCCAGTGTTCCCAGTGTTGAAACTTTTATGAGAAATTTATCATGGGGCACCCAGTGGCTCAGTCAGTTAAATGTCTGACTCTTGATTTGGGCTCAGGTCATGACCTCACAGTTGGGAGATCAATCCCCACTTCAAGCTCTTGCTGACAGCACAGAGCCTGCTTGGGATTCATTCATTCTCTCTCTCTCTCTCTCTCTCTCTCTCTCTCTCTCTCTTTCCCTCCCCCCCCCCCCCGCCTCTTTCTGTTTCTCTCATGCACTCTCTCTCAGAATAAATAAGTAAACTTAAAAGAAATGCATCACTCAGAATGGGAGGCCATTACTTGGGACTTAGGGTTTTTTTTGTCTTCTCTTGGTTATTTTTTGTTCTTGACTGTGGTTATGTATGGAAATTTTGAGAATATTTCCCTGAGTATCTCTCTGATGGAGTGGATACGATAACATGGTGAGTTGGAACAGGTGGAAAAAATATTGGCACTTTGTCTAGGCCTTTGTCTTCTTCGCTGTGTTGGGAGAGCCTGTGTTTCCTGCTCCCGGGAGTAATGGCTTCATTAAGAAGAGGTCCTATACTTCTCAGGGCCTGGTGCTTTAGGAGATGTTTCTGGTGTATGCTATGTTCTGTGGTTGGGCTGCTCTTTCTCTGAGGTCAGTCCTTTGGAGAACGTCTCCTTGCCTGCAGTGGGCAGTGTTTGGACCTTATCCAGAATGTGCCACATCTTAACTAGGTGTGTTCTGGTCTGCTTGTTAAGAGGCCTAATCTGTTGCCACTAGAGCTGAAGCTTTACAGCAGTCTGTGGTGAGCAGGCTTGGTAGGAGTTTGTGCTGCTCTTCTGGGCGAGGAACCTGCTGCTCTGTGTCTCACACTCATTTGCCCTAGTAAAGAAGCACCTGCAGAGTGCAGGGGGACAGGGCTTGGTTTAAGTGGCTCTGGCCTCCACTGTGGGTGCTGGGCTGGTCGCTATCGTTCGGTCATGCCGATGGGCAGGGGAGAAGAATGGCAGCAGCCCTCTCCATTGTCCCCAGTGAGTTCACACCCGCCACTGTCTGAAAAGTCCTCACAGGAGAGCAGACGGTCTCCCCTCGTGAGTCCCAGCAACCTGAGACATTTGTGTCAGGGCCGTCTGCTCGCTTAGCAGCACAGTAAACCCATGTTTTATCAGACCTGCTGGTGAGTTTCAAAACTCCGAACTTTAGGGATCCAGCGTGGCTCAGACCGTGCTGGTCCTCTGGGGGAAGGTCATGCCACTGCGGAGCTGATGCTGGTTTATCCTAGAAGGGCAGTCGCACCAACACGCAGGAGCTTGGAGTTCAGAGGAAAGCACAGCAAAAAGCCCGAGTCCAGCTTAGCCACCCTCAGCAGGTATCACTATGCCTGTGCCAATGAATGGGGCAGCACGATGGTGCCTGCCAGTTCTTTTGTCCCCTGTGTGGCAATGCCACCTCTCCCAGATGCACTCCAAGAAGGGGAAACATCTCGACCAGTGTGTCCCAGGGGATCCTCAGACCGCATCATCTACTCCTGGGCTTCTGCCTGCCTTCTCCACAGAAGCACTGCAGTGCCTGCTGGCTCCATACCATCCATGGTGCAGAACTCTGAAGCTCCAGTCTTGGAGCTCTGCTGGTTGTAAACACTGAAGATAATCAGCCCCTCTCATTTTCCAGTCAGTGGCATTGGAGAAGAGTTTTCCTTGTGTGAGCCCCTGTGCGATGCTCCCTCTGTCTTTTTCTCTGTCTCCTCTCTCCGTGATCAGGGCTCCCTCCTCTCCGCAGTACCCATGATCCCTTTCTCCCCCAAATCACATCTCCTCACCACCTACCCTCCACCATGTGGCCTCTTCTCTCCTCTTGGTCATGCAGCTTGTTCTGTAGGTCCTTAGACAGATTTCCTGGGTGTTCAGAATGATCCAGTTATTTATCTAAAAGTGTTCAAGTTACGAGGCAAGCATAGAGTCCTCCTACTACTCTGGCCTCTTAACTCGAATTCTAGAGGCTGAAAGTCTGAGATCAGGGTGCCAGCAGAGTCGGGTGAAGGACCTCTTCTAACTCAGATTTCTCTTATCCTCACCTGGTGGAAGAAGGTGATTTTACATTGCTTAATGTGTATCTGCAGCCAGAGATCATCTTAGGAAAACTGTATTAACCATTTTAATTAAAAGTGCTAAATTTAATTAATTTTAGCTGAATAATAAAAAGAACAGAAATAAAACCAGAAAAACAAAATTGCTAAACATTGCCACAAGATACGTTCATTTCTACAAGTTGTCTCCAAAGATATTAAACCATGAAAAACTGATTTTTTTGATTACTCGTTATAATTTTGGACAATATAGTATAAAGGACAGGGGAATAATTATAGTCCCTCCTACCCCATATTTTTGTTAGTTTTATTATTTTTAAACATCAACATTGTTAACATTTATATTCTGTTTTTTAACAATAATCCCCATAGTTTTTTAATGTCAGTACTATATTTTAATAGATTCAGCGCTAGTTGATAGACTTTTTTATACAATTGCCTCATTTGTGAAGTTTACATTGAATCACATTGTAGATGATTAGCTTTTGTCCTCTGATAATTTCTCTCCATCCCCTCTACCTTACACTGACTCTTTGAACGGCTGTTTTTATTCTCTGTGCTCTTTTAGAATCATTCCTCTCTTATTTCTTTGCGACAATAAAGAACTCTTTCATTTTGAACTTTTTGTATTTCTTTGGGCAGTGCCTCTTCTAACGAAAGACCCTGGTCTGCTTCTTGCATGTGCCTCTTCCCTCTGGGTTAGTGTTATGTCTGTGTCTCTGTGCATTTTATGCATAAGTTCTCTGTGGGTTCCCTTCTTCGAAATAGGAGTCTTCAAGCCAACAGACTACCCATTGATCAACTGCTCCAGTCAGCAGCCTTTACTCAGATTGGTGGTCTTTGAACTCCCCTTGGGCAAAATAATAGAGAATTTCCCTGACCCGATTGGATGTATTTCCCCATGATTTTTATCATGCGGCCAGCCTAGTGTCTTTGTGTATGTCATAGACTCTCACTTTGGCAGTTTGGCGGCTGATGCTTCTCATCCCTCCTTCTCCAGACTGCAGCTACTTTATAGTCTCTAGTGTCCAGGAATTAGACACTAAAATGACATCTTTTTCTTTCTCTGAATGCTGTAGGGAGATGAGGTACCAGCTTTAATGAGATAAGACAATCAGATATAATTGGATTGTTCTTAAGCCAATTAAGAGTAAGTGTGTGAGGATAATTAAAATGGAATTAAACATCCTGTATGGCTACAAATTTAGCAAGAAGTTTCTCTGCTCTGTCTTTGTTCCAAAATTATAGAACATATTCTTGCTTAGTTGGACATCTTTGAAATAGATCTTTTGGGTTTGTCATAAAAGATTATATACCTCTCTGAATCTTCTTTCATCAATGATATTCTTAAAGATTTTGAACCATACTAAATAGTAACCAACCACAAAGGTCCTGCTTCTCATATTCCTTATAACATGGTTCAAAGTCTTATAATTCTCTCATTTTCCCAACCTTCCTCCCAGTCAGAATCACTCTTGGTAAATGACCTCAACTCCTTCATATGAGAATATGTAGGCCATAAATGAGAATTAAGTAGACTCCTTTCCTACATTTGTCACCCTTTTTGTCTCTAGGTTTTGCTTTTGCCTCCGTTGCTGAGAACAGAAACTTCTCCCTAATTCTTTTCTCCTTGTGGACTTTTTTTCTTTTAATTGTGAAAGACCAAACATACAGAAAAATACAGATACAGTACGAATAAAGCAGACACCTCTATACCTATCTCCTTGACTAAATAAATGTCAGATTTGCTTTAGGTTTTTTTTAAATGATACAACTTTTGTACCCTTTTTGTGTCTTTGTAAGTGGGGTTGGCTGAATATTCTCTTATACTGGCCTTGTTCTTTTTTTTTTTTTTTTAATGTTTGTTTATTTTTGAGAGACAGAATTCCAGTGGGTTAGAGGCAGAGAGAGAGGGAGACACAGAATCTGAGGCAGGCTCCAGGCTCTGAGCTGTCAGCACAGAGCCCGATGCGGGGCTCGAACTCATGACCTGTGAGATCGTGACTTGAGCCAAAGTCGGACACTCAACCGACTGAGCCACCCCTGCGCCCAGTTATTTTTTTAAGTTTGTTATTTTGAGAGAGAGAGAGAGCGTGAGAGTGAGAGAGCGAGCAAGCAGGGGAGGGGCACAGAGAGGGAGAGAGAGAATCCCAAGCAGATTCCACACTGTCAGCGTGGAGTCTGACACAGGGCTCAGACTCACGAACCGTGAGATCATGACCTGAGCTGAAACCAAGAGTCAGATGCTTAACTGACTGAGCCACCTAGGCACCCCTGTCCTTATTTTGGAATAAAGGGTTATATTAACTTCATGAAGTGAATTGGAAATCTTTGTTTCTTTACCTATTCCCTGGAATATGTACAAAATGAAGTGCTAAGAGAGCTCCTTAATGTTTTGGTAAAAGTCATCTTTAGAGCTGTTTATGTGTTTGGTGTGTATGTGGGGTAGGGGAGGTTGCCTAATTATCCATTTTTTTAAAGGGTTTTGCAAATTTATTCAGGATTTCTATTTTGAATTTGAGTATTTATAAACTTAAAAAGTCTTCAAAGATATTGGATAAATTCATAGTATTATACCACTTAACACCTCTTTTTCATTATATCTGCCTTGTATGCTATATCTAGATTTATGGCCCTACCATTCATTCCTCTTTATTTATTTGATCTCTCACCAGAAGTATATCTATTTTATTAGCCTAATAAAAAAAAAAGAGACATAAAACCCTTTTTTGGTTGTTTATGGTCTTCATTGTCCTTCTGTTTCATGAATGTATACTCTTATTTTTGTAATCCTTTTTTTTCAAGTTTTTGCATAGTTCATTTGTACACTTAACTTTGAATTTTCAATTCTTTTTCTGTTCTATAATTGGTAAAATTTACCTTTAAATCGAGCTGTGTTTCACAAATTTTGGCATTGTCATTTAGAATCCAAATTTTTTCTAATTTCCATGGAATTGTTTTTCTTTTACTTATGAAATACTTAAAAGTATGCTTTTGAATGTCCAAATAATGGGTATGGGAGGATTGGAGAGTTGCTGTGTTTGTGTTATTGCTACCTAATTAGATGAAGTTTTTATATTGTTCATCAGTATTTATGGAGACTCATAGGTCAGGTTTGTTTGTTTTACTGTTCCTTGAGTGCTGACAAAACATTGCTTTCTCTAACAGCTCAGTGCAGTGACCTATGTTAAATTCATTAGTTCAACATTGATTATTGAGTTGTTAAAGTTCTCTGTATTAAGACAAGTTTTTTTGTCTGATGTCTCAGTTTCTGGTAGGAGACTTCTCACTAGCATTGTGTAATGGCACTTTCTCTTTTTAATTCTCTCAGTTTTAGTTTTTGAATGATGTGCTGCTTAAATGGATGCAGATTTAAGGTCATTATATCTTCTCAGTGAATTATTCCTTTTATACTTAAGGAGTGCTCTTTCTCATCCCCAATAAGGTTTTCTACCTTTGTGTATCTTGTCTGATGTTAATATTGTTGTATTATTTTGTTGTTTTGAGTCTCTGGCTAGTATGTCTTTATTTCATTTTCATCCATTCCTCATGATCATTAAGTATATTTCTTGTAAGCATCACATAGGTGGATTGCATTACTTTGTAAATCAAGTATGAAAATCCATTTATATTATTTTGATTTTGTTGGACTTAATTTTTATTGTTTTTCTACTTTTATGCCTTCCATTTGATTCATTGAGATTTCCTTCCATGCATTTATTTGGAAGTTATCATTCTTTTTAATTGCCTCTAGTGGTTACCTATAGAGGTTTTTTTTTTCTTTTTTTTTCTTTTTTTTTTTTTTTTTTTACGGTTTATTTATTTTTGAAAGAGAGAGACAGAGCGTGAGAGGGGGAAGGAGACACTAGCTCCTGTTCTGAAACTAGCTCCAGGTTCTGACCTGTCAGCACAGAGCCCGATGCGGGGCTCATACTTGTGAACTGTGAGATCTATACAATTTTAACCAAGTAAAGAACTAGGCTATTGTCCTCTTCCTTCTCAAATAATGCCAGGGTTTGATAGTGCTCTTATTTCAATCACATCTTCACATCTTGCATGCAGTTATTTTCCAATTTATTTCCTCTTTAACTTATTTATTTTCTTTACTTAACTCTTACTAATTATTAGTATTATTTTTCACTATTAATATTTACTTGGAGTTGCTCTGATCTATTAGTCTTTTAGTTTACCATTGTTTCTGCAACCCGTTCATTCCTTCTTCGATTTAATTTTTCGTTTGTTGAGAATATCCACTACTGATTATTTAGTGAGATTCTCTAAAGGATACTTTCCATTTTGGATACAAAAATGTTCTTTTCTCATTGCCATCATTGCCATTTTTGAGAGACCTTCTTATTAATGAAATTCTAGATTGCAGCTCACACTCTCTTGGCCCTTTGAAGATATTTTCTCCACTGCCATCTGTTATTTAGTCATAAGATTTCTGTGTTCTTATTGTCATCTCTTTGGACATAATTTATTTTTGTTAAAATTGTTTTATAATATCCTTTTTATTGTCGGTGTTTTATAGTGTCAACACATCAGACCAAAGTGGGTATTAGTCCTTCTTGAGATTTGATGTATCGCTTTACCTGAGAACTCTTGCCATTTTTTCAGTTCTAAAAATTTTGGTCATTAGCTCTTCAAATATTGCTGGTCTTCTGTCCACTGTTCTGAAACTCCTATAGATGTTCATTCTGACTGTTTATGCTATCCCCGTATTTCTTCACTATCCTGTTTTTTGACTCATCATTTTTTTTTATGCTCCATTCTAGCTATTTTCATTAACTCTGTATTTTAATTATTTAGTAATTCTTTATTGTGTCCATTACATTTTTTAACTGAAGAACTAAATTTTCATTTCTAGACGTTCTGTCTGATTCTGTTTCAAAGCTGCCTGTTCTTTTATCATGGTTTCCTGTTTATTAATAATGGCTTTATTCTGTCTTTTGTCTCTAATTATTTAAAACCAGAGTTGACAGTTTTTTTTCTGTTAAGGGCTAGAGAGTAAATACAGGTCATGCTATTTCTGGCACAGCTCTTCAATTCTGCATTGTAGTGCAAAGGCAGACCTCGACAGTAGCTAAACAATTGGGCATTTACCGTGTTCCAGTAAAACTTTATTTACCAAAACAAAAATTGGACTGGATATAGCTCATGGACCATAATTTGCTGACCCTTGATTTAAAACATACCCTGATAAAACAACTCACATTCAAGGTGTTCTTTTAACTCACGTAACTGAAAGTGGCAATTCTTCTGTTTGATGCATCAACTGACTATTCCTTACAGTGGATTATTTTCTTGTATGTTATAATTTTGAGTTGTGAACTCTACACACAGCCTTCTGTTGGAGGTCAGTGTACCTTGAGTTGTAAAAATATCCTTCAAAATGCATTGGTGTTTTAGACCTCGAAGCTAGTATTTTTTATAAAGAATCACTTTTTAAATTGTTACCCTCCAACTACCCTGAATGGGAATCTTTTGAAACAACCCAGTGCTTAGTGTTCCACCTGATACATGGGGAATCACACAGCTGTCAGCTAGCTATCAGTATCTCTGTTAAAATTAATAGATCCGTTCTTAATCCTAGGTCTTATAGAATTTATAAAAATTGTAGTTGTTACCATTTATGCTCCCACAGTATTTTACACTTCTGGTTAATTGGAAGACCATAATTAAAATACTTCCTTATCTAGACCTGGTGCTACTTTGAGTAGCATCTACAAAAACTATATGGACGGTATGGAGTGAAGTATACATTGTGAAAATAAAAGACAACTAAGACAAGACAGGAACCCAAAGAAGCTTTGGAGAGTTTTTCTGAAATGCCACTTTTAAAAGTGACAGAATTAAACATACTATCGAATATGGTTGATATGTACATATATGTATACGTACATGTGCATGTCTTTCCCAATCTACAGGGAATTAATGCTCTTGCTTGTTTATCACAGGACACTTGAAATGGACCAAAGCTGAGGACATTGACATAGAAACCCCAGGATCTATTCTTGTCAACACTAACTTGAGGGCATTAATAAATAAACATACGTTTGCTTCCTTACCTCAGCATTTTCAACAATACCTCCTGCTTTTGCTCCCAGAAGTGGATAGGCAGGTAAGTAGGAGTTTTAGACATTTGATATTAGTCACTAGATATATTATTGTGAAATGGCAGTTCTGTTATCAAAGATGACTGATACATGGATGGACCATTTTATAAAAATATAGTGTATTTATAATATATATATTCATTGCCAGCATTGGTGTGTTTCTTTAATTTACCAAAACAGAGCCATTTTTATTATCAGTAGAGAGCCAGTTCAAATTTTAAAATACAGCACATTGCTGTAGAGAGAAAACAACAGACCTTTCCACATTGGAAGGGGGAAACAAAGAAATCAAACATTCCATTATCAAATAAATCTTTGAAGTAGCTGCTCCTTTGCCTGGAGGGAATATTGAAGTGCAGCAATAAAAAGCCAGGGTTTCTAAGAAATTATGTAAATGTTTTTATTCTCAACTCTTTCCAAAAAGCATTTAAAATTTATGTTTGCAGTTGCCTTCTGAGAGTCTATCATCATGAATATGATTGCCTATAAATAATCACCTTTTATCTTTTTCTTTTTAGTATAACTGGAAATGCTTTAAGTTTATTTTTGTATTTTGAAAAGCCTCTAAAATAAGGAAATACAAATATAGACCCATAATAGCAGGCATCAATCATCTAAAGCTGTTTCCTTAGAGAAGAAAAGGAAAAAATATTTCATCACATAAACTTTTATTAAATTTCACAAAAGTTATTAAATGGCAACTAGGAAAAATTTCCTTGTGATTCTTATTTCAATAAATTTTGACACCATGTGTAGTTTCCAGTTGACGGACATAGTGTGTGTGTGTGTGTGTGTGTGTGTGTGTGTGTGTGTGTGTGTGTGTGTTTATGTATTTGCATCGCAAAATGAGAGATACATCCGTATACTGAAATGGGTGAGATTGATTCAATATTTCCATATTACTTTGAATAAATTTTCTTAGCTTTTTATTTGATTCTATTTTCTTCTAACTTAGCTGTCTCCTTTCATATATATTTAAAATGTGATGAGCTATGGTTTTCTACCACTCGAATGTATCTTTTTGGTGGAGATTATTGTTCATATTTAGGAAAAGATTATTTTGATTTTGGGTACATTTCTGTTTGAGAGTTTGCTTTCGTTCCATGGAAATTTGTTTAATATTTACTATCAATATGGTATGTTTTAGGTGCTTTGGAGTAATGGAAAGTGAGTAAGTGCCTGTGAAGTATTTATTAATGATTAAATATGCTTTGGTTGGATACATAGGCTGTATTTGTGAAAAATCAAAATATGAGGTAGAAGCAGGTGTGCTTAGAGGGGAAAGCACAAAGTATATTGAGCTTTCCTATGTGGAAGGGAAAAATCAGAGACAAATTTAAGGTCCTTGAATTGGGCCTTGAGATGTAGGCAGAATTTGAATAAGGTGGATGGAAATGTACCAAGTGAAAGGTTCAAAGATATAAAATCAGAAGCTAATTTTGTGGGAGTCTAGATTGTTGGAGGAACAGTGTGAAAGAATCTGGACAGACAAATTGGAAGTCAATTTTGGAAGATTCCTTGAGTATGAGGCTAAAGAGTCTGAACAGTGTTCTCCCTGTGTTTGCAAAGCCATTGAGGGCTTTTGAGCACAGCTATAATATAGTAAGATTGTTGCTTTTTAAGAAAATTGTTCTGGTAGTATTGAAAGGAAATTTAGAGATGGGAAGCATAAAAGTGGAAAGAGTTGTTAGGAAGCAATTTTAGTTGTTCCAAAAAGGCAAAATGAGGGCTTGGATTTGGAGAATAGCACTGAAATTAAAGAGGAAGATCATGTGATCATCACCATCACCATCGTCATCCAGTGGTTGCAGTTTTACATTTTGTCAAATAACACTTGATAAAATAGGGAGGAGGCACTAATGACTCACGGGTTTCAAATTTGTGTGGCTGAGAACTGAGCTCAGGAGGTAAGGAAAACTTCATTTTGGGGTGGTGGGAGAGCCTGATCTCTAAGCTGCAGAACTGTTCCCTCTGCCTCAATGTGCATGTGGTTTCTCGTGCTTACCATTCTATCCCCAGCTCCTGGAATAAGATTTAGCATGTAAAAGATACTCAGTAAATCTTTTTGAATGAAGAAATGACAAATTGTCCTCGACTTAGCTGAATATTTTGGTAACCCGGAAGGCCATTCTAAGCCCAGTATTTTATTCAGCTTGTAACAGCAGTTGCTGTTCCTCATTTTTTTCTGGTCACTATAAGAAGTGTCAGTGGGGGCGCCTGGGTGGCGCAGTCGGTTAAGCGTCCGACTTCAGCCAGGTCACGATCTCGCGGTCCGTGAGTTCGAGCCCTGTGTCAGGCTCTGGGCTGATGGCTCAGAGCCTGGAGCCTGTTTCCGATTCTGTGTCTCCCTCTCTCTCTGCCCCTCCCCCGTTCATGCTCTGTCTCTCTCTGTCCCAAAGATAAATAAACGTTGAAAAAAAAAAAAAAAAAGAAGTGTCAATGAATAAGGCACAATGCCTGTCCTCATACCACATTTAGTCCACTGGTAAATTATTCAAGCTGTCCTGACCGAGCATGTGTTATGTACTGTATACACTTTGCTAAATACAGAGGATATTAGAATAAATCTTGTGGGGAAATAACAGCTAACTTCATGCTGAAATACAGTTGACTTAGCTCATTACTAGGTAAGAAGTCTCGTAACTGGGTAAACCTGGCCCAGATGATGTAGCAGAATAACTTAAACATCAAGATAGTAGTATAAAGAAAGTCTTCTGAAGGCACAGAGGATGATGACATTTAATCTGAAACTAGTATTGGAGAAGAGTTTATGGTGGATAGGATACTTAAGTTGAGCCTTGAAAAACTAATAGGTGTTTTGTAAGTATAGCCAAAGGAAAGTGAATTTTGTAGAGGAAGAGCCTATCATTTATAAAGATTTGCTGCTCTTTTGTGTTTGAGAAGATTTAGTAGCTCAGTGTGATTGGACCGCCCTGTGGGGGCAGAGGGGTGAGATATTCCTCTACAGGGGAGTATGGTTTACAATGTCTCATGATGTGGTTGCATATTAAGTTCTTTGAACTTTTCTTGAAAACTGGGTACTGTCAGAGATTTTTTTCAAATGAGAAATGGGATGCATAGAATAATTTAAGCAAATATTTCTGTGCCTGGACATAGGGGAGAAAAAAGGGGTAAATAAAATGCATTCCATATTTTCTCTTAGGAGCTAGTAGCCCTGTAAATGATGGATAGGACAGGCAGAAAGATAAGACAAGAGAGACTGGGTAAGAAACAATTGCAGTAGTTGAGATGTGAGATAAGGGTCTGGCCTTGGGCATTGGCCTTGGAAATGAAAAGAAAGGACTGAATTCCAGACATAGTTTCAACCTACAAAAGTAGGAATATATGACAGATTGCCTGAGGGATAAGGTTGTAAAAGGTCCAGAAGGCAACTGGAGATTTTATCTAGGGCGACTTGGGAGGACAGAAAGGCTCTGTGGGCCTATCAACATTCGATACTGAGAAATTTAGAGTTCTGTGTCTGTGTGCCTTGTTGGAGGTGAGCTGAGCCCTCTCTCCTATCAGAAAGGGGCAGGCGACCTGATGCAGCAAGCTCCCAAAAGTGCTGTTTCACGACAGCTTAGGAATATCCGAATGGGGATGAATCCCACCATTTTCTGGGCCAGAATGAGTAGAAAGGAATGTGAATAGAATCTGATTACATAGATTTATTTGAACTCAGTAGAAAGTACTATAATTACGTGAAATACCTCACAATTTTGCTTGTACGAAAGCTTGTCTTTACATATTTTTACAGAATTTGAAAGCCCCAGGTTTCTCGTTTCCTTCCTTTGCCAGATTTCTACCAGATTTCTCCCCTGAAGCAGCCCCTACCAGCCTCTGACTCTGGACTGTAGAGAGCTGAGGATCATTCAGTTATTATGTCTCCAAAATATGGAAGCTAGGTTTCCCATTTATCTTGCTTGCCAGTGCCTACTGTCATTATGCCAATGTGTCTGGTATTTTGTTTTTCCATATTTCTAGTTTTTTTTTTCTTTTACAGAGGCCTGCTTATCCTAGAACACACACACACACACACACACACACACACACACGTATATATACATATATATACACACATTATATCATATCTAAATTACACATGTATATTTTTTAACTTCTAGTTGTTGTATACCATTTTCACATCTAGTTTTATATTTAATTTTACTCTCCTTCACACATTAGACTGAAAGTAACAAAATCAAACTCAAACTGACTTAAATATAAAGGGATTTATTGACTGAGGTAATTGGAAGATAGAAGTTAGAGTGGGTTTCTGGTTGTTGGTCCTGGGATCCACTTATTGTCCAGAACCCATTTCATTATTAATGAATTAATTTTAAAAATAGTCTTTTTTTGTTGTTGGTACTATTCTAATCCCTTTGTGGTAGGATGGTTACCTGAATCAAAAAATGGGTACTTGCCTCTTGGTTCATATTCATGGGGAAAATATTTCTGTCCCAGTGTTTAAAGGAAAAGATCTAAGATTCACTCTAATGGTACTACTTAGATAACATGAACACTTCTTAACACTTCTAGCTAAGGAAATGTAATATGCAAATTGGTTTAAAGCAGCTAGATCTATTCTTGAACCTCGTGTGCTCACTGTCTCCTCAAGTAAAATGGTGTACTGTGAGAGAGGTTAAGGACACTTTAGAAATCTAGTTTTTAGGAAGTTGTGTTAGAGGATATGCAGTTGGGGGTGAGGGAGAATCTTGGTAGTCCATTAACAATGCCCACTGTAGTGGGATAGGTATTAAGATTGGTTTTAACATGTTGGGTTGAGATGCTTCTACATAAGAAATGTCGAGAAGCAATTACATATTCAAGTTTTAAAACTGAAGAAATTGGAGTTAGATTATAGCTACATAGAACATCTACGTAGATTATGGTGTCAACTATGGGATTTGGTAAGACTGCGAGATGTAGTCTTATATAAAAGACTTATATTCATGAAAGGATGTGGATAAGAAAGAGTGTGGGAAAGAACCAGGGAACGGACAGAAAATAGCAAATTCTTAAGAGATCATCACATGCAGGTTGTATACAGGCAACAGTGTCAAATGGACATTAGGAGGTCACTGGGGAGTAACTGGGGTACCTTTCCTTTGTCCACCTAGATCCACCTTTCAGCCTTCTTCACCTGCTTTGTTCCAGGAAGCTAAACCATGGATGAACTACTGCATCAGGAGGACCTATGCCTCCCATATTGTTTTTTAGTTTTAAACAATCATAAACTTTTTAGAAAATTGGAAGATACATTAGAGAATTAGTTTGCATCTGATGATCCATCCAGGATCCCCTTACTTGAATATTTTATAATGGTAAGGTTCTATTTTCTACAAACAGGGACATTTCTCTTACATAAGCAAAATCCACACAATCAAGATCAGATTAACAGTGATCATTTTTACCATGTGATTGATTCTTAGGCTATATTCAGATTTAGCCAGTTGCCCCAATAATGTCGTTTTTAGCAGCAAGATCCAGTACAGAATCTGTCAGTGCATTTAGTTGTCATGTTTCTTTAGTCTCATTTCTAGAATAGTTATTCAGTCTTCCTTTGACTTTCATGATTTTGACACTTTTGGAGATTATAAGCCAATTTGAGTTTGTGTGCTATTTCCTTGTGATTACATTCAGAATACCTCTGGAATAGGATAAATGATGATGTATTCTTCTCCTTGAACTTCTTAGTTGGCACATATTTTTGATTTGTCCCAATATTGATGATGCTCATTTGATCATTTGATTAAAATTTATCTGCAGTCTTCTCCAGTCCAAAATTACTTCTTCTTTCTTTGTAATTAAATAATATTTTGTGAAGAGGCTCTTTTAAATTATGTAACTATCCTTTCTCCTCAGACTCTCAATTTATTCATTTATTTGTATATGTATGAGTTCAGCCTTTTCTATTTTTTCAGTAGATGACTACGCTTGAATTGTCCCACACTTGGTCACTGGGAGCCTGTTCGAGCTGAGTCCTGTGTCTTCTGACATGTCTCCATTCCCTCTGATCACTCCATTACTTTGAAGCACATCACATTGTTCCAGTCTTATACTTTTCTTGCCCAGACACTGGAATAACCCTTTCTTCAAGGAGCCATGTTTCCCTTTAGTGGACAGTGGTATTTAGGAATCAGGATCTCACAGCACATGTACAGTTTGTGCATGTGTGTGTGTGTACGTGTGTGTGTGAATACCTCCTTACTCCTGTGTCTTGGAGACAAGGATCATCATACAGAAGAAAGAGGATGAGTCTTTTGGAATATATAAACATAGCATAATTTCCATCGACACTTATTTCTATATGTATGTGTACATCTTGTAAACCATGAGTTTACACTAATACCTCCAGTCCTAATCTAATACCCCATGGTTTATTCTAGTGTTCTCCCTTTCCGTAGCTGACACAGTGAGAAACCCAGTTTTTCTTACCCTTAATATATCTAAATATTTGACTAATCCCTTTATAGGTAGTAGCCATGCTTCTATACAGCTCCATGTGGTTGGTCTCCTTCACTATACTCAAGCTCAGACTCCATGACAGGCCACCTATCCACTCATCCAGCTTGGGCACCTTCCCCTTCCTGCTTGACCTCTGACATTGCATATTGGGCCCCTCCTCCATGCAGGTGTTCCTCACTGTGCAATGCCTCTGCACCTCGTCTCCAGGCTTCCCTCCGTGGATACCTCCCTCACCAAATGGGCTCTGTGATCCCACTTTGGAGCATCATGGGTCCCTCTGCTTTTCTGGCACAGAGGCCTATATTGTTTTAAGTTTCAGGCCTGAATGACTTGTAAGGGGGGAGGAGAAGGTCCCATGGATTCTAATTGGGTTCAGCTATTAGGGAGCCTCAACAGGAGTTTGGGTGAAGGAAGAAGAGTGAGATCGAGCCCTGTACCTGCTCTGTGTGGTCAGCACAGTCCGCAAACATCAACCAGCTCCTATCAGAAGGTCTTCTCCATACAACCTTCTGTCTGTCCAAGTTCTGATAAACTCTTTCTCCTATTACCCTTCAGGTCAAACACAGCTCCCTATTATTAGGTTTCGTTTACTGCACTATCCTTGGTGGTTTGCACCTTGACCATATCTTTCTTTGTAAGTAGTCTCTTTAATCTACTGTCTTCAAATGATGCTAACTTGAATTAGCCATCTGTGCCTGCTGGGACTCCTCACTGACAGATTTATTGAGGAAGTAGAATATTATGTATATAGGCAAATCCTAGTGGTTTGGGGAAGGAATGGAATATATAGTTTATGCATTCATTCATCCAACCAATGTTTACTTAACACCTATCACGTGCCAGGTAAGCACTGATAATACAAACGTACAATAAGTCACAGTTCCAACCCTGAGAGAAGTGATGGTTATAGAAGTGAGAGAGAGAGCTTTTGCCTGTGTTGTTACAGAACTGTGCCATGGTGGTAATATATGCATTGTGTTATGGGAACAATGAAGAGATAATTTTATGGGCGTTGCAGAATGCTTCAAAGAGAATGTGTCCTCTAAACTGCGTCTGGAAAGATGGAGGAAGTTTACCAGGAAAAGAAGTGTGGTGGGCCTTCCAAATAGAGGAAACAGTATGTGCCAGTAGTAATATTGATTACTTATAGTGCTAAGCCTCCTACATAAATTATCAGTAATCCTTACTATAACTCTCCAAAGAATTCGTATTTTTAACCCCACTGTATCTATGTGAAAATAAGGATCAGGGAGGGGGAAAAAAAAGATTTACCCAACTTCTTCCCAGTAAAAACATGAGAGCCAAATTCTGAACACAGATTTGTCTGACTGTCCCAAGTTCATGCTCTTTCTTCTACCTGGTGTTCCTTGCCCCCCACCCAGACACAGACAGAAAAGTATATGCTATCTGTCAACATGTATTTTGAGATGGTGGGTACGGGGTGGGTAAGTTGAGGTTAGAAGGGAAGGTTGGAACAAATCTTTAAAAAAGTCCTCCTGTGGGGCGCCTAGGTGGCTCAGTCGGTTAAGCAGCCGACTTCGGCTCAGGTCATGATCTCGCGGTCCGTGAGTTCGAGCCCCGCGTCAGGCTCTGTGCTGACCGCTCAGAGCCTGGAGCCTGTTTCGGATTCTGTGTCTCCCTCTCTCTCTGACCCTCCCCCGTTCATGCTCTCTCGCTCTCTGTCTCCAAAATAAATAAACGTTAAAAAAAAAATTTAAAAAAAAAGGCCTCCTGTGTTAGTAAGCAATGTAGGACATACCAAGGTTTATGTTTGGAGCATGACATTATTAGATGTATACTGTAAAAGAGGACTCCATTGAATGAATAAAGCATGAAGTAGAGGAGAGAGATCTGGCACTCCCCACCTGACTGTGCTTTAGCCATTCTGTCTTCCTTCCTGACCCTCACACCTAAACCTCCTGTTCCTAACCCCTGTACTTCCTAAGAGCTCTGCTAGGAATGCTTTACAGCATCTTTCGGCAAGGCCAGCTAATTCTTATCCACCCAGTTGGTGTCCTCTCTTCATAGAGGCTTTTTTCGTCCTCCCTCCCATCCAAAGTGTCCTCTTCAGTTGTTCTCTGACTTATTTTCCTGATTATTTCCCTCCCAGAACTTAACCATAGTCAATAATTACTTGCTTATGTAGTTGTTCATATGTCTTCCCTCATGAGAATAAAAACCCCAGGACAGTGGCTTTCTTCTATTCACTGTGCCTGGCATATAGTAAGTGTTCAGTAAATGTTTTTTGAATGAATGAATGAAAATAGGCTGGGAATCCACTTATAAGCTGGTGTAACATGGCTGATAACAATGGCTTTAGCCAAAGCCATTAAAGAATGAAAAAGAAAGGCCTAATTCCTGAGACACTGTATTAGTTTGCTATTATTACCATAACAAAATACCACAGACTGGGTGGCTGAAAAAACGAAATTTATTTTCTCACAGTTCTGGAGGCTGTAAGTCCAAGATCAAGGTGCTGACATGGTTGGTTTTCCCTGAGGCCTTAGCTTGCAGAGAGGCTCCTTTTTGCTGTGTCCTCACATGGCCTTTTCTCTATGTGCCCACATCCCTAGCGTCCCTTCCTCTTTTTATAAAGACATTAGCCACATTGGATTAGGGCCTTGCCCTATGACCTCATTTATGCTTAATTTCATCTTTAAAGGCCTTGTCTCCAAGTACAGACACATTGGAGGTTAGCGCTTCGACACAGGAATTGGGGGGTGGGGTGGGGTGCACAAGTCAATCCAACACAGACATTTTAGAAATAAAATCATCATGATTTGGTAATTGGATTTGGATGAGAAGGTGGAATTGAATATATATATATATACATATATATATATATATATATTTTAGGCAGTAAGTATTTATTGTGCATTGGAGAATAGCAAAAGATTGTTATGTCTTAAAAGCCAGGGTAGGTTTAAACATGTTTTTGTCCTAAAAATTGAGGCAGTTGATAGGAGAAATTGAAGATAGAATAAAGTGGATTTGATTTATTGACCAAGTTTTAGAATAGATGGGAGGGGATGGACTATATTGGGGAAGAGGCTGGTTTAAGGGGGGAAAAAGTACTGATTTCTGAGATCAGAGAGAAGAGAAGCAGGAAGAAAGGAGAGGAGAAATAGCTAAATGTGAAGGGTACAGTGGGAAGTGACGGGTTTTCAGCCGGGTGGTGGTATGTTTGCCTACTCAGACACTAGAGGGTTAGGGGTCTCGGGAGAGCTTTTGGCAAGCAGCCTGAAGGGTTGTACTGTGGATCTGTCCTGGGGCAAAAGTGTTTGCTGAACAGCATTGAGACCCCATTTTAGGTTAGATGGCAGTGGAAATCCAAGTGGTCTACTCAGGATGTTCATTCCAGCAATGCTAAATATTTATGCATTTAGTTTGGTAATAGATGTGCCAGGAGTTGGGTTTTGCCGAGATTAGAGGTTTTCAAAGGCTCACATGGAAAGAGCTGAGAGATTTTAGAAGACATATGATATGCTTGTTGGAGTGGTGATGATGGGGCCCAGGCTGTATGGAGAGAAGCTAAGGTCAGAGGAGCTGGAGCCAGTCGCGAGGTCTCAGGGAGAGGAAAATAAGGCTTTAAAGGAAGAAAGATATATTGTTGAATGAAGTGGTGTAGGATCTCAAAATAACACATTTCCAATATGATCAGGTTTTGGCAAACACATAGGTCGAAAGCTATTTTTTGGCCATAGCATTTTGGTCAGAGATCAACTGCAGAGAAACCAAGAGGCGGGGGCAGCATTAGTTAGTGCTAGTAAAGAGGTAGAATTGTAGCTAGTTCTTTATTCAGTTCCCATGTAGGAATATTACCTGAATAAGTTCAGTGATTGTGTTTGCAGCCAGACATGGCTGTGTGCATAGTTCTCTGCAAAATATGGTTGGGGAATTTTTAGAACCTCCTCGACCACACATAGCAGATCCCTCCTTTCTTTAAGAATTTGTACTTCCTAAACTATACCTACATAGAACCATTCTGTGACCTTTTCAAAATATATAGCAGCTGGCGGAATAAATGTCAACTAAAGTGGAGTCATATTTAGGTTTTTATTACACTTTCAAATTGAACATCACTGATGAATAGGTTGTTGTCATTTCTGTCATCTGTATCATTTGTAAGTGGTGTTCATCTCTGCCTCCATTTGGTGGTTTTGGGGCTATTAGGGCTGTCTCTCCAAATACTTACAAGACCATTCCCCAACTGCTTCTAAATAAATTATGCCTATTATTTTTCTCCAAATGGTAATTGCAGCATTTCAATCCATCCTTACTAATCTCCCAATTTTGTTCTGCATTCATATCTATGTCTCTATGGTCTGTTAAATGACTAGCCACTGAAGGATATGTACTGTGTAGGCTCTTTAAAATCCTATCTAGCTTTGTGCTCTTCAGGTTTTTGCACTCACTGGCAATAATGCACGTAATTTTAACTGTGGAGAATGTCATTAAACTAAAATGGAACATTTACACAGTTCCTTTTGCAGAGAATTTTGGACTAGGAAAATGAATGTGTGTGTCAGACATTTTACAGCACATGAGAATGTGATTTATTGATTTCTGATGGCTCTGTTGGCATCAGTGTATATATTTAAAGAAGTCACGCAGCCTTTATAAATGCAAATGGGAAAGGGCTTTCCATCTTTTTCCTCCATGGAAATAGCTCATACATTTGCAATAACTCAGGCTCCTCTTAGAGATTGCTCTATGTACTGTATATATTGATTTAAAAATTATACCGTTATTTTATTCTACAAATAGCGTTTATAATGAAATGTCAATTTACCTAACAGATTATAAAAATTCAGAAGTATTAAAGATATGAAAAAATACTAGTATCTTTAGCCTTTAGGTTAAAGTAAGTGTGTACTTGAGATGTAATTATTTTAATGGAACTGACACTGGCTTTTTCCCTGCTTCTGAAAGCATATCTTAAAGTACTTAGGAAATCCAATATTCCTTCTAGTCCAAGTCACTTACTGGTGATAGTAAATCATACATGGCCAAAGATATCCTTGCAGGCCACTCCTGATATTTCCATGCTCGCCATTTGAGCTTTATGCTTATGGAGGGAAGTAATTCCACCTGGATATTATCCATTTCTTAGCTAACTGGAGAGTTAACATCAAATCCTGTTTATCAGTGTCGGCTTCAAAGTATGTCAAATAATGTGCAAACTGGATTGAAGTACATATGTACAAGCAATTGCATGCAATAGGAAATTTGACAAATGGAGTTTCTTTCAATCCTGTGCATAAGGAAGTTGAGGAACACACTCATTTAACCAGGAGAACATCCTACTCTATGCATTAAACCACTTTCTTCCTCCTTTGTATAAGATACTGAGTGGCACCCTCATGGCCTGAGAGGGTATCTTTGGCCACGTGTGATCAATTACCGCTGGCATACTGGATGATCAAGTATTAGATTCTGTAATCTAATATTACAAAATTACTTTTTTGTTATGTAAAATTTAAAGTAATATGTGTACGTGTAACACTTAATTCAGTTTATATGAGAACAAAGAGTAAAAAAGTTTACCTTTGTTTTATCATACAAGGGAATAGAGTTTGAGAAAGGGAGTCATGCAGATGGCAGATTACACATTAGTGCCTGTCTTTGTAATAAGGGACATCCTAATACCTGGATCACCACACACTGTGATCAATGGTTGTCCTACAGTGACTCACCCCTAAATTAGGCTCAAGGGTAGAAAGGAGAAAACGGATTTCACTCATTAAATCACCTTTAGTACTCCTGGTAGTTATTAAACCCTATTCAAAAAATGTAGTTGCCTGAGATATTGTTGCCCTCTGGAAAACTTATTAAAGATCGTTGTAACGAAGTAAAGAATCAATTATAAGCAGGAAGTGAACAGTGTAGTAATGTTTGAGGCTCTAGATTAAGGTGGCAACATTATATAATTCCCTCAGCTGCTTCTAAATTCTCACTAAAATGACACTGGCTTTTCCCAGTATATTTCTTTATCAGTCCAAAACCTAGAGGAAGAATGCCATCCAGATGCCAAAACCTGGGAGTAAGGTCTGCAGGAGGTAAGGAAGGTGAGACAAAATTGGGCTAAGAGATTACTAAAATGAAATGGTTGCCTGGGGAAGAACACTCTGTGGGGTCTCACTGAAAGGGGCTGTACTTTTCTCTCAGACACAACCAGCAATGAGTGGTCAGGCAAGAGGAAAGGGTGGGTGGGGTCTTCCAGAAGGCAAAGATCTCTATACTCACGCCTGCTCTCTGAGTATGTTTGCTAGTATTTAGTCTCTGAACAGCAGCCTACCACTGCAGATGATGTTTCTGGTCTGTACTTGCTGGGGGGTTGCCTTGTGTTCTCTGTCCAAAAGCTAGACGTTTTGCTAGCTAAAGGGAGGCCTAGCTTCATTGATGTATCCTTAAATATATGGTTAAGACGTTCTTTATTAAAGAATCAATCCCTACTCCTCACATCTGCCAAACCTCTACTTGAGCAAGCATCAATCGGGTAAACATGTCCTTTTCCCTGATCCCTTATCTGAGCCTGAAGGATTTGTACCAAGTCCAACAAAGTTTCTTCTAGAAACCATCTCAGCAGCTAATACTGATCTGACACCTGCTGACCGAGAGGTCAGGATGGAAAGATAGGGATCAGTAATGCAGCACAGGAAAGATTCGGCCGTTCAAAAAAGAGCCCCAGTGTGACAATTCAGAGAACAAGAATAAGTGTTACTAAAAGAGGGTAAAAATGATTTTGACAACATCTGTTATTAAACTCAAGGAGATTTATGAGAATCCAGTAATTTTTACAAGTATTAATTGAAGATTTACAGTGGGCCATGCAATGTGATGGCCATTTGGGCTATCATATTACATGAGACTGCTGTGTATCTGCCTTCATCAAGCTTAGCGTCTAGCATTGGAAGTAGTGCACGTTCACGGAGCCCCTGGGAATATAATTTTGTAGACAAAGCTTCTGAGGAGGCATCTGAGGGAGCCTCCTCTGTTGGGTTACATGGAAACAGTTTGATGCCTTAAAACCTTAAGATACCTTCGGTGGAACCAGAACAGTGTTCAATCTTTGGCAGATTCCTCTCATAGCTGAGGCATGTGTTTTTCCAGACTGACAGGTGGGAACAGACACTGTGAGCACTGGGCCCTGTCACCTCTATTCATTTCAAGTAGTTCTTGCCTAGCCTCTGGTAGTTTCCTCACATTTTCACACCGATAAACACTCCACAGAAGAACACCAGAATTTTCTCTCTGTTGTGCTCTGGTTCACTTCCTGTGAACAATAACTGCCTTGGTTTCTTATCTCAGCTTCAGTGTCTTGTTAGCCCATCAGTTGGATGGTGAGTTTTACTGAAGTAGGTAAGGCTGGAGGAGCATGTTTTCAGTTGTGGAGCATGTTGTATCAGGTGCATTTGAAAGATCTATGTGGAAATTTCGAATAAGAAGTTGGTTGTATAAGAGTGAAGGTTAAGATAGAGTTTAAAGTTGGAGTTTAAAAAAAATGGAGAGCCACCAACATCTAGACGTTAATTAAAACCATGGATATAAGTGATACGTACTATAGAATAGAATGAGAAGAGAGCCCAAGATTAAGGCTTGTGATTTCCACATCTTAATGGCTGAATAAAAGAGATTAAGGTAGCAAAGGAGACTGAAAAGTAATAGCCAGTGAAGTAAGGGACCTGAATACCAAGTGTGTATCACTGAAGTCAAGGGAGTGAGTATTTAAGAAGGAGGATGGGATTTATTAATACTTAAGTATTGAATACAATGAGGATTGAAAGTTAACTAACTTATTTCATCAATGAAGTTCACTGATAATCTTGACAGGAGCAATTTTGGAGGCATGGTAGGGACGATATACCAGTTTGGAGGGGCTTCCAAAGAGAATGGAAGGAGAGAATTTGGATAGAACACCCATCTTCCCCTTATATGTAAAGTGAATAGAGAAGTGGAGCAGTAGATCTTAGAATTGCTTGTTGAGTACATTGAGGCCAGTGTGTTTCTAAAAGATTGCTATTGAAAACAAGGTCTTTTCTTCCATAATACAGTTGTTTAGTTTGGTATATAAGAAAGCTGTATTTTTCTTAGCCAACTTATTACTCAGTATTTGATAACTCTCAATTGTTTTTTGTTTTATGCTCATGAGTTTCCCAGCTAATCATATCACTTACTAAGAATGGGGATTATATCTCCATTCTAATTAGTATACCTTTTAGAACCAGTTTCATTTATTTGATAGTAAGAAGGCCAGTTCAGTGTTCAATGAGGATTGAGTTAAAGAAGCAAAGGAGAAAATATAGACACCTGCCTTTTAAAAAATGTGGTTATGAAGTAGAATAATCATGAGGATAATGGAAACAGCATAATTTAAAGATAAAGGTGGAGTTTTGTTTATTTGATTTATTTGTTCAGTTGGGAGAGGAGTTAGCATGTTTAGTTATCAAAGGAATAGAGGTCCTGTTGAGAGGGAGCTGTTAAATAATCAAGATGAAAATGGAAGTTGGTTACTTACTATAGTGATCCCTTAAAAGGCAGGGGAAGAGAAGGTAGTGATTAAAGTACCAGTGGAGAGATTTTCCTTAGAAAGGAGGCAGTGCACCATTTCCCGGAAAACTGGAAGAGACGAAGAAAGTGGGTGAAGAAGATGGGTGTTTCCTATATGATCAGTATGGGTTTTTTTTTTTCCTCTACAAAAGTAGAAATCAAAAGCATGGACAGGTAGTGATGGGTAGGATGAGGACAGGGAGGAAGGTAAAAAGCTTGAGGAGAATGGAGTTTGGAAAAGTCACTGAAGAGTGAGAAAGTGAGTTCACTGAAAAAGCACTGTAGGCTAGCTGGAGAGTGATAAGTGACCGAGAGTTGAAGACCTAAGTTTCAAACCTGTTTTCTTAGAAGAGTGAATTTTTACCACAAGTAGATGTAGAATGGTAAGGTCCGCCAAGGATTGGACCTTTGTCATATGTGTATCCAAATGATAAGAGTAAGAATCTTAACACAAGAGATCAGAAAACCTCAACTGGAAAAGGAAGGGAATGATGCAAGAAGAGGAAAAATAGACTGAGTGGAAGCAAAGGGATGAGTGGATAGCAGGTCATAAGGAGTCAAGAATGGTCCGAGTAGGGCTGTATGAACAAGCAAGCCAGAAGGAGGGAGGTGGGTCTGCATAGTATTCATATAATTAAATGCTATAATGACAGAGCAGTTTGAAAAATTTTCCTATTTTCCCACAAACGTCTGTAGTCTTTTTAATTTTTTTTTTAGTTATTAGTATCTCTGCAAAACATTTACATTTTCATTTGTAATTAAGGAGTTTGGTGTCTAGCTTAAGAATATATTCTTTTTTTTTTTTAAGAGGTTTTCTCTTAAAACTTTTTTTTTTAACGTTTTTTCTTTATTTTTGAGACAGAGAGACAGAGCATGAACGGGGGAGGGGCAGAGAGAGAGGGAGACACAGAATCGGAAGCAGGCTCCAGGCTCTGAGCCATCAGCCCAGAGCCCGACGCGGGGCTCGAACCCACAGACCGCAAGATCGTGACCTGAGCTGAAGTCGGACGCTTAACCGACTGAGCCATCCAGGCGCCCCAAGAATATATTCTTTACATCAATATGAAAAGAAAAAATATTCTCCAAAGTATTTTAATCTTTTTTTTTTTTTGAAACTTTTCCCTTTGTATTTTTAGAATTGTGACTCCTGCAACTGTGTTTTTCTTTCTCAATATTGTTTTCTCTATTCTGGGACCCTGAATTTCCATATGAATTTTAGGATGAGCTTGTCATTTTCTGTAAAGAAACTAGAATTTTGATAGGAGTTGTCTTAAATCTGTAGTTCACTTTGGAGAGTATTGGAATCCTAATATGAAGTCTTCTGATCTATCAACATAGGATGTCTTTCCATTTACTTAGATCTTTAATTTCTTTAACTCTTTGTTTTATTTAAAGAGTAAGTTTTACATTTCTTTTGTTCATTTTATCCCTTCCTATTTTATTCTTTTTAATGTTATTGCGAATGTTGTTGTGTTTGTTTGTTTTTTTCCTTCATTTTTGGATTGATGAGAAGTCAGCTGATAATGTCATTGTAGTCCTTTTGGACATAAGTCATTTTTCTGCTGCTTTCAAAATTTTCTCTGACTTTCAGCATTGTTACTGTGAAGTGTCTGGCTGTGGCTCTGTACTTATCCTACTGTATTTATCCATTTCTTTGAGGCTCTGGTTTGTTTTTGTGTTTTGGTTTTTTTCCACTCTGTTCTTTAGAATACATAATCTCTATTGCTGTGTCTTCAAGTTTGCTGATTCTTCTGCCTGTGCAAATTTCCTGTTGTGCCCCTCTAGTGAAATCTTCATTGTAGTTTTTTCACTTTTCAATCCAGAATTTTTCACTGGTTCTGTTTCATAATTATTATCTCACAGATGTTTTTCTTTTTTTTTTTTTTTGTTTTAATTTTTTTAAATGTTTATTCATTTTTTGAGAGACAGAGAGACAGAGCATGAGCAAGATAGGTGCAGAGAGAGAGGGAGAAACAGAATCCAAACCAGGCTCCAGGCTCCAAGCTGTCAGCACAGAGCCTGACTCGGGCTCAATGTCAGGAACTGTGAGATCATGACCCCAGCTGAGGTCAGACGCTTAACCACTTAACCGACTGAGCCACCCAGGTGCCCCCAGATGTGTTTCTATTTGATGAGACATTTTCATCATACCTTCCTCAATTTACTTAAAGTTTCATTTAGTTATTTAAAGATATCTATCTTTAATATTTGAAGCTTTTGAAGCCTTTTTTTGTTGAATCCAAAGTCAGGGTCTCTCACCACAATGTTTCTTCTTGGTTGTTTTCCATTCCGGGGGTCATTCCTGTTTCTTTGCACTTCTGTCCCTCCCCCTCCTACCTTTCCCTCTCCCTGCCCTTCTCTCTCTCTCTGAACATTTTAAGCTATATCTTGTACAATCTGTATAGTGATCCCTCACTCCCATCTCTGGGAATGTTTTTGTTATTATTTTATTACTTATTTGTTTAGAGTCTTGGCTGGATTATTTTATTTAAATTGATTTTCCCTGCAGTGTGAAGCCTCTGACATTGCTTCTCAAGGAGCACAGCCTTGGCGGAGATCTCAGTTAGGCTGGAGTTCTCTTTGTCTTGTTCCCTGTTCCCTGATCTCTCTGTTAAACCATTATAAATACCTATGTTAAGGTATGTTTTTCCTTAAGGAAGGAGAGTATTTCTTTTGCTTATACCTTTATTGTACCATTATTTATCATAATTTTGAGGGGTTTGTTTGTATTTGCTTTGGGGAATGAGATAATTATATTAAGTTTTCAATGGTCACAATGAAATTACGTTTGCCATTCATAAACATTGTGAGCCTGTTCTAAGAGTTCTGTTTCCTTGGAAAGCAAGGGGGATAAAATTAATGGGTAAATACAGACTGTGCTCAAAAATTTTACAGTCTCTTTTGGTATCACACCCAACCCTTGGGTTCCATTAATTGCTGCCTAATTGCTTTATTGTTTTCAACAATGCCCTGGGGCATAAATTTCTCCAGAGTCTGATCCAATTAAATTAGAGCCTTTTTGCAGGGATAATTTTTAGACCAGTGTTTGAGGTTTGTTTGGCGCCCCCAGGAGGGCTCTTCTTAGCTACTTCTGTCCCTGGTTCTGTCTGGTAAATTAGTTGGCCTTGGTTTAGCTTGTTGCTCTCAGAGAGCTATCAGTCTCCTTTAATTGCTCACCAGCAAAACCTCCATTGGTTTCAGGAGCACCCTTTGTCTTGAACTTCCCTATGTTCTCTTTTTATCCCTGCTACATTCTGTTTTAAATAAAATCAGTTCCTTTTGGGACAACTTGGAGAGACTGTTCTTATGAACTCCCTCTCTGCCTGGTCATAGAGCCACTGCTCCAGAGCTGGGAACAGGTGTGGCCTTTCTGCTTTCATAGCAGAGCATTGGGTAGGTGTGGCAACCTGTGGTCTTTCTCATGTTGCCTCTGCTGGGATAGAACCTTCAGCCTCTAGGTGAGCTCAAGTGAGGGCATTTGGTGCCCCACTATTATTGGCCTGTTATGCCAGTGTGTTAGAGCCACCACCCTAGAAAAGGTGGTGAAAAAGACCCCATGAGTCCTTGGCTATACTTCTCAAGAATTTAGCCTCTGCAACTCAGGGCTAGAGGGCATGAGAAATGAAATTGGCTTGCCCCTTCCTCTGAGAGACTACATTCCTTGACTGGAAGCTGAGATTTCTCTTTTTGGCTACAACTACCTGCAAAGGAATTTCCTCACAGAAACCTATTGAGTAGAGGGAGTGTGCTGGGGCTTAAGTGGCATAGACTTTTGCTGTAGTTACAAAGATTTGGTAGCGGTTTTGAGTAACTGTTTCTTCATCTGCTATATGCTCTTAGGACAAATTCCAGAAACTTTAAATATTAAAAACAATTTTTTTAACATTTTATTTTTTGAGAGAGAGAGGACAAGCAGGGGAGGGCCAGAGAGAGGGGGAGACACAGAATCCCAAGCAGGCTCCAGGCTCTGAGCTGTCAGCACAGAGCCCGCTGCAGGGCTCAAACCCATGGATGAGAGATCATGACCTGAGCCAAAGTCAGATGCTCAACCAAATGGGTCACTGTGGAGCCCCTAAGTATTTTTTTAAAAAATAGTTTTCACTATTATGGTTGTTTCACTAGGGAAACATGTTCATACAGCTACTCACAACACCATTCTGGAAGTGGAAATTTACTAACTAGATTTTTAATGTAATATTTATATACGGTAATAAATACTGGGTTCAAATTGCTTTTTTCTACTGGATTACCAAGTATGCCAAAGTTGTTCATTAAATAAACCACTCTTTTTTTTTTCCAAAAGTGACATATTAATAATGGATGGGTATTTTGATATATGCTATTATGTAGTAGGTAATAAATATTTTTCAATGAAATTCATATTAATATCTTATTTCTAAGAGTAAAGATGCCTCAAAAAAACCTGTTTTACATTTGTCCTATCATCTTAGATTATATTTCACATTTATATTTCAGTGAGAAGTTGCAGTTTTGCTAAGCTTTTTTTTTTATATTACAGAAGCTTATAAGGAGAGAGTTGTATTAAAAACATAGATTATCTGCAAACAGTGCAGAGAGCTTGGCAGTTACCATTATTAATACCTATATTAATTACCTGTAGTATTTGTTTAAAGGACTTTTTCCTCAAAGAAGGGGGATATTACTTTTCATTGTACCTTTAATCTATCATCATTTTTCATGATTTTGGGGAGTTTATATTTGCTTTGGAGAATGGTGTAATTAGTTTATATTAGGTTTTCAGTGGTCACGATAAAATTGCATTTTGCAGCCCATAAAGCCTATTTCTAAGTATCCTGTTTCTTTGGTAGACAGTGAGGATAAAATTATTGAATAGATGCCTGTACTCAAGGATTTACAATCTTTGAAAATAGTATGATAAGTTCTAAAACAGAAGTATGCCATTGAAATGTGGGAGTTCAGACATGACAGTGACACTTAGAATATATGTTTCATTTATTTTTCTTCCTAGAGTAATCAAGCCTTTATAGATATGTTATTATTAATTGGTGTTTTAGTGCCAAAACTTTGGTTATTTCAATCTGGTGTTTTGTACACAAAGATCATTAAATAAATGGTGAGTGAAAGGAAGAAAGAAAGAATGCATTAATGGACGGTTGAGAAAATGCTTCAAGTGTTTCAATTTCCCCATTTTCTTTAATCTTCTCTTGGGATAGTTTCCAGAATGTTACTTTTTGTACTCTGTGTTCTCATTTAAATTATTCATCTAATGTTTTATCTATTCAGAGATTCCATTGAAAGGAAAGGAAGGATGCTAGGAAAAAAAAAAACACTCTATGAAACAGAATTGAATAAACTCTTACTAGTGTTCAGATATTGTTTGATATGTTTAATAGCTTAGATATATTAATATGTTTCAATACATTATATGCATTTGTTTCTTAAGAAATGAGGAATATGTTTGCTCTCTGGATATCTTACAATATATATGCCTACATTTTATTTTACTAAAGATTACTTTGCAACAATATGAAGCGACCATTTATTTTTTATTTTAAGTTTATTTATTTGTTTTGAGAGAGAGAGAGAGGACAGAGGGAGAGGGAGAAAGAGAATCCCAAGCAGGCTCCATGCCGTCAGCTCAGAGTCCATGAACGATGAGATCATGACCTGACCCCAAATCCAGAGTTAAATACTTAAGCGACTGAGCCACTAGGTACCCCCATTGTGGTTTAAAAAAAAATTAAGTTTATTTATTTATTTTGAGAGAGACAGAGACAGTGTGAGCAGGGGAGGGGTTGAGATAGCAGAAGAGAGAGGGAATCCCAAACAGGCTCTACACCATCAGCCCAGAGCCCCATGTGGGGCTTCAACCCAAGAAACTATGATTATGACCTGAGCTGCAACTGAGAGCCCAAGGCGTAACTGACTGAACCACCTAGGTGCCCCCCGCTTTGTGTTTTTTAACATCCATTAAGAGTGTGTTTCATTGGGAAATAAAGTATTGGGATGCCATCCCACCGCTGAGATCCACTTCCAAAACGTGAAGATAACACTGCAATTTTTTTATATATATAACTGAAACAATATGCTTCTTATGCCACATGTGATTGGCAACTTTATTTAGATTTAAAAATGTGGTCAGTTAACTACTCTAAGCTTTTACTTTTATATAAAAGGATCCATCTTCACCAAAACTGTTTGAACTCTAGATTTTTTTGAACATAGGCCAAACTATAGATAATTATAGAAAATGTTAAGCCTACGTTACACTACACAAGCCCCAATGTACTTTTGGTCATTTCTCATTTTATCAGGTCTTCCTTGGTTACCCTCTTTATGGAATCCTGGCTGTTCTGTATGTCAGCTATTTCTGAAATTGAGGGAGTAATGGAAGGAAAACATAATTATTCTTTTATATTTATGTAAACATTTTGCTGAAGTGTAGCGTGCACACACAAATGTGTGTATGTTAATTGTGTCATTTTGTGAATTTTTTAAAAAATGAGCACACCCTTGAATTGGCAAACAGACTTTTAAAAAAAGAGTGAACCTATTCTGGTACTTCAGAACTCTTTTTTGTTGTTGTTGTTTTGTTTTATTTTGTTTTTTGCCCCCTTCCATTAATACTCTGAGAAACCCACTATCTTGACTTTTGTCACCATCAGTTTTATCTATTTTTTTTTTAATTTTTTCAAAATGTTTATTCATTTTTGAGAGAGAGACAGAGACAGAGCATGGTGGGAGGGGAGGGCTGCACAGAACCCAAAGCAGGTTCCAAGCTCTGAGCTGTCAGCATAGAGCCTGACAAGGAGCTCGAACTCAAAAATCGTGAGATCGTGACCTGAGCCAAAATCAGATGCCCAACTGACTGAGCCACCCAGGCGCCCCTAATTTTGAACTGTGTCTGTATGAAGTCATTCAGTATGTCGTCTGTTTTATTCAGCTCACTAGTATGTTAGCAAGGTTCATACCTTTTGTAATGTGTAGCAGTAATTAATTTATTCTTATTGCTGTATAGTATGTCACTGGGTAATTATAATTTCCTTATTGATTCTCTTGGTGGACATTTGGATGTTTTTAGTTTGAGGCTTTGAGTAGTACTGCTCTGCACACTTTTTTAATCTATGTTTTTGGTTTACCGAAGTACAAAAGTCTTTGGGGTAGATGCCCGTGGGTCTAACTACTGGATTACAGAGTTTAAATGTATTCAACTTTTTAAAATAGTAATCAACAACTTCCCAAAGTGCTTACCTTAATTCCATCAGGAGTAGGTAAGCATTCAGGCTCTTTCACATCTTTACCATGATGGGATATTGTCAGTCTTTATAATTTTGTTTGTGGTTTTAATTTCCATTTCTCTGATTACTAATGGTTTTGGGTATTTGGGTATCCCTTTTCATGAACTACCAGTTCAAGTCTTTAGTCCACCTTTTTTGTTGGGTCACCTTTTTCTTACTGATTTCTGGCTGTTCTTGGCGGTATCTCACATTTTGGTTTGTCTTTTGATTCTACAGATGATGTCCTTTAATGAAGAGAAGTTCTTAATTTTAATGTACCCTAATTTTTTGATTTTTGTTAATAAGCCTTTTTGTGTCATGATGAAAAATGTCCTTATGATACCTTTAGATTTAGATCTACAGATCGCCTGCAGTTGAATATAACTGTGAAGATGAGGTACAGATTGTTTGGTTTATTTTCTATGATATTCAATTTGCCAAACATGTTTTATCATGAAAAAAAAAAATCCTTTCTGCCACTGCAATGGAATGTCACCTGTATTTAAAAGAAATAAGTGACCAGGGGTACCTGGGTGGCCCAGTCAGTTAAGCATCAGACTTCAGCTCAGGTCATGACCTCAGGGTTTGGGAGTTCAAGCCCTGTGTCAGGCTCTGTGCTGACAGCTCAGAGCCTGGAGCCTGCTTGGGATTCTGTGTCTCCCTCTCTCTCTCTGCCCCTCCCCCATTCATCCTCTGTTTCTCTCCATCTCTCAAAAATGAATAAACGTTAAAAAAAAAAAAAAGTAAATGACCGGATACCTGTGCATCTATTATGGACACTTTTACATTGGTCTTTTGTCCTTTCTTGCACCAAATCATCTTATTTTGATTATTGGTAGGTTAATATCGGGTAGAGGCAGTTGACCAACTTTTTTTTTTTCCATTGGCTCTCAGTGGCCCTTTGTATTTTCACAGAAGTTTTGGAATAATAGTGTAAGTTTCCATAAAAGTGCATGGATTTTGATCAGGGAATGCAGAGAACGATTTAGGGAAGAACTGAAACTTTTACCACATGCTGTCCTCTCACCCATGTATGTACTTTGTCCTAATTATTTAGGTTTTCTCTAATTTCTCTCAATCATCATTGATAGTTTCCTTAGGAAAGGTCCTGTGCACCTTTCAATAGATTTGTTCCTACATGCCTGCTGATTTTTTGCTACTGTTCTAAATTGATTCTACTTCTTGTCGATAATATGGGCCTAAACTTTTGTATATTGATTTTTCCCAATGAATGTGCTAAGTCATTAACTGTAAAGTGTAGTTTCTTTTGGATTGTGAGTATACAGTTGTCTATAATAATTATGATTTATTTATTCTTTTAAAATACTTGTCCTTATTACATTGTTGCACTGAGTATAGTGTTGAGGAGAAGTGGTGCTGGCTGCTGTCTGTTTCTTGTTTTCAGCTTCAGGGACAAAGATTTTACTGTTTCAGCTTTATGCAGGAAGCCCAATGCTTTTAAATGCTTAATGGTTTTTAAAAGAAGCTTTTTATCATACTAAGGAGGTTTCATTCTTTTCCTAGTTTTCTGAGTTTTAATCACAAAGGATATATTTTTGCATTGAGATGATGATTGTTTTCTCCTTTATCATGTTAATGTAGTAAATGACCGATTTCTTTTCAGATATCAAACAAACTTTGTATTCCTAGAATAAACAATACACATGTATAAACGCAATTGGCTGATATTTTGTAGAGGATATTTACATTTATGATCAAGGGAGCATTTGGTCTTCCATAGTCCTTTCTGCTAATGTCCTTGTCAGGTTTTGCTGGTAAAAGTAATGCCGACCTCTTAAAATCACTTAATAAGTATTCTGTTTGATTCACAGTTTGTATAAGGTTATTGTTACTTTTTTTAAATGTTTGGAATAATTAATTTGTAAGCTATGTAGGTCTGGATATCTCTTTGTGGAAAACTTGAAATTACAGATTCAATTTCTTTAGCAGATATACAGCTTCTCTTAAATTCAGACAGTTTTTGTAAATTATGACTTGGTGAGAATTAAGAATTTAAGTTCCTTGAAGTATAATTAACATAACATAACCTGCACACATGGAAAGTGTCCAAGGCGATAAATTTGGCAAACATATATATCCATGAAACAATTACTACAGTGATGATAATGAACATATTCACTACCTCCCAAGAATTTCCTCATACCCTTCTGACATTTGAGTAATAGTTAAGTCTTCCAGTCTGTAAGCATTGTATACTTTCTTGCCCCCACTTACTTAGATTGTTAATTTTTGAAAATTTTTTGTAGTTTTCAGTATATAGCAGGGTTTTAAAACCTCAGCACTAAGGATACTTTGCGCTGGATCATCTTTTGTTGGGAGGGGGTGAGGGCGAGGCTTGGAGAGGACTGGCTTCTGCATTGTAAGATGTTTGTCAGCATACCTGGCCTTTACCAGATGTCAGTCAGGTCCCCCACTTCCTGTGCTAATAATCAAAAGTTTTCTCTAGATATTGCCAATGTCTTGTTAGGGGCAAGTTTCCCAAGGCTGAGAGGTTGAGAACCACTGGCAGAGAGGTCTCATACATCTTTCATTTGGATTTATTTATCCCAAAGTATTTTTCATGCTATTGTGTATACTAGTATCTTGATAAATTTCTGTTTTGTCTTTGGGGCTGCCATTCATTGTGACATTGAATTTGGTGGATTGTGATCCAAAAATTTCATTACATTTTCTCGTTAGTCCTAATAATTTTTATCACCTTAGGCAAAAAACATGAGTTGGCACTTCAGAAAGTATGTTATAAGAAAGGCCCATAAGCATTTAAAAAGGGGGCTCAGCTTCATTAGTCATCAAGTGAACACAAATGAGCCATGGCACAGTACAAAGACACACCCAGGAAGATGGCTAATATTACAGACAAACCACCCTTCATGGGTCATGACAAGTATCGATGAAGAAGTGAAGCACACAGCACTGTCACTTGGGTGGGAGTACGCAACCACTTTGAAAAATGATTTAACAGTATTTATTAAAGTTGGTTGAACATTTAAATTTCCACATTTATAGCCAATGGAATTGTGTGTGTGTGTGTGTGTATGTGTGTGTATACACACACACACACACACAATTTACCAAAAGACATGAGCAAAAATGTTTATTGCAGCCATACTGTTCACAAGAGTCAAAACCTGGAAATGACTGAAATACCCACAATCAGCAGAATGGGTACATTTCTGTAGAGTATTTCAGTGTTTGAATTTACCACAGTGAGAATGAACAGTCTAATGCTACACGTAGGAGTATGAAGGAATCGCAGAAACACGTAGAACAAGAGTCCTTGACATAGAAAAGTGCATGTGCTGTTTAATTCCATCACTACACAGGTCAAAGGCAAGCAGAGCACATCTATGGTGTTATATTATCCTTGGGGATGAGGACCTGGGAGGTGGCACTTCTGAGTGGTGTTCTGTTCTGCTTCTCAGTCTGGGTGCTGGTGACATGACAGTGTTGAGTTTGTGAAAATGAATCAATCTATGTAGTTGTGATTTGTTCACTTTCTATTTATGTTACACTTCAATAAAAAGTTGCAAAAATTCAAACAAAACCACTGTTCTTCCCGTAATTTGGCTGTGCAGTAAGCCTATCCGTTCTGTCACACATGCAACTAGAGTCACCTTGCTTGTCCTTCCCTCCATTACTTCCCAGTCACCTCCACACCCACCACTACCCCTCACCTGCCATGTCCTGAGGTTGGTCGGCCTGACTTAAAAGCTGAGTCATGGCTTTTGTTCTGGTTGAAATGTGTTATTTTTCTCCTTGCTGTACCTTGTTTCATGGGTACTTCATGAAGGCCAGCCAGGAAAGTGTAATTAGCAATAGTCTCAGTTTAAAAAATTGTGTCCGCCATTGGAATGTCTTGACCAAAAAATGTTTCTCAAAATTAGCATTTTTTTTAATGAGTCTTTTCTCTTTCATCAGACCATAGTTCACTTTGAAAGGGATGCCTATGCGCTTTGGGATATATGTTCAAAGACACAAAAAGTAGATTCTCCCTCTTAGTCCTTTTAAAGGTATATATCTCTACAGTTGGCTTTTTAAATAGTATTGCTTCCAACCAATGTAAAATTTCCTGTAATTTTTGTCCTTGATTTATCTAATTTAAAATTCCCTGCTCATTTAAATATGGGTCTCTTGGTGAAGATTAACAGAGTTCATTTTATCCTTTTTTTTTCTTTCAGCCATAAGAGGTTTGTACCTCAAGTTATTGCCTTTAACTATATAATGAAATAAATGAAATTTCACTTTGTTCTGACCACATTGAACTTTTGATTCTATTTCTTTTACTGAATACTTGGGAAATTTTGTTTGATTTTTTTTTTGAAAAAAATATTTTACCAACCCTTTCTTTTATAAAAATTTTTAAAATGTTATGGTAAAATAAATTTATATATTAAAACACAGTTAAATTTCATGTGTATCGTTGTGTTGTTTTACACAATGTTGTTTTAAAATGTTATGTTTTTAACTTTTTCAGATTTATTATTTCATTTAGATTTTCAATTTAGTTTCCTGTATTTTAGCCCAACAGAGCAATTTTGTCATTTGAGATGAATGTGTTGATATCATGGTTTTCTTGAATTGATTTCTAAATTAACTAAATTACGTCTTATTTTGTAAACAGATGTTAGCATTTATTTTATTGCCATAATTTCTGTATTCCTTTTGGCGAAATACATCATTTTTTAATTTCTAATCTCAGCATTCGCATTTGCTTTTTTTGTCTTTATAATTGGGTGAGTATTCTTCCCATCTAATTTTTAATTTGATATTGTGCCATATGCCTTAAACAGGCTTTCAAAATATACATGATTTTCTTCTAAAATTTAGTTTGGCTCCCTTTCCTGAATTGTATGCAGTATTTTCATAACTCCATTGTATTCCTGTTTATGAAGTAGAAGCCATACCATGGACTCTCTGAATTCCCAAATGACTAATTGCTACCTTGTCAGTGTACAGTTATTATTTAATTAGATGGAAACACTTTTCAGTTATTATGATAATGAATTGTGTCACTGGTAACTGATTTTTAAACAGCTTGGAATTTTAAAAGCAATTTCTCCCCTTTATCATTTGAATACAATTTGGTGGTTGACTTGATTGTTTGCACATAGGTCATATGTGTCCTGTGGGTGAGAGCATATGGTATGATTGGATCACTCTGTGTTGGGGGCAGGGGGGTAGGAATCTCTTGCAGAGATAGTGCTGCATTTTTACAGTGTTGCTTCCCTAAGAATTCTTTTCAGGGCTCCCACGTTCTCACGTTTGTGGTCTAGTCACTTGAGTATCATTCAGCAATGCAAAACTTCTGTCAAAAAGATTAAAATTATATCCATTCCTGCAGTTGCTGGAAAAACTGGTGATACAGTCATAGAATATGCAATCCATTTTCATACTATATGAAATTAATTCATTAGTTCCACATACTGTTGCAATTTCTAGTTTATGGACAATAGATTATTTTGTAGGTATTATGACTTGCTATGATGAGATAATAGAAGAAAGATATAGAAAGAGAAAACATAATATTGTTTTGGCAAAAATTTGAGAACTAATGTTGATCTTACAGTTGCTATTATTTTGATAAAATTCTTGTATTCTTTTTAAAGCCCGTTTGTAGTGGTTAATCATAAAGTTTGTCTTTGGCTCTTTGTTTTCTAGTTCATATGTCTGTTGTAACCTGGTTGCTTTTGAAACTCACCCTTTATAAATGACTGAAAAAGAATATGAATGATGGCATTTGAGTAGTTTCCTTCATTTAAAGAAGAATTATATTACAGTTTTAGAGTCGAGATGATTATTACTTGGTATTTGCATTAACACAGCTAAATGCACTGTGGCATTCATTAAGATTTCTTGCTTGCAGGCCTGAAAATAGAGATAAGAGATTTGAAAGAATTTAGGTTATTGGGGAAGGAGCCAATCATTGAATCATACTTTTATGTTTCAGAGTGCTCTCATGTTTCACCCATAGATTGTGATACTGGCTGACGAAATGAGTTTCTCTATGTCTGCTCCAAAACAAAAACTCCTCTGATATTTTTTAAGCTAGTTTTCCTAAGAGACTCTTTAGCTGTGCCCAACCACTGCCATGTTTTTAGCTCAGAGCATCAAGAAAGGCTTTAAGTTCTATGAAATTCTGAAGTTTTGTGTCACATTTTGCCCTGTGAGTATGTGTGTGTGTGTGTGCGCATGTGCATGCACGTGCATGTGAATTTGTCTTTCTGTTGTTTGTTTTCGGGATGCATCAGTCAAGGTAGAAGCTATGTTGCTGTAACAAAGAGTCCCAAAAAAGGACAGCTTAAACAGGGTAACAGTTCTCCCCTTACATAACAGTGTACGAGGACACAGTTCGTTAGCCTCTGGTGATTAAACAGTTCTGCCCTCACAGTGGCTCATACCGTAGTTGAAGCTCACACATGTGTGTTCCAGCTCGAGGATTGTGGAAGGTGAGCTTACAGAAGTGACCCACAAGATGCACACATCACGTTTGCTTACATCTTTACATGAGAACTCTATCCTGTGGTCACAGTGAACTGTAGAAGAATCTCAAAATAGTATGGCTAATGCTGCTCAAACTTGTGGGAGGTGTTTGTTACAAACGAGAATGAAGCACAGAATGGATACTTAGGAGACAGTAGCGTGTCACACACAAACTACCGTTTTCATCTGTAGTTTTTACCAAATACAGAAAAGCCACTGTAGAACCAAAACATGTAAAACCCGTGATTAAAGAATGAAAGCTCTGGGGGTGCCTGCGTGGCTCACTTGGTTAAGTGACCTGACTTCAGCCTAGATCACGATCTCACCATTCCTGAGCTTGAGCCCCGCGTCGGGCTCTGTGCTGACAGCTCAGAGCCTGGGGCCTGCTTCAGGTTCTGTGTCTCCCTCTCACTCTGCCCCTCCCCTGCTCACACTCTGTCTCTGTCTCTCTCTCAAAAATAAACAAACATTTAAAAAAAATTTAGAATGAAAGCTCTGAAGGTAGTGACCCTATTCTAAAATACATATTTTGTAAAGTCCACTGACAGCCTTTAAAGTCACAGAATATGTAATTTTCCCACACACGCATTTTAAACATGTAAATAACATACAGTAACATATAGATGAGAGAAATAAAAAAAGAAAGACATTATGATTACTAAACCTTCTATGTTCCAGTACATCAGCAGTCAGACACAAGCATCCGTGCAGCCATGGTGGGGAGTAGGATTACTACACACACATGTGGGATGGCTGTGGTGGCTGTAGCTGTGGGTGGAGACTGATAGGTCGTCTAGAAAACCGGAGTTGACTCTAGCAGCAATTTTCCATGAACAACTTCTATAAAAGCTTTGAACACAACGATTTCTGTATTCCCTCAACATACATGTTAGGTATACATTCCTAGAAAGAAAATACAGTATATATTAAAATCCATGCAGCAAGATGCATGATAGTCTAATCTTGGATCATCCTAGCAGTTGTATAGGAAGTTTTCCACACTTACATGCTCTCTTAAGTCCTTTGTAAGGCCTGTGGAGCACAGGGAAATTCCCCATTGGGTGTGTGACCGTGCGCGCACAACGCGGCCTCTGTATCTTTCCTCCCTGACCGCTAAAGACCAGCAACGCCCCCCATAATTGTTAAAAATACTCCTCCCCCCACAACACATACGCTTCAAGTGGCATGTCTTGTTTTTATAAGGTTTCTCCCCCAGAAACTCATCCTGCCTTTTGCTCTTTCAGTCCTTGACACACAAGCACACCCTAATCTTTTGCATCTCAGCAGGGCCGGTTCACATGTTTTAGTACAGCCACCTTCAAGGGTTCAGATTACCTTCGGTACATGTGGCCACCAGCTCATAGCATCACAACACTCATTGCACTTGTAGGCACCTACTTTCTTCCAACCCCATTTTACCCTGTTTTAACTGTTGCTTCTTTGGGCTTGATCTTTGGGATTACTGTCATTTTCTTTTCCCCCTTTGCTCTACCTGTGCCGTAGAGCATTGGGTCTGGAAAAAACATTAGCGATCTTTTATTTTAATCACTTCATTTTACAGACCTTTTATATGAGTTCCAAATGGTTACAGCAACTTGCCCAAGGACATATGGTTAGTTCTGACTCTAAAGTGGGCCAAGGGTATTTCTTATTGCTTACATATTTCCCTTGAGAATCAGGCATCCTTTTTATTCTTTCCAGGTTTTACCCAACTTGGCTTTAGACCACAACTTGTTTCCTGAGTTAGTAGGTAGATACCAGAAGGACCTGTGTTAGCTCTACTGTATTTTGGTTTGCTTTAATTTTCTCATTAGTGTTGAATCCGTTTCTTGGTAGGGACCTTTTCAAGATCCTTGTCCATTTTGATGACTGGTCTAGTTAAGATTTATAATTGGCAAAGTTACTTAACCGGGAAGAAGTTGAGTACAACACTTTTTTACTTATTCCTGCTTGCCAGTGAAGCTCTTCATGGTGTCCATATGCTGGTGCTAAGTACCATGTTACAGACCTGCGTGAGTTCACGGAGCTAACTGGCTTGTGCACATGTGTACATTTAAAAAATTAAATTCGCGTGAACTTACCAAGACTTCTTAAGCCGTCTCTTCTGTCCAGATTTTTGTGCTGTTTCCTGCTTTTGAACCAGAAAATTCTCTAAAAACCCTGCAAATTCATTCCTGACATTGTGAGACCAATCTGGCACATACGGGTCTGCCTTGTGCATCAATGTATTAAAAAAAAACCTCACAGGAGGCCTGTGCATCAGCTGGAATATTATCTCTCTGCTTGTCACATCAACCTTTTACATACATATCATGTAGACATTTGATCGCATTCAGCTCTGCTTTCTATTATCTCTCAAGCCGTAGTAATTGGAGGAAAGATGATTTTTCTGCAGGGAGTAGACCCACTGTGGACTTAACAGTTATCAAAAATACATGTGATTAATTCCTGAAACATTATCTTTGTGTGAGTAATATTGTTGTCATTAGCAATGACGTTTCTGTTTTTATGCGTAGTTTTAGGAAGGTTAATATATTTCTTGGTATTTATGAAATGTTTACAGGAAAATAAAGAATGTTAAAACTGGTTTCACTTTTTATGATCACTTTACATTTAAAAAGTATCGGGATACATAGGATTAAAAAGTGAAATGTTTGAGATACAGGTAAAGAGATGCATGGCAGCTAATAAAGAGGGGGGTACGGTAGGGTCGTTATTGAGCATAAAGGGAATACAGTGTGGTCATTACTGAGCATGTCTTGAGTGAAGTCCCTGAATTTGAGCACACAGCTTATTTTAAAGATTTCTGAGATCAAAGGCAAAAGACAAGCACAGAAAGTCATATAGACAGACCTCTTTTTTTGAAACAGGGGTCATTGGTTTACATGGAGCAAGTGCCAAACAGCATTTGAATAATGTTTCAATGGCAATTTTGTAAAAATGGCAAGGATGTAGTTCACAAAGGTCATTTCGTATTCTGGCCTTTGACAACAGATTGGGAGTTCATTAAATTGGAATTTATAAAGATGTGTCAGTTCAGGAATAGAGTAATAAAGTCGAGTCTAGCTTTGTGATTCTCCAGTGCTCTAACTTGCTGTAGTTGCCACAGTAGTTGCCTTGTTACTGTAAGGCAACATTTCCTGTAGTGAACACAATCAGTAGAACTTCAGTTTCACAGAATTATCCAGTAGAGAGCTGTAGCTCTGGCTTTACAGGAGTCTGAGAAATGCTTTACTCATTTGCATAGTAAAGGCTCCAAAGCTCGGTAGTGGATAAAATTGTTGAACTTGGTGTTAAACAATGCTTCTCAAACTTAATTGGTGATAAAATCTCTTATTTCCCTAGGAACATCTCATGGATTACTATCATAGAATGTCTTTTGGGAAGTGAAGAAATAAAGGAATGAAGATTTAGCATGTATGTCACTAATCTGTGACATAAGTATGTCAAATTTTAGGTGACGGGCAGACATTCTCTATTACTAACAACAGGAGAGTTGTGTGTCTTAGGATTTTCATCTAGGTGCTTGGTGTCCATGTGATTTAGGTGGCATGTTTGGTTGTTAGGAAAATTTAAAAGTTGATTTAGAGCCTTATTTGTATGAAACTGTACTCTTACAGTGTGCTTTAGGTTGAGCTGCTGGCTCATTATTAATTTGCATTGCAGTCCAACTTTTTTCATGGTCTTTGGCTGTTTTTGCAAATGGAATTTCCTTCTCCAATGAACTGCACACTCTCTTCAAAGTGGAAAATGTTTAATAGATTACTCAGTGTAATACTTTCTAGTTATGTTAGTTTGGCCTTTCTCAGGTTGCAAGAAATAGAGATCCATGGGGGGGCAAGGGGAACTTTAATTGCAGGGGAGGAAGAGGGAGTTAAACCTCTCATCTCTTTTGCTCTATCATTTTGCGGTATCTTTATTCTTCTTAAGGATATCTTCTGGTATTTCCGACCTTATCTCTTTCCCTTAAACAAGGAGAAGGTGATTATCTGAAGTCATACTGTGTTCCTCTGTGACAACTTTGTCTGGCCATGTACTGGTCTCATGGCCGATCAGCTATGGCGTGGGTAGTAGAACTGATTTTGCTCCTGGCTAACTTGCTGAGTTTTCAGGGAGGTAGTAGAAGTCATGTGACCAACTAGCAGTAAGGCAGCAAAGCCTATGCCTCGCCAGCTGTGATGCCTAGTTTCAGAGTAGATAGTCCCCTCCAAATGTTGTTTCTTAGATATCACGGTATCTGTGTTCAGGTGATGTAAACTTAAGAGGACATACTTGAGAATTCCACGATTTGAAAGATCACAAACTAAGCACCGTATAAACAATGGTTGGCATTATTATAAATTACAAAATCTTTTAAATTCTCATGTTTCATATGTAGTGTCTTACACTTTCACTACTCACTAGGTAGTATATTGGGTTCTTTAAAATTATTACTTGGAATTCATATAACAGCTTTGCAAGTGTGTTTGATTTTCCCATTTGAATAATGAGACAAACAGAGACTCAAAGCTATTACAAAACTGGAGCATCTTCAGGTGGCTATAAAAAAGCAGAGCTGGGATCAGCAGCTCAATTTTCTAACTTTAAACCCAGCCTGCCCTCTTTCCACTGTGGCATGCTGGGTTACTTACCTAAGGAGAATACCAGCAAAAAGGTCTCCATATATCAGATTTTTTTTTTTAATTTCTAGGGCAATATGAGAGGAGCCAGGTTATACACACAGTTTAAAGCCTACTTGGCTTCCATTTTCTGGTTTGCATACAACAGATTGATTTAATTTGAAGAGATAAATTGTTCACACTTTGGAATGTTATGTTACATTAACATAATGGTAGTGTTGATGATCCCTAGGCAAAAACTGAAATCCTTTGTCCGCCTTTTTTCTTCCTTGTTACTTTATATTAAAGAGTAACAAAGTATCTTCTGCTACCTGTATGTTCCTTACAAAATCACTTGTCTATACATCCTAACAAAAGTGTCTTATGGGCACTGCCTCATCCAAAGACTTGATAGGGTTTCACATAGATGCATCAAGTAATAAATAGAATTAAACTGCAACAAAGTAGTTCATTCAATAATATTTACTGGGCACGTACTCCGTCATGGTATGCAAATCACTGCCCTCATGGAGATCAGTCTGCTCTTATATTCCATTATCTTTGATAATCCTTTTATTCCTGTGTTCTCTCCTCCTATCCCCAAGACACAGACACATAGACACACACACACGCACACACACACACACACACCAATAGATAATTTTCTCTCAACTGATAAAGAAGAAGCAATCAAAAAAAATTTTCTTCACCTCCCCTGTATTAGTTCTCTGTGCTGTGTAACAGAATACCACAAATTCAGCAGCTTGAAATAGCGCATATTTATTACCCAACAGTTTCCATGGGTCAGGAGTCTGTGCACAGCTTAGCTGATTTCCCTGTTCAGCCTGAAACCAGGGTCTTGGCTAGCTGCATTCCCATTTGCAGCTTGAAATCCTCTTCCCCGCTCATTTAGGTTGCTGGCAGAATTCACTTCCTTACAGCTGTAGGGTTGAAGCCCCCAGCTCTTGAGGTCACCTCTCTCCATAGGCAATTCACAACATGGTTGTTTGCTTCTTCGAGGCCAGCAGGAGAGTGTTTCTGCCTCTGTTGGTTAAGATGGAGTTGTATGTAACATAATCAAGAGGGTGACAGCCCATCATCTTTTCTGTTTTCAATTGGCGAGAAGCAAATTGCAGGTTCTTACCATACTCAAGGGAAGGGGATTATACAAAGGTGTGACTCACTAGGGTACCCTAGGGTGTGTCTGCCATACCTTCTACTAAATAATAATGATTAGTATTACAGCTCCACTTCTTGACCTCTTTCCCTAAACCAGGACTGTTCAAAGCATTATGCATATATTTATTGAGCTAATAATCACAAAAGCTCTTTGAAGTAAAGAGTTGGTAATTCTTAGTTTACATGTGATGAAACTAAACTGTAGAGAGGTGGACCTCGTCAGCTAAGACTATCCATCAAAAAAAAGGGGGGGGGGGTAAACAGGCAAAAACAATAGCAACAAATCTTGGTGTCACATACTCCTTCAGCTACCACCATTCACTCCATTTTCCTTTATAACATGGTTCTTTACCTCCCTTTTCAGAGTTTGGTGGCTTCTCTCTCTCACTCTCTCTCTCTCTTGACATAAAATTGGTACTTTATATAAGTTTCAGGCATACAGCATTATAACTTGATATTTTCATGTGTACTACAAAGTGATGGTCACAAAGTCCAGTTACCATCCATCATCACACAGTTGACCCCCTTCATGCATTTCACCCACCTCCACCTCATTTGCCTATGGTAACTACCAATTTGTTCTGTGTCTATGAGTTTGTTTTTGTTTTGTTTGTTCATTTGTTTTGTTTTGTTAGATTGCACATGAGTGAAATCATTTGGTATTTCTTTTACCATCTGACTTCTTTCTCTTTGCATAATACCTTTAAGGTCCATCTGTATTGTTGCAAATGACAAGATTTAACCTTTTTTTAATGGCTGAGTAATATTTTAATGTCTGTGTACACACACACACACACACACACACACACACACACACCATATCTTTATCATGCATTGATGAACACTTCTGTTGTTTCCATGTCTTGGCTATTGTAAACAATGCTTCAGTAAACAATAGGGGTCTATATCTCTTTTCAAACAGTGTTTTTGTATTCCTCTGATACACATTCAGAAGTGGAACATCTGGATCATAGTGTAGTTCTATTCTTAAGTTTTTGAGGAACCTTCATATTGTTTTCCCTAGTGGCTGTAACAACTTACATTCCCACCAAAACAGTGCATGCGGGTTTTCTTTTCTCTACATCCTTGTGGACATTTGTTATTTCTTCTCTTTTTAATAATAGCCATTGTAACAGGTGTGAGATGATATCTCATCGTGGTTTTGATTTGTATTTCCCTTATGATGAGTGATGTTGAGTACCTATTCATGTGCCTGTTGGCCGTTTGTATGTCTTTCTTAGAAAAATGTCTATTCAGGTCCTCTGCCAATTTTTTCATCAGGTTGTTGTTATTTTGTTATTGTTGACTTGTATGAATTCGTCATATATTTTGGATATTAAAGCCCTGTGAGAGATATCACTTGCAAAATCTCCCATTTAGTAGGTTGCCTTTTTGTTGTGATGATGTTTTTTTTTCACCATGCGGAAACTTTTGTTTGATGTAAACACAAACCATTGTTTGTAAGGGTTTTATTTGTTTTTGTCATATTTTGTTTTGTTTTTTTACTTTTCTTTTCCTTGCCATTGGAGTCAGATCCACAAAACTATCGATAAGGCTGGTGTCAAGCAGCTTACCTCCTATGTTTTTTTCTAGGAATTTTATGGTTTGGGGTCTTACATTCATACCTTTAATTCATTTTAAGTTAATTTTTTGTGTATGGTATAATATAGTGGTCTAGTTTCATTCTTTTACACATGGCTGTCTAGTTTCCCCAACACCATTTATTGAATAGATTGTCCTTTTGCTGTTGTATGTTCTTGGTTCCTTTATTGTAAATTAATTGTCCATATATGTGTTGGTTTAATTTTGGGCTCTCAATTGTATTCCATTGATCTGTATGTCTGTTTATACTGATACCATACTGTTTTGATTACTGTAGCTCTGTAGTGTGTTTTGAAACCTGGGAGCATGAGTACATCCTGCTTAATTCTTCTTTCTCAAGATTGCTTTGGTTATTTGGGATCTTTTTTGGTTTCATACAAATGTTAAAATTATTTGTCCCAGTCCTATTAAAAATGCCACTGCAATGTTGGTAGGGACTACATTAAATCTATATTGCTTTGGGTAGTACGGACATTTAAATAGTATTAATTCTTCTAATCTATGAGCATGGAATACCTCTCCATTTATTTGTGTCTCCTTCAGTTTCCTTTATCAGTGTTACAGTTTACAGTGTACAGGTCTTTTACCTCCTGGGTTAAATTTATTCCCAGGTATTTTATTCTTTTCGATTCAGGTGTAAATGAGATTGTTTCCTTAATTTTTCTTTCTGATAATTCATTATTAGTGTATTAAAATGTCACAGATTTCTGTATATAGATTTTGTATCCTGCTACTTTATTTAATTCATTTAGTACCTCTTCTCGTCTTTTTTGGTGGAGTTTTTGGTTTTCTATCTGTGGAATCATGTCATCTACAAATAGTGACAGTTTTTCTTTCTTTCCAATGTGGATGACTTTTCTTACCTTTTTTTTTTTTTTTTAATTTTGCCTAATTGTTGTGACTAGGATTTCCAGTACTGTGTTAAATAAAAATGATGAGTGTGGGCATTCTTGTCTTGATCTTAGAGGAAAGGCTTTTACCTTTTCACCATTGAGTATGTTAACTGTGGGTTTGTCATATATGGTATTTATTAGGTTGAAGTACTTTCCCTTTACACCCACTTTGTTGAGAGTTTTCATCATAAATGGATGTTGAATTTTGTCATATGACTTTTATGTGTTTATTAAAATGATCAGGGGCACCTGGATGGCTCAGTTGGTTAAGCACCTGACTCTTGGTTTCAGCTCAGGTCATGATCTCATAGTTTCGTGAGTTCGAGCCCCACTTTGGGCACTGCACTGACAGCGAGGAACTGCTTGGGATTTTCTCTCTCTCCCTCTTTCTCTGCCCTTTTCCCATTTGCACTATCTCTGTGTCTCTCAAAATGAATGAATAAACTTAAAAAAAAATAAAATGATCCTATAGTTTTCATTCTTTGTTAATGTGGTCTCTCACATTGATTGCTTTGCAGATATTGAACCATCATTGCATCCCAGGAATAAAGCCCACTTGATTGCGGTTTATGATCCTTTTAGTGTATTTTTAAATTCAGTTTGCTAATATTTTGTTGGACTTCTACGTTTCTCACCTCAGAGCTCATGCCTCTCCATCCTCCATTTAAACATCTCTGCTTAGATAGCAATACTTCAGAGAACCCTACCTGCATACAATTGCACCTAGAACATTCTTTTAGAGTATTTATTATTTTTCCTTCAGGAATCTTAACACAGTTTGTTGTTATAACTTTATAGGACAGGGACCATATTTTTTTTTTTTAATTTTTTTTTTTTACGTTTATTCATTTTTGAGATAGAGAGAGACAGAGCATGAATGGGGGAAGGTCAGAGAGAGAGAGAGGGAGACACAGAATCTGAAACAGGCTCCAGGCTCTGAGCTGTCAGCACAGAGCCCAACGCGGGGCTCGAACTCACATACCGTGAGATCATGACCTGAGCCGAAGTCGGACGCCCAATCGACTGAGCCACCCAGGCGCCCCGGGACCATATATTTTTTATTGGTGTATTTGTAGCACCTAGCATATGAAGATTTTGAGTGGAAGAATGAATGCCTGCATGTTAATTAAAGGAAGCCATATGATATAAAGAGGTATCGTTTGGGGGGTTAAGTCCTGCTTCACCACTTACCTACCCTCAGGATTTGTTGTAGGTATGAAATTAGTGACAGTTATTATAATTACTGATTTTAGTTATTATTATTGACCAAAAGTGGATTGAGAGCCATTGTTAAACTATAGAGAGGAGGAAAGAGGTACCTTCGGGCATGAATATTAACAGATTACAAAGGGGGAATTAAAAACATCCCAGATACCCAGGCCTAGGGGTTCTCATAGCGTTTTTTTCTTCTCTGGGTCCTATACTATTGAAAGGGACTTTATCCTTTCTTGTCTCACTCTAGGAGCTAGGCTTTTGTGGCAGCAGAAGCTGTCCACTTCATGGTTCCTGGCACGTAGTAGATGCTTATGAAATGTTTGTTAAAGAAATGAGTGACTAATAGATAGTCACTTAAACACAGCTGTTCAGTGTATTACAAGTAGAAACAGTGAGTCATTGCTTCCCACTACATTATGACATAAGCTTATTTTATCTATACAAGAACATGAGCTTGATTTTCACTAAATAAAGCATTAGTATTCTGTTTCATGGTTGGATACCTTGGAAGTTTTCTTTATTTCCTGCCCACAGAAGGAACGTTGATGAAAATACAGTTAGAAGAGATATCCTCCTTTAAGACATGTACACATTCTCACGTATGCTAAAACTTGTTCCAATTTTATTTATCTGCATTTGTATGAAGAAATAATTTCTCATCAAGCCCTGTCAAATTGTCCCAATTATCCACAAAGTTAAATAAAAGAGATGAACCATATAAACATGAAAACATACTTCTCTAGTTTTGAGAAGTTGAACAAAGCTTAATCTGTCAGTGACTTTATTTTTGCCATCAGACATCTTTATTTCATTTATTCTCACCTGTTTCATCGCAGGCTCTATTTCTTCTGAGCAAACTGCTAAAACATTAAAGACAGTATAGCATTTTGAAAAGAGGTTCCTCCCTTTAAAATCTGAAAATGGGATGATTCTTAGAAAAGGTGGCAGTATGTAAAAACGTAGAATAAAGTCATTAGAAAATGATTATTGTTGTTAATAATATTGTATGGAAGATTAAGACATTTCCCATGTAAGTATAGTAAATAAAACTCAATGATGGAAAACTTTTAAGAATCAATATAAAGATTCTTTCTTTTTTCATGTATTTCCCCTCAAAAAATGTGGTTTTCCTGGTTGTATATGCAGTAATTATGAGAAAATTTTTATTTTTCTCTTATCGCTAAGGAATTCTTTTTTCCCATTGCTTGGGTCTCGCAAAACTGCTTGCAAACATGTCGTACTTTAGGGGATGGCCTTACAACCTCTGATTGAACATTTCCTCCGCGGACTTAGAGGCTTGGGAGGTCATCTGCTGGGAGAGACAACCTTTCTCTTAGAATTTAAAAGAAGACCATTGTCTTAGCCAAGTGGTTGGAATGCTTACAAATTGTGTTTCCAGAGGAAGGAGAAAATTTTGTGTTTGTTGGGTGTGTATGGTATATACCCAACAAACACACACTTATATGCATATATGTATATGCGTGGATACACATATATACCCGTAGAGATACAGATACACAGATTCATATGCATATATGTTTCTGTGCATTTGTTAATGAGAAGGCAGTAAGCAGTTCCCACAGGATTAGTTACCATTACGCCATCCTATAATCTTCTTTAGTTTCAAAGCCCTTTGCAATTTATGTACACAAAAATCTCATTGAATAATTAACTGGTGCTATGTACTCCCTTTGTATTCCTCTGCTTGAAGAACTTCATTCTAGTTAAGCCTTACTCCTGGCCTCGTTCAGAGTAGGGGGGAGCTTCCATTCCCCAAGCCCTTCCATGCTGAACTTCTTCCCTTGTCCTTTTTGCCCTAGTGCTCAGCAGTGATCCCCTGAGTAGCAAGTAATAGAAAAGGCATCAGTTTAGTTTAGAAGAGGGGCTTTTATGATAAAATCACCTTTAAAGCCCTGTCATAACAGTGATGACACAAAAGCCTCCTACTTTTCTGTTTAAATGTTGATTTTTTTGGGGGCGCCTGGGTGGCGCAGTCGGTTGAGCGTCCAACTTCAGCCAGGTCACGATCTCGCGGTCCGTGAGTTTGAGCCCCGCGTCAGGCTCTGGGCTGATGGCTCAGAGCCTGGAGCCTGTTTCCGATTCTGTGTCTCCCTCTCTCTCTGCCCCTCCCCCGTTCATGCTCTGTCTCTCTCTGTCCCAAAAATAAATAAACATTGAAAAAAAAAATTAAAAAAAAATGTTGATTTTTTTTGAGGTAATCTATTCTCTCTAGATTTCCTTTTTGTTTAAGCTTAATTCTATGTGGAAATTGAATTAGGTGGAAAGAGGATGGACCTGCTATGATATTCTTTCTTCTTTAACCTCCATGTAATTCCAAATTGTCTTGGTTACAACTTTAAAATCACAATCTCTATTTTTTAAAAGAAAAGTTGTTGTATTTACTTAAATTCTGATGTGTTTTTTATAACGAAATGCCAAATGGTTGTTTTCCTGAAGTGGGCTTTGAACTTGAAGCTGTTTAGGCCTATAGACTAAAGCTTATTACATCATCCATTACATTCTTTGTAAGTGTTCACTATAAAAAACATCGCTTAGCTGCTCCTCTGTTTTATGATTGAAGTACAGTTGACATACAGTGCTATATTTGTTTCAAGTCTACAACATAGTGATTCAACAATTCTATACATTACTCAGTGTCACCACAATGTGTATAGTCACCCTCTGTTACCATGCAGCATTGTTACAATATTAACTATGTTCCCTATGCTTTGCATTTCATCGTGTGATTTATTTCTTTTATAACTGCAAGTTTGTACCTCTTACTCCCCTTTACCTATTTCACCCATCCCCCACCCACCTCTCTTCTGGCAGCCACCAGTTTGGATTTAAGAGCGTGGGTTTTTTTGTTGTTGTTGTTATTCTTTTTTTTGTTTTTAATTCCACTCCACATGTAAGTGAAATCAGGTATTTGTCTTTGCCTGACTTATTTCACTTAGCATAGTATTCTCCAGTTTTATCTTCACTATTTTATTTATTTACTTTGGACATTTGATTTCTGCAATGTAACAAAAATTATCCTGTGTCCAGATCTGAGAGAAATTTTTGTTCGTTTATTCAACAGGGATTTAGTATCTATTCTGTGTAAATCCATTGTGCTTAGGTTTATTTCATTTGATTGCTCCTGACTGACTTACAACTCTTAATGCATCATTTCCCAAATTATGTTCTGGAGAATACTTGTTCCATGAGATATTGATCATTGTTCTGTCAGAGGATTACAGGGTTAAAAAACTAGGGAAAGACTGCATGATAGATATATTCTTGGGTGTTTAAAATAAATTATAGTATATTAGAAAATACTTTTGGTAAAGAAAACTATTTAATCACATTTAGTAAATACAAGCCATATTTGTTGGGTGGCAGAATCCATTTCCTTTTAGATGGATTACCCATTAGAATTAAAATTACCTATTAAAATTCCTATTTTGCAAAATACAGTTGGGGGAATATTATCTTAATGCAGTTTTGGAAATAGCATTCCAAAGTTACTGGCCAAATTGTCCTTAGTCTGTCGTTGGTCCTCTTCCCCTTACTGACACTCTCTCTCGGCAACCTTCTTTCATTTTTATGTCTAACTTCATGCATAAGAATTACATCTTCCCTTATGGATAAACCTTGAGCATTTGGAGTCTCCTGAGCCACCTGAATCCTATTAGATGATAAGGTAAAAAATGAAAAATTACCCTTTAGAGACCATGAATACACTGACTTTAATTCTTACTGGATACATAGTACAAGAGCCCTGGGTGCTTGATCAGGTATAAGAGGATCAGTGATGACAACTTATATACTTCATCTGCTCATCACTCTTTGGCTGTTGCATTTGTCTTCTGTTTGGTCTCCCTCTACCTGGCTTGTCTTTGCTCTAAAGACTCTGTGGAATTTTTTATTGGACACAGCAACTTCTATAGTCTGCTGCACATACTGTTGACCTAAATAATTCTACACGGCTTGGTAAATACTAGCACACGCACAGTACGGATCACTTTCTTCCCTTGCCTCTCTGCCCCTTGTTCTGATTTTCTTCCTCCCCCGACAGCTTTTGCTCAGCTTTCGTAGCAAGATCTGTTTTCTGCCCATTCCTTCTAGATTAGTGTTCCTAGGTCTCTGCTTTAAAGTCATCTTTTTTTTCTTTTTTTTTTCCTTTCTTTTGGTAAATTCTTCTTGCATGGTCTCATCCATATCCATGTTTTCAAATACACGTTCTTTGCTAAGAATTCTTAGTTTTCTTTGTTTGATTCATCCCTTGCCATTGAGCTTCTTTCTCTAAGTCTTCGTTATTGATTAGATACCTTTACTCGGATGCCTTCAGGATATCCTTATATCAGCATATCCAGAGCAAAAACCGTCATTTCTTTGTCCAGAATACTGCTCTTCCATGTGCCTTTTCCTGTCCTGATTTCTGCTACCACCATCCACGAGATTATCCAGGCCTTATGCCTGGAACTCCTCATTTACACCTTTGTCTCATTTACCACCCACTGCATATGCACTCAGCTCCATTAGTCTGGTCCCTATACCTTTGTCTTGAACAGGTCCCTTCTCTTTACTTCCATTCCCTGACAGTCTTTTTTTTTTTTTCAATTTTTTTTTAATGTTTTATTTTATTTTTGAGACCGAGAGATACAGAACATGGATGGGGGAGGGTCAGAGAGAGAGGGAGACACAGAATCTGAAGCAGGCTCCAGGCTCTGAGCTGTCAGCACAGAGCCCGACGCGGGGCTTGAACTCACAGACCGTGAGGTCATGACCTGAGCTGAAGTCGGAAGCTCAACCGACTGAGCCACCCAGGCACCCCCATTCCCTGACAGTCTTAAGAGTTCATCATTTATACCTTGGCGTTCTCTTGATAATTCTTGACAGAGGAGTCCCTGTCCCTAAACTTGCCTATGTTCAGGGCATCCCCTACACTGTATGCAGAATGATAGATCTGAGGTATCTGCTTGCAATCGTAATCAGCATCTCAGCCTTAATTGGTTTAAAACCAAACCTCCTCCCATTTTCTTCTCTCTCTCTCTCTTTTTTTAATGTTTATTTTTGAGAAAGAGACAGAATGTGAGTGAGGGAGGGACACACAGAATCCGGAGCAGGCTCCATGCTCTGAGGTGTCAGCACGGAGCCCAACGCGGGGCTTGAACTCACAGACCGTGAGGTCGTGACCTGAGCCGAAGTCGGAAGCTCAACCGACTGAGCAACCCAGGCTCCCCTGTCTTCTTCCTTTCAGTAAATAGAAAATTTCATAATCGTAATTGACAAAGTCAAAGAAAAAGTCTTTGTTGGCATCCTTGCCTGTTCTCTTTCCCTCTTACCACACATCCAATCCATCATCAACTTCTGTGGGTTCAACCTGAGTTGAAACTGAGTTGATCCTGAGTCAGGATAGAATCATACTCAAGCATTTCTCATCATTTCTCCTGTTGCCGCCCTAGTGCAAGCTACTGTCGTCTTTTTCTGGATTATCACGGTAACTACATAGGTGTGTCTTGAGAAGCCTCTATCGTCTAAAACTGTGTTGTCCCATACAGTAGCTGCCAGCAGCCACCAGTGGCTGATGAGCAACAGAAATATGGCCAATCTGGACTGAGGTGTTTTATTTTATTATTTTTTTTAATTTTTTTTAAAGTTTATGTATTTTTGAGACAGAGAGAGACAGAGCATGAACGGGGGAGGGTCAGAGAGAGGGAGACACAGAATCTGAAACAGGCTCCAGGCTCTGAGCTGTCAGCACAGAGCCTGACGCGGGGCTCAAACTCCCGGACCGCGAGATCATGACCTGAGCCGAAGTCGGCCGCTTAACCGACTGAGCCACCCAGGCGCCCCTGGACTGAGGTGTTTTAAAATATACACTTGATATTGAATAATTATTACACAAAAACAATGAAAAATCTCAGAATTCATACTGATTATAAATTGAAACAGTAACATTTTGGATAGTTTGGGTTGAATAAAAGGTGGTATGAGAATTAATTTCACGTTTCTTTTTATTGTTTCAGTGTGGTTACTAGAAAATTGAAATCACGCATGTGGCTGACATTTTTATTGCTGTTGGATGGCACTACTCTAAAGTCTTTTTTAAACACAGCAGTAGAACTATCCTTTTGAAATGCCAGAACTTCCCATTCCTCAGACCAAAATCCCTCCAAGGCTTTCCAGCTCACGTTGGGGAAACGCCAGTCAGTACGCTGGGTCTGATGCCCAGCGTGTTTCTGTCCACGCAGCTCCTGTCCCTCTACTCCCCAGCATGTTTCCAGGTCTCTGGGCCCGTTCACTTAGCGCACTCTTCCCCACCTGGCTGCATGACTGCTTCCTTGCTGCTTCCAGGTGCCTCTGTGAATATCCCGTACCAATCGTGAGCATTTGAGAGGCCCATCCTGAACACCCCATCTCAATCAGCAGCCTGCTTACCTGGGTGCACTCAGCATGATATGGCTTCACTTTGAATGGCCACCCATTGTCTGTAGAATGAAATCCACATTGCTTAGTATATCTCGGTGTCCCATTATTGTCTGGCTATTTTCTAACTCTCCCGACACATCTCTCACTGTTCCACTTTGCAGCCCACATATCATGCATTCTGAATCACTTACAAGAAACCTAAAATAAGAAAAAAGTGATAAAGAATGTATTAGACATTTAAAGGATTATCATTAAACATAGATGTATCCATGTACAGAATTAAAATTTGTCAAACTTCAAAAACTGGATAGTGTGCAAGTAGCATTGGCATTTTAACCCTCTGAATTCCACTGACATCCACCCCACAAAATGGGTGTTGTTAAAATCAATATCAAAGGCAAATGATACACACACCAATAAGAAGTTTAAACCTTTGTGAAACGATCTCTGCATGAATGCATTTCCCTTTACTAATATTTATTTTCCTCTGTAACAACTAAAATGTTCAAAGTTTTTTTTCCCCTCCTAATTAAAAAGGAAGCATAATTTATCAACAGCTTAGTTAGACACTTCATTATGAGAGGGTTGAGGGAGATTTTAGAATGAGCATTTCTAGTGTGGGTATTCCGAAAAACAAGAATTTATAGCTCAGCAATAAATAAATAAGTAAACCTTTCAGAAATGTTTATTGTTCCAGCTCATTAAAATGTTATGTCTTTTGGACAGTATTTCTTAAAGGCCATAAAATTAATAGTGTATTTTAAAAGTTTTATTGGCTTGTATTTCCTGGGTCCAATTTAGCCCTAGTGTTTAATTGCACTGTCTCATACAGGCTGGAAGTCTGGCAGTTAATACTATTTTTCTGTTTTAAAAGAAAAACATTTTCCTTCAGGGCTGGCTTCCATATTTTTGAATGTGTTTATTTCACACTGCCTCACATCCTCATGCGCTGAAATCTTGAGACTTTGTCAGAGCTAATCTGGATCTGGTATTTCTTTGTGTCTTAAAATTATGCCGAAATTTCAATTAATAACTAATCATGCCCTTGGCCTGGGAAATACACACAACTAAAATCCTGCATATCAGCTACCAGAGTTAAATTTTAAATCTTTCATTACACAAAGCAAGGGGAGCAATAAACATTTATTTGAGTACCTTCCATCTAGGCAACCTAGGCATTGCATGGACTATAGAAGGTGATGAGGCACCATGCATGTCTTCAAATATCGAAAAATTCGAACCTATTCATTGTACCTTCTATAAATGCACTTCATAGCAAGTAAATTTCTTTACCTCTTCAGGCGACTTGCCTTCCACCTACTAGTCCTATTAAAATCTGCACAATAAGAAAACCTCTTCCCTTTTAGTCTTCCTAAGTGAAGTTTTTTCTCAAGGCTCCCAAACCATGCACAGACATTCAGAGTCAATATTCACAGAACATTTCAGGATTCTTAGAGGTATCATTCTGATGGACTTTCTCTTCATCCTTTGGGCTTTGCCAGACCTCTTTCCTAGCGCTGCTTGAAGACTTGTTCTGAAGCTTAGCTGCCGTTTCATCCACCCCATTTCCAGGAAGCATACTGACCCCGTTTGACATCTGCTGCCTTTACCTGTTCAGTCCTGAAGCCCTACACCCCGTCCTGAATATCTCACATTTGCCTTTCTTTTATTATCTTTTATGCAAGGATTCTATTACCTTCTAGCGAAGCCTTTGCATCTCTACATTCCTCTCCATTTCATCCTTTTTAAAGGTAACAGAATTATCATTTTAAGCACAAATCTTTGGGGGCTTTTCCTAGGCTTAGACCTTTTTAATGGTAGTTCTCGTTACCTAGAACAGTGCTTTAGACCTTTCTCCCGTTGTGGCACACACCAAAAAGGCAATTAATATACAGGGGTATGTCAAGGGGCTAACTTGGATCTGGAGGCCACTAGCCTGAGGCACCGTGCTGATTCAACCCCTGCCTCAAGGCTCAGGTTTACCTTATATGGTACATTCACTGGACCATTTCCACATAGAGGATAAAGCCCAAACCCCTCGGATTCAGTCTTACTTAGGATCCTCCCCTGGCTCTTCCCTCCAAAAGTGGAGCCTGGAATAAGAACTTAAGTAGAGTCAGTTTGGAAGCAGAAGCCAGGGATTAGATGATGCGAAGACAAGGAGAGGAAAAACCCTCCAGATAACCAGGTCTCTGTTCTATGGAGGACTTTCTAGGGAAATGTGTAGAACGAGTCCCCAAACTGTCCCAGCACTGCAGGAAAGCAGGACCTTTCACCATGACAAACCCTCGTCTCTCATAGATTGGGAGTTGCCCCAAGGACCAGGATTTGCATTTCCAGGTTGTATCTGCATCCGAGAAAGTCCTAGAGTTTTGTAGGCATGAGCCGGGCAAGTGCACTTTGTTGCCCCAGATATTCTGTATTCCTGTAGGCTAGATGTGGAATCACAAATGTCCCGTCTGGTCTACCTCTGCACCACTCAGACCTTGTTGTGGTTCATGTTAAGTTCACTCTGTCACTTTAATTAGTGGCTGCTCATACTTTGGTGTGGGGGCGGGGAGTGGGGGCAGACCAAGACTTTTGACCAGGGGGTTAGCGGACCGGCTGCAGGCTCCACTGGTCTCAAGCTGGTCTTAAGGCTGTAATTGAAGCTTATCATTTCCCTTCTCTGACACCCATTTCTGAATTTCCTTACACTCGGCCAGTAATTCTGCTAGTTGGCTCAGTGGCCCCAACTGCCATCCTCGAGGAGTCTGAGCCCTTGGCTGCCTTTCCTATTCTGACTGTCCTTGCTATAATCCACGTTCACTGTTACCACCAGACACAGAAGCGCCAACATATGTCCCAGGGAATCTCCAGCATTCCCCCCCCACATCCTTCTCTCTGCCCCCACACTATGGCAGCAGTCCCCCTCCCTCGTGATGGTTAGGGCTGATTATCCCACCTGTCCAGTAAGTCCTCCCCTTGCCCGCTGATACCTGAGAGACACAAAGTAACCAGGCAGAGTTTTGGCTCAAGTGGAGCCCGTGTCCAATAGTGCGATGATTCTTACCTGGGGATGAGTTTGCCTCTGAGGGACGTTTGGTAATGTTGGAAGACACTTAAACTTGTCACAATTGCTACTGGTATCTGGTGGGTAGAGGCCAGGGATGCTGTTCACCAGCCTATAACATGCAGGGCAGCTACCACAATAAAGGAGTCTCCAGACCTAAGTGATGGTAGTGCCTAAGGCTGAGAAACCCTGACATAGTAGAAATGATTCTCCCCCGGGGGCACGGACTTTTAATTTTACAGGGTTTGGCACAGTCTTGTGCCTGGTTCCCAGGCCCATGTAGTCCAGCTGCTGAGAGCACACGACCAAACAGTATCCATCGGTTCAGTGCATATATACGGCATTCCAGAAGCCGGAGTCCTAGAATTGTCCAGTCAGAAGATGGGGAGGCTGGGTAACTTACCCATTCGGATCTTGGGGCTGTGGGAGGACACTGAGGTGGGATGCTGGCTTGGTGATATAACTGTATTACAGCCACGCTGAATTCAGGCAGGTGGAAGAGATAACACGGGGACCCGAAGTATCTGCTATATGTAGAACATATTCGACACACGAGCGGGGGCTTTTTCTCTGCTGCCACTGTATACAAGAGCCAGGTACATGGGTTCACGTGAGTGGCTTAATAAGCGTCTGTTGACAAAGGCTGAAGGAGCTGTGAGTGAGTAAACAATAGTTCAATGAATGAATGGAGTCTTCCCTGAGATTTGTGAAGTGTATTGAATATTTTAGCATGGTTATCAGTATCTTCTTAGATGAAGAAACTCAGAATGTCAGCTCTGCGGTTCCCTGTGGATGTAGTGATGGCAGCATTCAACATCCCTCATGTTTATTCACAGTGTCTCTCTTCTGAATTCGATCTACTGTTATCCAATTTAGAGTAGTTATATAATATTTACTTTGAGATTCAGTGTTCTGCTTTGCTCCTGAACGATGCTTCAGCTGACACATTCATGAAGGTGTCATTTGAGTGAAATTTTTAAAAAGGGGTGGTATTTCAGGGGTGAACATGGAGTGTGGAAAAGGCCACGAACAAACAAACATGGGGATGAGAAATCTCTGGGCACGCTTTCAGGTGGCAGTGACAATTGGGGCTTACTACACGTGAAGTGTGTCTGTGGCCATAAGAGGAAATCTTTGAAAATCGAATTGGAGCTACAGTTTGCCAGGCCTTTGACCAGCAGGCTGAAGCACCTCGCACCTTCTTACGTGGTCCCGTTACGGTTGTCTGCGATGTCCTGCCTCTGCAGTAGAGCTAGCTGTTGGTCACGGTGACAGTAACACTACGTGCTTTATTTCTGAAACCATTCTGTTCAGATCCTATCTTGCAAGACTCTGCACCGGTTTTGCCTCTGGCATCACATTCTTCCTAACCATTCTTGTCCACCTAGATGTCATCCCTCAGCTTTTATTGTTTGCCCTTCTTAATTCCCACCCACCTAATGGTTAACACTGTTCCATCTTTACTCCTCAACCACTTGGGCGGCCAGCCAAGGGCAGTGGCCGATTCTTTCATTCTCTGTGTCAGCAAGCAGACTACATGCACACGGAAGGTGCAGTAAATAATTGGAAAGGTAAAAGCATCCAGTTTGATGATGCTTATCTGAATCCCTTCTACATGTGAATTTTAAGAGAAGGAGTATGTTTGAGGAAAAAGGTTAGTAGCATAAAGTTGCTCCTGTTGTACACTTTACTATTTACCTGGTTTTTTTGTGTGCTTCCCAGTTGGAGAGAAGAGAGGGGCGGGGTATATCTGACAGTGTGGGTGTATTTGTTTTAATGTTTTAGGACTTTTTGTTGTCTAAACCTCAGCCGGCAAAAGAGTCCAAGTGACCAGATTGGATTTCTTTAGCCTCCACAGATTTTAGAAAATTTATAAACACAATCTAAAGGTGTAAACGTGTTGATTTTTCATGTGATATCATTTAAGGCATATTGAAATGATAAAAGGTATAAAACTGTTTTTGATGAAATCCCACACATCGGGATCGGTGGTTATACTCACCACCTGTGATGGAAATGCCTTATAAAGAGTTCCTTTAACTTCATGTATTTTTGTCAATATAATAGTCGATGTAGAGTGCACTTTTCCTACCAGGAGATTCACCTTCTGCAAGGTTCCTGTCCTCCCTTCTACTCCGCGCTATTTCTCTCATGCCCCACCCTCAGTTTCCTCTTCTTTCCTGTGTACTTTTGTTTTGAGTTATTCTTGATGGCGTCTTGTTTTCTTCGGCTTATTTCCTAGATGGGAAGTGATGGAATTTTACGCCTCAGTTCTTCAGCTCTGAATAATGAATTCTTTGCATATGCAGCACAAGGATGGAAACAGCGACTGGCAGAAGGTAAATTTCTCTTTTCCATTATTATTTGACATGTTTGAGTACACACACTGTACCGAGCTTCACGCCTTTCTCTGATTTCCGAGCCTTTTTCTCCCCCTGAAGTAAACTTGAATTTAGTAAAAACTCCTGATCTGTTCCAAATGGCTTCACTAATTCTTTGTTATACTTGGCATTTTTGATGTCTGATGTTTTTGAAGGAAACGTGAGGTTATCTGGAACAGAACAACAATTTTTGATGTAGCTCGACTCTCTTTGGAATGGGAATTTTAATCGCTTGTTTGAGGCATTATGTATTCTCTTAATGTCCTAGAACCTAAAGAATCTTCGTTTAATACTCTTTTCCCCTAAAACCACCGCTTCACCTTATTCTTCTGTTAGTCATTAAGCTTCTTGAAAGACTCACAATAACCAGTGCTTCCACATTTCTACTCCCTAAACTGCTCACATTGTTCTAGGTGGGTGTGGCAACCGAAATAATCCCTCCTGGAGAATACTAAGGGCTTTATAATGGCAAAGGCAGTGTCCTCTTCTTAGTATTGACATTTCACGTTCCTTCTGCAATCTCTCTCTCTCTTTTTTTTAACCTCATCCAAGTTGAAACCATGTACCTGAGATGTTCATAATATATTTTAAATTGTTTCCTGCGGCCACATGGCTGAAGGCCATCCCTCAGCCTCCTACGGGAGCTGTGCTCTTCCGTCTGATGGTGCATGTTGATGTCTCTGCCATTTTCTTCTCTGGTGTTTTCTCTTGGGGCTGTGCACATCTGCTAACCAGCCTCCTTCCCCACCATGGTGTATGGCCCATATATGCCAAAAAGCTTCTGGCTTTGGCTCCTCTTTCCTAATCCTGCGTTCTATTCCACATGCCTGCTGCATCACCCTAGCGGATAGTATGCACCTTAAAACCATAATGCCAATATTAACCTCACCATCCTCCCTTTACCATCTGCTGTCCCTTTTGTTCCCCATCTCTACTAATGTCACCACTGTCCTCAGAGCTCCTCACTTTGAAACTTGATGATCTCTTTGATCCTCTTCTTCTCCCCAGGCTGACTTGGTCACGAACTGTTAATTGTGTTGTGAATCTGAATCCCCTTGAGCATTCCCACAGCCGCTGGCCTGACTGTCCTCTCTGCCTCTCCTCTGTGCTGTTCGACAGCCTCCTGGCTGGGTTCTCTTGTGTCTTCATCTTGTCTCTAAGCCACTAATTTGGCCATATTTCTCCCCGAGTGAATGCCATCAGGGCCTCCCTCTGTCACTTGTAGGGAAAATGTAGAACTCGATTTATTTATTTTCAACTTTTTTAATGTTTAGAGAGACACAGCGTATGAGCAGGGGAAGGGCAGAGAGAAAGGGAGACACAGAATCTGAAGCAGGCTCCAGGCTCTGAGCTGTCAGCACAGAGCCTAATGCGGGGCTCAAACTCACAAGCTGTGAGATCATGACCTGAACCAAGTCAGATGCTCAACTGTCTGAGCCACCCAGGCACCCCTAGAACTCTCTTTAAACCATGTATTTGTTAATTGGCCTCAGCCTACCTTTCCCATTTCATTTCCTCCTACTCCTACATTCTGCTCACAATTGGCCACTCAAAAGAACATAAATACACATGTTCATATCTCTGTGCTTTGTGAGTTAATTACTTTATAAAAGCTTGGTCATCCTTCAGAAGCTAACTCAAGAGCCATTTCCTGTATGTGGTCTTCCCTAATCGATTCAGGCAGAATTAAGTGCCTTTTCTTCTACCTTTATTCTTATGGCCCATACAGGGCTTTCGGCATTATGTTATAGTCAATTTGTGTGCCTTTTCTCCCACCAGACTGATTTCATTAAGGGCACTGAATATACGCTATTTCATCTGCAGCCCCTACCATACAGTATATTTGCTGAGGGTTTTAAAGTTCATCTAGGGCTAAATGACTATTTGAGCGATGTTCATAAAAAGAGAAGCTGTAGAAATATTATCAGTACTCAGCCTTTTACTTTTCAACATCCATAAAAGTTTACTCAAATTAATTACGTGTTTTCTTTATTAATTGGCAGAAGCTATGGTCACTCTTACTCCATACATAAACATTTTCTTTCTAGGAGAGTTTACTCCAGAAATGCAGTTGCGGATAAGGCAAGAAATTGAGAAGGAAAAGAAAACAGAACCTTGGAAAGAAAAATTCTTTGAAAGGTTTTATGGAGAAAAGTAAGTACGAGAGCATTTTTTTCTCATTTCTCTCTGAAGGAAATGAAAGTGTAATTCTCTGCTTCACATGGCACATGAAAAGCTGTAAAGCTTAATAAGGCTGCCATAAAAGGCAATAGTCCCTCAGTGTAAGAAATCGCAGGTAAAATTATAGCAGCGTATCAGCACTTAAAGTTTTAAAAAATGCATTTTCAAGGGTTTATAACCTGTCCATGAAAATTCATTTCGGACTGAAAATTGCACATGAAATCTGATAGAAGTCCGTTATGGCTTTCTTAACTAGATTTTAGTAAAAATCTCCTGTTTTTAATCCAAGCATATTCATTAACAGATACTTCAGAGATAAATAGTTTTAGACACATTCGATTCTCACATTTTTTCCTAAAATGTTGACCGTGCATATACACGTGTTTAGTCCTTGTTCTGGGGGACAGCCTGAGGTATTACTCTTCACTCTGTCCATCTTCCTTTTTCAGTGTAATCAGCTTTTAGTTTATTATTTTTCTGTGTGTGCATTTCTTTTTAAAATAAGCCACATGGAAGTGTGGTAGTGACTGAATTAAATTGAAAGTAGCTTTGCCTCTGCCTCACATTTAGAAGGGACATATCTTACTGGAGCAGAATTAGAGCCTCTGAGACCATAGGGTCCCTAAGGGAGGAGGAAGGATTTAGGAGCTGACAGTGGACAGTGACCTTAAATCCTCCTTAGAAAGGAATTTGTGCTTGAACTCCCATATGCACAATTAATGCTTAAGAGTTGTCGTTTTGTGTAAATGATACTGAGGTGGTGGCAAGTAACAAAATCCGTACCATTTGATCTAATTTCATAAACTTCCCCCTGTAAACAGGGAGAACGATGTTAAGAGGCTCGTCTGAGTGCTCTTCTTGAAAAGGAATCCCATGGGGCGCCTGGGTGGCTCAGTCGGTTAAGCGTCCGACTTCAGCTCAGGTTGTGATCTCGCGATCTCGCGGTCCGTGAGTTTGAGCCCCGCGTCGGGCTCTGGGCTGATGGCTCAGAGCCTGGAGCCTGCTTCCGATTCTGTGTCTCCCTCTCTCTCTGCTCCTCCCCCGTTCATGCTCTGTCTCTCTCTCTGTCTCAAATATAAATAAACGTTAAAAAAAAACATTTTAAAAAAAGAAAAGTAATCCCATGATTAACAGCCTGCTTACTCAGAGGAGGCTAGCATTGGTAGTGTCCTAACTAGCAGTTCCCTCAAGGAGGAAGGCTTGTGTTCACTTGCTCTCCTAGAACCATGGATGCGTATACATATTTAAACAGAACTAACAGGAGATAATTCATGTGTTTTCTCAAAAATTAAAAATGCAGCAGACTACTTCTATGCCTTCGTATTTTGTCACCAGCATATTGCTCAAGCTTGGCTGCATCAAAGTCCTCATTGGAGATGTTACGTTGTGTTGTGTTGTGTTGTCCTGTGCTGTGCCGTGTTGTGTCATGTTATGTTTATTTTGAGAGGGGGACAGAGAGAGCACATAGGAGGGGCGAGGAGAAGGGGAGAATCTCAAGCAGGCTCCCTGCTGTCAGCGTGGAGTGGGTTTGGATCTCACACTGTGAGATGGTGACCTGAGCCAGAATCAAGAGTTGGACACGAAACTGACTGAACCACCCAGGCACCCTCTCGTTGGGGCTTTTAAAAATAGATACAGTTTTCCAGGTCCCATGCCAGACATAATGATTGGGAGTCTCCAGGAGTTGAGCCCAGGAATATGCATCTTTAGGTGCTCTCCAGGTCATGCTGGTGCCGAGGGGGATTAAGCACCCTGGAGGATGACCCTGAAGACCATTCAGGAGGCTTCCTCACCTTTTGTCGACAAAGGAAATGTTGAAAGCACCCTTTCCAGTGCTGGCAAAAGATAACCGAGCCAGTTACCTCCAAAGCACTGGTCCTTAGTTGTTGTTGAGTGTCGGGCCCTCTTTTTTTTTTCTTTTTTTGAATGCAGCAAAAATTGTTCCAACATCTCATCTGTGCCAGACACTGAGGTGCGAACGTTTGTAGGGCTGCCTAGGCTCTGTCCTCAGGCGGCCTGTACCCGAGGCACCATGTGTTACAGAGAGCTCTCCTTCATCCAGGTTGTCATTGAGCATGCTGGGCTCTGATACGTTTCTAACAGCTTTTCAGAGAATATGTCGCTTAACCCGCCCAACAGTCCTATAAGGTGGATACCATTATTATTCTTACGTTAAAAATGGGTTTAGGAAATTGAGATGCAATGAAACTAATTTTCCCAGGTTTACACAGTGTGGTTCAGTAATTTGCTCAGTGTCTTAATGCTGCAATTCCTTCTCAGAAAAATTCACACACATACATATTTTTTACATAAAATTTGGGGGGCTTTCAGACTCTCATGCATATGCCCTGGGGAGTGACAGCTACAATACTGTAAGTAAGCGTGGGTCCCTGTCATCATCCCGGAGTTCTGAATACAAACAGTTCTTTTATTTGACCCTTTTCTTGCTGTAGTTCATCCATAGAGTTTCTGTCCGCTTATGTCACTGAACTTCTTCCTTGTCTTTTTCTATCTTTGATTACACATTGGATTAACAGGTGTATTTTGGACATTTCATTGACTGCCCTTCTAATTTGGTCACTTCTAGATTACCTACACTCCCCCAGTATGTGAGGGATTATTTCTCCTAGTGTCAGATGATTTTTGGTTGACCTGTGCCTTTTCCCTGCTTTAAGTGTTCCCAGGAACGTTGCCATCCAAACTCCCCTCTGGTTAAGATTTGTCTACTTTGGTTTTCAGCTCTTTGAGCTGTTTATTTTGTTTCTTACTGACTTACTCTCCTTATAACAGAGTACTGTTCTAGATTTTCTTTAGTTAGAGATCAGCCATATATATGCTAAGTCAGAATTATGGGCATCGGTCTGTTGATTTGCAGTCTATATTTCTGGACTTCAGTGTTTTCCTTTGTGGTGTTATGTGCTGTACTGTGAAGATCAACCTGCTATGCCTTGTACCATCTTAAATTTATTTTTTTCGATAAAATAATAAAATGTTGACATGGGCATATTTTCTACGGTGCTGTTTTCCATATATACATATGCCTATATTATATACATATATGATATTTACTAATATTAACTATATTTAATACAAGTTAATACATGTATTATATCCTTATCAACCCACTAGCAGAAATTTGGCTGCCAGTGGATGGATACTGTATATTCTACACCTAACCTACTATCGATGCTTGGCCTAGCCCCAAGGGACCTTATTTCTAGTTGATTATTCTGCCTTAAATTTATCTGTAATGTAGTTGTTCTGTTCCTCTCAGTGTAGGATAGTTATAAATTATAGCTTACTTTGAACCCATCTCAGGGAAAGTTGAAAGAAAAGAGACTAACTTTGAGGGTACTATCTTCTGTCTTCTTTTAAGACCTTCTGAATTTTAGTAAAGAAGGCAGTGACACCCCAAAAAAACGTATTCAACTTTATTTCCCTTTCATTTTGAGGATTTTGGTAAGCAGTTGAAGAAGATTTCACTGAGGTATATTCCTGTCTCGATACCATTATAGCTGTATTTCTTCGCTCAAATATGTTTTCCCCAGAAGAGAGAAGTGTTCTGTCTTCTGCTTATCTTTATAATTTTCTGTAGTCTAATTTAACTTCATTTAGAACAGCATATTTCTCTACCATGTGAGGCTGACATTGTAACTTAGTGCATTAACTTAGTATAACTGAGTATGGTATACTTAGTATGACTTAGTATGACAGGAAATAGTGATTTACAATATCTTTGTAACTCTGATGAACTTTCCTTAGGACATGAATATCAGATTGGATTTTTTCTTGATATTCTTTGCTATCTTCTCTGGAATATCTTTACAGAAAGTGATCACATGAAAGAATTTTGCCTCATACAAAATTGCCTCATACAAATGTAACCTAGTAGAATCAACTTTGTCGACCCCAGATATGTTTGTTATATTTTAGTGAAATTTCCATATATATTTTTTTTAATGTTTGTTTATTTTTGACAGAGAGAGAGAGACAGGGCACGAGCGGGGGAGGGGCAGAGAGAGAGGGAGACACAGAATCCAAATCAGGCTCCAGGCTCTGAGCTGTTAGCCCAGAGCCTGACATGGGGCTCGAACTCACAGATTGTGAGATCATGACCTGAGCCGAAGTCGGACACTCAACCGATTGAGCCACCCAGGCGCGCCCCCCCCCATATTATTTTTAAGTTAGACACTTAGAGGCTAAAATAAGGTAACACCTCTTACATTGGTTTAAGAGAAGTTAATCTTTGGAAATCATTTCAATTTCAAGATTTTACACCATACCCATCTTCCATTGATCTTATTTGCTTATGTTGCATCCTTTGAAGACTGTGCTGCTTTCGATTAGAATTGCTACTTTCGGGGCGCCTGGGTGGCGCAGTCGGTTAAGCGTCCGACTTCAGCCAGGTCACGATCTCGCGGTCCGTGAGTTCGAGCCCCGCGTCAGGCTCTGGGCTGATGGCTCGGAGCCTGGAGCCTGTTTCCGATTCTGTGTCCTCCTCTCTCTCTGCCCCTCCCCCGTTCATGCTCTGTCTCTCTCTGTCCAAAAAATAAATAAAAAACGTTGAAAAAAAAAAAGAATTGCTACTTTCTGATAAGAAAAAAATTAGATCTGGAGTGCCTGGGTGGCTCATTGGTCAAGTGTCCAACTTCGGCTCAGGTCATGATCTCACAGTTTGTGAGTTTGAGCCCTTCATCGGGCTCTGTGCAGACAGCTCAGAGCCTGGAGCCTGCTTTGGATTCTTTCTCCCCTTCTCTCTGCCCCTCCCATGCTCATGTTCTGTCTCTCTCTGTTTCTCAATAATAAATAAATGTTAAAATTTTTTTTTAATTTTAGATCTTATACATGTTTTTGCTTTTCTGTCCAATATTTTCTAATCTTTTGTAGTACATTATTTTTTTTATTCCTTTTACCAACACTTGGCAAAGTTCATATCTCCTTACTTACAGAATAAAAATCTATACCAAAAATAAATAAGTTGGTAGATAAATAGGTAAATAAATATAAAAATGCATAATACATTTCTTAACCAGAAGGAGAGTTTATTTTAGTTACGATTATAAAAGCAGTAGAAAAACTAAGTCATCATAAACCAGTTTACATAAATGAAGCATATTGTTTAGTGATTATAAAATCAATTTGATTCATTTACTTCCGTTGAATACTCTATACATATCTCCAAGTTGTCCCTTTCGTGTTTTGTGGTTGGGCAGTAATTTAATATTTCTAATTTCTGTTCAGGTTGGGCATGTCAAGAGAGGACTCAATAAAGCTTACTTCTGGACCAAACAATGATGGTGCTGAAAGTAGTTCTTCATGTGGACCCACTGGCCTCCCAGGTCTTTCTGCACAGACTCCCTTGGAAGAGCAACAGCCAAAAAGCATGAAAAGTCCAACTTCACCAGAGCCGGAATTCTGTGCTATGGTAGATGTAGGTAAAGACATAATGGCAGAATCGGAATCAGAAGATATCTTGATCCCTGAAGAATCTGTGATTCAGGAGGAAATTGCTGAAGAGGTAGAGACTAGTATCTGCGAATGTCAGGATGAAAATCATAAGACGATACCTGAATTTTCTGAGGGGTCTGAAAGTCCAGCCAACTCTCACGAAGAGCCCCAGGTAGCACCTCCTGAAGATAACTTGGAATCCTGTGTTATGATGAATGATGTTTTAGAAACTTTGCCTCATATTGAAGTTAAAGTGGAAGAGAAATCAGAATCTCCCCAGGAAGAAATGTCGGTTGTTATTGATCAACTAGAGGTCTGTGATTCTCTTGTTCCTTCCACTTCATCTGTGACTCATGTCAGTGACACAGAACATAAGGAGCCAGAAGCTGCAGTAGAGACCAATACTCCAAAAATAAAGACAGGGTCGTCTTCTTTAGAAGGCCAATTTCCCAGTGAAGGAATTGCCATAGATATGGAGTTACAGAGTGAGCCTGATGAACAACTTTCTGAAAATGCTTGCATCTCTGAAACTTCCTTCTCTTCCGAGAGCCCAGAGGGAGCCTGTACCAGCCTGACATCCCCAGGAGGGGAAACCCAATCCACTTCAGAAGAATCATGTACTCCAGCCTCCCTTGAGACAACGTTTTGTTCTGAGGTGTCCAGCACTGAAAATGCAGACAAATATAACCAGAGAAACCCTCCTGATGAAAACCTTCATGCATCTTTGATGTCAGAAATATCTCCAGTATCCACTTCACCTGAGATATCAGAGGCATCTCTCATGTCCAATTTACCTTTAACATCCGAAGCATCCCCGGTATCAAATTTACCTTTAACATCAGAAACGTCACCCATGTCGGATTTACCTTTGACCTCAGAAACGTCTTCAGTGTCTTCCATGCTTCTGACATCTGAGACCACTTTTATATCCAGTTTGCCTCTTCCTTCAGAAACATCTCCAATTTCTAATTCTTCCATGAATGACAGAATGGTGCATCAGCAAAGAAAGTCCCCTTCCATCTCTGAAGAACCACTCTCCCCACAAAAAGATGAAGGCTCTGCCCCTGCCAAGCCCCTGGGCGAGAGCCTTCTCTCTCAACAGAGGACTCTATCAAATACTCCTGAACCTGTCAATATGGGTTCTTCCGTTTCTCCTGAAGCATTTCCATCTGAAGAATTGCACAGTAAGACTCTGAGTCAGCAGCCTTGTAAATCACACGTTGAAACTGAGAAGCCCTATCCTGCTTCGATTCCAGAACTTCCTTCTATAGAAATGATAAAAGTTAAAAATCATAATGTCCTGCAAAGAACAGAGAAGAAAGGGGCATCTTCACCATTGGAGTTACCGGTCTTTTCTGAAGAGACAGAGAGTAAGGGAAATGAGCTTCCATCAGCTAAATTACAGGACAAACAGTATGTCTCATCAGTGGATAAGGCTTCCTTTTCAGAAGGCTCTAGAAATAAAACCCATAAGCAAGGAAGCTCACAGAACCGATTGGAGACCTTGCATTCTTCCAAGTTGTCCGAGCCTTCCAAGTCACCCGACGGGATAAGAAATGAAAGTAGAGAATCCGAGATATCAAAGAGGAAAACAGCAGAGCAGCACAGTTTTGGAATCTGTAAGGAAAAGAGGGCTAGGATAGAAGATGATCAATCAGTGCGGAACATATCGTCCAGCAGCCCCCCTGAGAAAGAGCAGCCCCCCAGAGAGGAGCCCAGGGTTCCACCTCTCAAGGTATGGAATAATAATAATAACAATGAAGACAATTCCATAGATAGGCTTTTCCTATTTAGATGCTTAGTTTTCTAATTTTAAATAAGGTTTTCTTCCCTCCAGGTTTTCTGTAGCAGTTTACAGTCTAATACTCCAACACCAGTCTAATATTAAATGATCTTTTTTAAGGCTGTGCGCTGAGCTCATATGATAATTTTAGATACACACATATATGTACTTAGACCTCAGCATTTAAGGAAAAAGAAATGAGGAGGGAGAACAGGGCCCAGAGGAACCTATAGGCCATGAGATACAGGGTCTTTCGGAGACTCCAAGGCATAGGACAGAGACCTGCATACAGTTGGGGCAAGTTGAAAGATACTTCAGTGTCCTAGAAAAGTCCAGTAGGACTATGGAAAGTAGTCAAAAGTCAGAAGCATGCACTAAGGAGGTGAAGGTATAGGTAATCGGTTTATTTTCCAGCAAACATTGACCACCACCATTGCCTAGCAGAAAGGACCTGACATATGGAAGAACCTCATTAAATATTTCTTCAATAACTCAGTGAAATTGCTTAACACACCCTGAGGGAAAATGCTGTAGATGTAGAGGTATACAGATCCTATTTATTTATTTATTTATTTATTTATTTATTTATTTATATTTTCAAGAGAGTAAAGAAGTATTTAACTTTACAAATAATAAAGCCTGTAGTCAGGCATTCCTATTTATATATTTTCTTTTGATCCCAGGTAGGAATTAAAGGTGAGAAAACAAGCCTTTTATATAAATTGACTCTGCCTAAATAAACTGAAAATTGAGGTTAATTAAAAAGAAACACTCTGTTTAATAATAATAATAAAAAAATCTTACCCAATATAATCTATATTTATTTGGTGCTTTCATCTCAGCCCATTTATATTGTCTTACAATAAAATGGATTATTGCACCATAGGTTTGGTCTAGAATTATAAACCTATTCTAGCTTTGTTTCTCTTAATCTCTTTCTCTTTATTTTGCTCTAACCTGACATCTATTTTTTGTATGTGACTCATGATATCCATAAGGCTGACTTCAAAGAGTGTAGCTGTAGTTATTCTATTTAATAAAGTAACACCTATTCAATAAGGTTCTAGAGATGTGAAAGATGAACATTAAGCTACAATTAAAACTCTACTGTGCATTTTAATTTCTGAAGCAGTGGGAAAAAATATAAGCAAACTTTTCATAGGAAATATTTTTAAACATAGCAGGCTAATTTTTCTTGTGAAAAGCTTGTTTTCAATGTAATATACACTTTATGTAAAGATAGATACCATAAGTATATTTGATGTTTGTTCAACCTTGAGCTCTTCAGTATGTCCAGGCTTAATTGTTTTTTAATGTTTTTAGGTTTGGTTTGTTTTTTTTTAAATGAAGGAAATATTTAAAAGTAAAAAACAAAATCTCCTCTCTAAATTCATCCCCCCCCACCCCTTTGGAGCCTTTGGATTAGAAGAGAGACCTCGCGAGCTGGAAAATGAGAAATAAATAGCTCAGTAAGATAATTTCTTCTACCAAATTTCCAAAGCATAATTGGAGACTGAAAGGATCCTCTAGTAAGTGTCAGGGGTTTATAGTGTAAATACACATGTGTTAAGAAGAGAGATAAGTGTTCTAGGAAAAGCTTTGTCCAGAGAGACAAAACCAAGGGAAGCACAGTACTGTCAACAGCCCTGAATGGGGAGCCCGAAGACTCTCACTGTCACTCACTAGTTATATGACCCCAGGGCAGCCTCCACGGGCTCAGTTTTTTCAACTGTACAATGAGGTGCCTTAACCAGAACCCTTCTAGCTCTACAAATCTGTGACTCTAAGGATGTTTTTAGTGACTAGGGCACCCCAGCCATTGCTATGGGATGTTGGGTGTTGGGCCTTGTGCCTTGTGAATTTGGTGATGACTGACTCTCTTTCATTAGCATGAGGAGGTGGTCACTGTGGGTTGGGATATTTATGGAATTCAGCAAATTGAGGATTACCAGTATCAGAAGAAACTTCCCAACCCATAGTTGCTTTTAGAGGCAGAAAACCAGAGTCACCCTTGCTTTCATGAAAAGATAATGCTTTCAAATCCCTCTGGAAAGCAGAGCACTCACACAGATACAGTCTCATTCCATCTTTCTAAGAGCCCTGTGAAGGAAATAGACCAGAAATAACTAGTCTCATTTTACAAGTGAGTTTGCAAACTCTTATTGTGCGCTTATTACACATGTATGAGGCGGCATGCTAGGTGGAGTGGGAGTACCTAAAAACCACAGGGTCTCTGGTTCAGGGAGGTCCTTGGAGAAACTGAGGTACACGGTGAGTTGCCTAAGATCACGGATTTCCTTTGAGTGAAGCCAGGATGAAAATTCTAGTCTGCTGACCTCTTGGCTAAGGGCTTTTTTCTCTGTGTCACATTAAGAGGACAACTCATGTAGAGTTAAGGTCCCAGTTTGCTATGCCAGCAAGGAAGATAATTTAAAAGCTAAATATCTCTAAGTCTTTTTTAGCTAACCTCATTTTAAGAAGCATGGATTTTGTTTCCATTTATATGAGGCATTAAGAAGATGTTTCATTTCCATACCAAATGAAGTCACCGGTTGATGTTTCTGTAGATGAAAAACAGAGATTAGAAATTTTAATTTCACGTTCATGCTACATTTATTGTTGCTTTATACCCTGAAGGCCCATTCGGGGATTTAGGTGTAGTTGGTGCCACATTAAGAGAGAATGCAGCTCCTCTTTCCTCTTGCGTTATCACATTCCTCATGCCTCCTCTGTGATCCTGTACCAAGCGCTTTATCTTTCCATTCTCCCCTTCCCGTAGATCCAGCTTTCCAAAATTGGGCCACCTTTTATTATCAAGAGCCAGCCAGTCTCCAAACCAGAGTCTCGCGCATCCCCTAGCACGTCGGTCAGCGGTGGGAGGAACACAGGAGCCAGGACCCTTGCAGATATCAAGGCCCGGGCCCAGCAGGCAAGGGCCCAGCGAGAGGCCGCGGCAGCCGCTGCTGTGGCCGCCGCGGCCAGCATCGTCTCCGGAGCCATGGGGAGCCCAGGAGAGGGTGGAAAGGCGAGAACCCTGGCACACATCAAAGAGCAGACAAAGGCGAAGCTCTTTGCAAAGCATCAAGCCCGAGCCCACCTCTTCCAGAACACTAAAGAGTCCCGGTTGCCTGTGCTCGGCTCAAAGGATGGGCCTCCCAGCTTAGAAGTCTCTTCTGTCCCTGAAACAAAAATCGAAGGGTCTACTGGCGTGATTATTGTCAATCCAAACTGCAGATCTCCTAGCAACAAGTCCACGCACCTCCGGGAGACCAGCACTGTATTGCAGCAGTCTCTTAACCCAGCTAAACTTCCAGAAACTGCCACTGACTTATCTGTGCATAGCTCTGACGAAAATGTACCTGTGTCGCATTTATCTGAGAAAATTGTTTCATCTACCTCTTCTGAAAATAGCAGTGTGCCCATGCTTTTTAATAAAAATTCTGTCCCCGTGTCTGTTTGCAGCACTGCTATGTCGGGAGCAGTTAAAGAACATCCCTTTGTGAGTTCTGTTGATAAATCCTCCGTTCTAATGTCTGTGGACAGTGTAAACACTACGATTTCTGCTTGTAATAGAAGCATGTTAAAAACCATCCAGGGAACCGACACTGCGTGCATAGCCATCATACCAAAATGCATCGAAAGCACTCCTATCCCCCTCACGACAGAGGGCTGCCGTGGATCGAGCCCCATGGATGACAAGCCGGCGCCACTGTCCAGCAGCAGTGCTAGTAACTTAGTCTCCAGTCAGTACACCTCCGTGCCAACACCCTCCATCGGGAATAACTTGCCCAGCCATCTCTCCACTAGCTCTGTCTTGATTCCCCCAGCGGGAGTTAATAGCAGATACCCTTCTGAGAAGATAGCCATGCCTGGGAGTGAAGAACAGGCCCCCGGACCCTTGGGTACCACTGTGAGAGCCGCCCTCGGCTGCAGGGAGTCGGTAGCAGTCACAGACGCTCTGGCTGCACGGCCACATGTCGCAATGTTTACTGGAAGCATGCTAACAATAAACTCTTACGAGAGTCCTCCCAAGTTGAGTGCCGAAAGCTTGGACAAAAATTCAGGGCTTCGAAACAGGGCAGACAGTTCTGGGAAACCTCAGCAGCCTCCGGGGGGCTTTGCACCAGCAGCCATAAACAGATCGATTCCATGTAAAGTCATCGTTGACCACAGCACCACGCTGACCTCCACGTTGTCTCTGACCGTCTCCGTCGACAGCGCGGAAGCCAGCTTGGACCTCCAGGGCAGGTCAGTGAGGACAGAAGCCTCCGTCCAGCCCGTGGCGTGTCCTCAGGTATCTGTCATCAGCAGGCCTGAGCCAGTTGCAAACGAAGGCGTAGATCACACTTCCAGTTTCCTTGCTGCTCCCGCGGCAAAGCAAGACTGTAAACCGATGCAGGCGGCCTGTTCAGGTCTCCGAGAAGGACCCCTTATTGTTCCAGATAAGTTAAATGAGGCGACTGCTCCTAGTAATAGCTTTGCTGAGCAGGCACGGGGCCCAGCCACTTTCCAGAGTGAAACAGACACCACCTGTAGCAATCAGTACAACCCAGGCAACCGGATTTGCTGGACTGAGGAGGGGATGAGGGGCCCAGGGCAGCCTCTGGTTAGTCACTCTGGTTCAAGTAAACAGAAAGACTACCTGGAGCAGAGCTGTCCAAAGCCTATCAAAAGCGAACACGCTGGCTACTCACACATGTCAGAACTTCACTCCAGGAATCTCATGACAAATGTCCCTCTCCCGGTGAAGTCTGAACCTCATGAAGTGGACAAGGGCTTTAGAATGGACACCGAAGACTTCCCCGGCCCCGAGCTGCCACCTCCGGCCGCAGAGGTGGCCCCTGGTGTGCCGCAGGCACAAAACGTGAAGGCCTCCACCTCCGGCCCCATGGAAGAGGCTATCTCCTTGGCTGTGGACCCCCTGAAAAGAGTCCCCAGCGCAGGGAGCTCCGGCTGCCGTCTCTCATCCGTGGAGGCTAACAATCCACTGGTGACACAGTTGCTCCAGGGCAACCTGCCTTTGGAAAAAGTGTTGCCTCAGCCCCGATTGGGAGCCAAGCTCGAAATCAACAGACTTCCTCTGCCTCTTCAAACTACCTCAGCGGGTAAAACGGCACCAGAGAGGAACATTGTAGAAATGCCGTCCAGCTCTCCAAATCCAGACGGGAAAGGCTACCTGGCAGGGACCCTTGCACCGCTGCAAATGAGAAAGCGAGAAAACCACCCCAAAAAGAGAGTCGCCAGGACTGTGGGGGAACATACGCAAGTTAAATGTGAGCCAGGGAAGTTGTTGGTGGAGCCAGATGTTAAAGGGGTGCCTTGTGTCATCAATTCGGGCATGAACCAGCTAGGACACGGCCAGCCTTTTAAGCAAGAGTGGCTGAACAAGCACTCCATGCAGAACAGAATTGTTCACAGCCCTGAGGTCAAACAGCAAAAGCGGCTGCTCCCCTCGTGTAGCTTCCAGCAGAACCTATTTCACGTCGATAAGAATGGCAGCTTCCACCCCGAGGCTGGCATCGCACACCGGCAGCAGTTTTACCAAATGCCCATGGCTGCCCGGGGCCCGGTCCCCAGCGCCGCGCTATTACAGGCCTCTGCCAAGACCCCAGTGGGCTGTAACGCGTTCGCCTTCAATAGGCATCTCGAACAAAAGGGGTTGGGAGAGGTTGGCCTTTCTTCAGCACCTCACCAGCTGAGGTTAGCCAACATGATATCCCCCAACGTGCCCATTAAAGAAGGCGATGACGTGGGAGGGGCCGCGCACTCCATGCCGAACAAAGCACTGGTGCATCCCCCGCCCCCGCCCCCACCGCCCCCCCCACCCTTGGCTTTGCCCCCGCCTCCCCCACCGCCACCTCCGCTACCTCCACCTCTTCCGAATGCAGAAGTCCCCGCCGATCCGAAGCAACCGCCGGTTGCCATGGAAACCACTAAGCGACTTAGTTGGCCACAGTCCACGGGCATATGTAGCAATATAAAATCGGAACCTCTTTCTTTTGAGGAAGGTTTAAGCAGCAGCTGTGAACTGGGCATGAAACAAGTTTCCTATGACCAGAATGAAATGAAAGAACAGTTAAAAGCATTTGCGCTAAAAAATGCAGATTTCTCTTCCTATTTGCTTTCTGAGCCACAAAAGCCTTTTACCCAATTAGCTGCTCAGAAAATGCAGGTGCAGCAACAACAGCAGCTCTGTGGAAATTATCCAACAATACACTTTGGTAGCACGAGCTTCAAAAGGGCGGCATCTGCAATTGAAAAGTCCATTGGGATTTTGGGAAGCGGCTCCAGTCCTGCCACGGGCCTGCCTGGTCAGAACGCTCAGATGCCCGTGCAGAACTTTGCCGACAGCAGCAACGCGGATGAGTTGGAACTGAAATGCTCTTGCCGGCTGAAAGCCATGATCGTGTGCAAAGGCTGTGGGGCCTTCTGCCACGATGACTGCATAGGTCCCTCCAAACTCTGTGTGGCTTGCCTGGTTGTGCGGTAAGAGCTGGTGAAAGATGCAGTATCCCTTTTCAACACGGAAAAGCCAAACGGCGTCAGCAGCAACAAATTGAGTAACTCAGTGGTTTATATCGTGATAATTTATTTTACTTTGGAACAGATTATCTTTTCTCTCTGGGATTATTTACTTGCATTTCCCAGAAAGGGGAGGTCACGTCCCAGCAGAGTGGCTCATCAGCATGTCTTTTACAGATTAAGTTGCCATTCCCAGCTTTGGAAAATTTCTGTCCACGTGTATACAGGTCACTACCCCATTCGTTATTATTATTATTATTATTATTATTATTATTATTATTTTTAATCCAGGTGTAGATAGGAAAAGGACATTTTTAATTACTTACTGCTAACCAGAAATGCAGATGTAGAAAGAGAACGGGAAAAGTGATTTAAGGTGGTTGGTGATTCATTCTCTTGTAGATTAACCATTGCAACAAAGGCTTTCACAGTTGACTCTTCTGGACCTACCTTTACCACAGTGATGCAGTCGTATTTGGAAAGGGGAATCTTATTTAAATGTACGATTCCTTGTATTGCTCCTATCTCAAAAGATACATTAAAGGAGGTATGCCATTCATGAACTCCACTGTCCTTATTCTCTTCCCTCCCTTGTCACTCTTTTCAGAGCCTGGCAGAACGTCTGGCTTTGCCTTGGACCTTGTGCACACATTGTAGTGAAATGTGTCTTCTACCTGAAGTTGCAGTGTGGGCCTCATGCCCGGTAATCTGGTTCGAGCCCTTTGACACCTGATACCATCAGATGAGTTGACCAGCAGAGGGCCATAGGCCCGTAGAATTTCAGAGCGTCATGTGTAGCTTTAAAGAGCAAGTATGGAAAAAAAAAAATGACCTAAAATTAAAAGTAAGCAAATAAAACGCTGTGTATGCAAACACATACAAATGGGTTGTAATGTTAATACTGGTCCATTCTGTTCACTCTAAAGACAATTACTAAACACTAAAAGGGAGGGGGGCAGAAATAATTGTAGCCCTTTATGGATGACACCAGTACATTCTGGCTTCCGACTCTGCAGAGGTTGGCCACCTCTTTTAAAGTGTCATTGATGACAAAAAGGAACTACCGAAGGGTGAAGTGTTCATAGATTTCTGAATAATGTTTTTCTCATGATTCACAATCTATATATTTGACTCGAAAATAGCCCTTATTTTAAAAACCCGTTCTAGGTATCGCATGTTTTGGGGTTTTTAACCCCCTCAGGTGAATTCAGTACATTCTTCATATTTGGGGGAGTGGAACTGCTTTTGAAAACGGGATACTGCATCTTACAATTATGGTCCGTGTTTATCCAGTGAAGTCTGAATGTTGAGGATGGGAGCTACATTCCACATGCTTTGGCCACCCTCATGCCAGAGAACAGCTGTAGGTCAGCAGGCTCTGTTCCTTAAAGCAAGTTCAAAAGCACATGCACATTGTGGAAAGATGAAAGGCAGCAAAAACCACGCCCGTTTAACTTCAGATTACAGAGCACAAAAGGCGGAGTGCCATTAACCCACTGATTGACTGTGGCCGTAGAATTAAAAAAAAGAAACAAAACATGGGGGTGGGAGGGATCATCTGTATCCAGGGTAAGAATGACAGACATTTTCACATCAATGTAAACTTCTGACATTCCCTTAAAAACGTTTCTTAAAAATTACCTGGAATGAGCAGAGATTACATTCCTGGGGGGGGGGAGGGGGGGGAAGAAAGAACACTTGTGATTTTTTTTAATAGTATTCCACTATGGTACGTGTATTTTTTTCCTCCATATTTATTATTGTGATGTTGCCAAATTTTGTTAGGTGATGCAGACGTCACATTTATTAAGAAATTGCTAATAGTGAAAGATACTTAAGAAAGAAAAGCAAAGAAGGGTCTGCCTCCGTGGCTGAGATTTGGTGCTTCAGTACTTGTGCTTCTGTTATTCCACACTGAAAGGAACAAAGTTTCATGACTGAGAAATTAGCAGGTGCACTTAACCAGCCGGTCCAGGGAAGGCAGGGTAAGTTCCAGTGGATCCTTACTTAGTCTACTCTGCACCAGGTTGTGTTTGGGTGGCGTCCTCTCTGTGGGCTGCTTGGCCTGCAGTAGTATCTAGGTTCAGAAAAGCATGCTCTAGTCTCACAGAAGGGCACCCCTAAAACGGAGACACTTGTATGCCAACTCCTTCCAGATCCAGTTGCCGCTCTTTTGGTCAGGTACTGTCCACACCAGCAGATTCAAAATCACTACATCAGTAACTGGCACGGTGTTGAAAGACACTTCATTCTATAAAGCTTTGCACTCTGTATATGACATACAGTTGAGCCTGAAGTGATGCTGAGCTCATTATCAGTTCCATCTTTGTGGAATACTGCCTGCAAGTTACTGGGAATAAAGTGTCCTTCTGTATGTTTTGATTTTTCACACAGTAGGTGATTTTTCACATAGTTTGGGAGAATTGATTGTTGATCGGGCATGGATTCAGTCACCCAGGTCCAAAGAGGGTATTTTTTCTGTGCCCTTTCTCTTTTTTGCCCTAGTTTATCTTTGCTCTGTTCACATATGGTTTATATAACTGAAAACTTGATATCTTTGGGCTAAAATAATGATGGAAAGAAAAATTCAGAAGTAATATGTGGGTCAGATATTTTACAAGTGTCCACTTAATACACACACACACACACACACACACACACACAAGCCAGTATATTTGGATTAGGTAAATAGGTTACTAGTTTCCTGATTTCCACAGGTGTCTGCCTATGTGCAAAGGTAGTATGTTATTTACTACATGGTTATTGTGTAATGTGCAAATGTTCGTGTGTGCATTATCCTGATGATTGGACACTATGATATCCCTATCAGGAATAGAACTTGCACATGTAACATGTAATTTTTTTTTTTAATCACAAAGGATGTATTTCCCTAAGTAGCACTTTTGGAGCAGGGGAAGGAAGAAAATGGCTATTCCCTAATCCCCCTCTTCTATGATATGCATATGCCTGAAGTGTATAAAAACATTTAGGTAGATAATGGGCATGTTAATAAGAACGTTCTGATGCAAATTCATTTTCAAAATGAAAATATTTTTCCTTTTCCAAAGTGAGAATAGCAGAAATGTTGGTGAACCCAGAGCACCACAGTTATATATAATATTTCTCTGCTAAGGTCTAGTTTGAAGGAGAAAAACTTGAAAACAAACCTCTGAGGTTGAGCCTGGTTGCTACAAAGACTTTATGGTGGTATGTGTTTCTGGGATGAGCTATTATAGCAGGTTTAGATGACTTCTAGACCTCAGATGTTCTTAGTCGCTCAAAATAAGCATTCAAAGCCCAAGAAGCTCGTACATATGGTGCTCCGTAACGCAGTCAAGAGTCTGAATACGTGACGCCGCAGCCCCATTTTTAAACCCTCGCCCAATGTCAAAAGAGGAAGTTACTGTGGCCTTGGTTTCCCAGTTCCTTCTCGGTCTGTTGAGGTGCCAGGGTAGAGAAGCCAAAGCCAGGCTTAGGGTTGCGTCATCTCTCCAGTGTGGACGCCAACGCCCGCTGAGCGTGCAGAGCCCAGAGTCACTGTCTTTCTGTGTTTCTAGAGAACAATGTGAAGAGTCCTAGAAAAGGAACTCATCAGACTGTCAGGGGCCTATGTAGCCAAAATGTCACTGAATATAAAAATCTTCAGTCCTCATGCTTTGTCACTGTAAAGCGAACAAAAAGCATTTTTACTATAATTTAAAGGAGCTGCTTTTTTATAGCACATACTATTTCGCTTTGTACTATATTTGATAGTTGCAGAATAATTTAGACTGTAGAAAAACTTTGTTGTATTTGTACTGTTCATGAATGTTTCAAAGAAAAGTGCTTTACTTGGTTGCCATAATTTTCTTGTACTGCTGTATTTTCCCCCCTGCTTCCTGGAAACCTAATCTGATTCATATTTTCAGTACAGTACAATTTTTTGTTTTTTTTTAAATGTGTGTTTGTGTGTGTGGGGTTTTTTTTTTTGTTTTTTTTTGTTTGTTTGTTTGTTTTGGTCAGTATTCTGAATGTTTACATCTGTTTGACATTAACCATTTAATGCCTTTTTAAAAAATAAAAATTAAAAAAAAGGCGGTATTACTCCTACAGTGTAACAGCAAAATGTGAAATCAACCCAAACATAACATGCATGACAAACACAGATTGGGGGCGCAGGCCCTGATCATACAGACATTTTCTATCAGCATACAGAAAAGAGAAACCCTCCTTCAGTCCTCTACCAAAGAATATATTGTTCCCACAGGACAAACTCCGAAAAGGTGTGTAAAACCCTCAGAAGGGAGAGCAGTTGGTTCAGTAAGACTGCTACAATTTAATACTGTTATGCTTGCTTTGATACCTGACTAAATGTGACTGAGTGCAACGAGCATTTAAACAATTTTTAGACAGTGTTTTGTTTAGAATTCAGGGATCATGCATTCTTTAATGGTGCTGTTTGTTTTTTTATTTCTTTTCTACAAAGAAAAAAGTGTTGCCTACAAAAGTGACTGCTCACAATACCATAAGTTAAATGAAATGTTTGTCTCTTCCATGTCTCTCTGTTTATCCCTTTCTCAAAGTAACAATTTGGGTTTCAATATTAAAATATTCTGGAGAAAATAAAGAAATTCAACAGTAAATCATTGTCATTTTTAATTTTTTAATGAAATGTAGTTACATAAAATGTGTTAAATACATTGGAAATTTCACTTAAGATTATAGGGAGGAAGAAAAACACATACTGTTAAGTTATCTACCCTTTCTGGTCTGGTGAATTGTCAACATACAGTTCCAACTACTGTTAAAACTGTCAAAAACTGAAACCTATTTGAAATTCACAGTATCTGTTGTGCTTATCATTTAAAAATATATCTGGACCTTGTTTTCATTAAAGATCTTGCTAATTCTTTATACTGAAAGACATTCAGGTCAAATTGTTAACTACCGTATTTAATTTTAACTTTCCAAATGAATTAACTTTCCAAATTGTTTTTTAAAACAGTTGGGTTAATTTTTTTCATCTTGCATTGAATAGCTACAGTTATTTGCAGAAAATGCTGTGAATCATTCAAACAAAATTGCGTCAGTTATACTGGTTAAAAAAATACGCATATCTTTACAGTAAGATGAATCAGAAAGCTTTAAACATGATTGGCTAAATTTGAGTTCAGCTGTTTTCATCTACATGGAAAATGCTGTCTTTGGCCACCAGATGGCGAAAGAGTATGTTTACTTTTGGAGGGGGGAAGAAAAGAGCAAAATAGGCTGCTTCCTCCATTTATAAAAATGAAAGTCCAACTTATCCAAGTAAGTCAATGGAAAATGGATAATTCTAACTGATATTTTCACTACAAAGATGGCAGTCCTTTTTTTGTCCTATTTTTTCCCTTAAAATATTTACAAAGTGCTTTCTTAATTTTATTTAATGTGGAAGTTTTTTATTTTCATTGCATTACTCCGCAGGCATCCTTTATTTCAAAATTCATTAGAGAAAGTTGAACAGTCCAGAATTCTTTAAGCCGGTGTTTATTGAAACTGATCTGAATGCTTAGTTTTGACTCATTTATTCTCATAAAATTGGTATGGTTATACAGTTTTTATATAAATATTCTATTATTCCTAATATATTAGTGTGGCCTGGTTTGAGTAAAAATTGCTCTTAGCATCTGAAGTACTTATTTGTATCCATCATAGGCCTTATCTGAGAACAAGTAATTTGCTCAGTGATTCATCAAGTTTCACATAGACGCTTCATTGTCATCAAAGATAAGTATTTTATTTTGAAAGAACTTAGCCAGAAGAGAAGTTGATACAACAATTTGGGCTTTTTTTTTTTCTCGTGCAGAAGGCAATTGAGCAGACATCCTAGAAAATGTATTCGAAGACTTTAATTATAGGTTGCCTAGACTTAATGTTTCAATAAATCATTCCCAAGTCTTTAGCCTTCATTGTCTGAATATGAAAGAGATATCACAAATTATCTTCATATAAATAAACTTTCAGAGTTTTAACAGCATACTAAGCAAATACAGCAATTTCCCAGAGTTGTTCCCGAAAGGCAGATTGTACTTAAAAACATAGTAGATAATACTTGTGAAATGCTAGTACGGAGTGCTGCAAAGCACATTATCACCTTTATCCTTAGAAAAATTCTTTTAAGGTAGGCACTGTTATTATAACCATATAATAAATAAACCCGAGGCTTAAAGAGTTTAAAGAAAAGAATACACAGCAAAAATCTGAAGTATAACAGCATTGCTCAGAGACCAAAGCCTATCCTCTTATTTGCTACAAGATGCGATGGCCACTGTGCAGACTTCTATATACTGGGGATTCTGAGAAAAATAAGAGGGTCCCAAACTTAAAAAAAGTACTGGCTGGTGGGAAGGATGATAAAATAATTTTAATATGACAAGAGTATAATCAAGACATGTGCAAGGTGCAGTGGGGAAGAGAGAACCAAGTGGGTGAAACCAATCAGGGCTGCCGCTGGATGAGAACAAAACCTCCAGAGGAACATCCCTTGCCCACACCTGACATAGTATGGGGGCGTGGGGCATGCTCCTCCCTGTCAGCCTCCCCATCATTTCTGCTGAATGGGGCTCATCACTAAAGACACATTCCTGCCTGATAATGATTTCTGCAACGTGTATAGTCTTTTACACATTTTAGAGCTCTGTCCCCAGGCCCTTCTTACATGGATCTAGGATTTTGTTTAGATGTTGGTAATGTTGATTTATAAAAGTTAACGACATATGGAAACAAGTTTGTGGCACCAGATGTCCTTGGTGGTCATTGACATTTTAATACTTTTATTAGATCAATGTGACACACATTTCTACATTAAAGAGTCAAATTGTATTACAGGGACTACAGCAAAAAAATTGCCGTGTCCTGATAGGAGATGCAATGTGGGCTATTCTTTTTTTAAGAGAGAAGACATTGCTTTTGACTACTTATGTTATTCAATGGAGTTCAGATAAGAAAACAAAGACCGGGTCTTGCACATGTAAGTTGCGTGTTTGGATTGAAGTCAGGAAATTCACAATGCCTCATCTACTACTTGTAAGAAATCAAAGCTTCCCACATTGCTGGTGATCACAAGAGGGAAATGTTTTGGTTACGGGGGAAAATGAAAGAGCATAGATGAGACGGCCGACAGATAACACCAGGATATATGGTGCCGCAGATCAACTTCACCTATATCAATATTTTTCCAAGCAAACATTGACTGGATAAGTGAATCCTACTGCTTCATTCTTTCTAGCCTGTAACTGGGAAAATAGTGGTAGCTGTTACCATACAGAGAAGCCTGTTCAGTAGTTCCCAGTGGCCTCTGCCCTCTGCATATTTTCACACCACTAGGGTAGGAGCATGACTTTGGGCTGTTCACATTCCTATTCAGTGTCTGACTCACCATCTTCCCCAGAGGACAAAATCATCTTTGATCAACTCTTATACTATTTTTCTGAAAGCCACCTGGCAAGCGAATATTTTAAGTATGTTAATAAGTGATTATTTGATGAAATATCAAAGTAATACATTAATAAGTGTATATTGTATGAGAAATTTGTTATTTCCCCAAAGAGATGCTTTAACTTTCTTTTCTACCTACGGAGAGTATGTCGGTTCATTGAATACAAGCAGAGTGTACTCCTTGACCCTCAGTACTTGTAAGAGGATTCCAACAACTGGGTCATTTTTGGTGCCAAGATTTACCCAACCTACAATGAGCAAACTTGTTTTGTTTGATCACCCCATCTAGGTGCTGCATTATAGGGGACAAAAGATTTTACTGGTGACTTGATTGTTCAAGAAAAATAGTTACCAAGCATTACTTGAGTGCTTCAGAGTTGTATCAAAAAACACTGTCATAAAATAAAAGGAATTTTCTCAGAAAATGCCATTTAAAAAAGCGTAACTTTAATTCCAGTACAAAATGCCATTTAAATATATTTTTTCCAGGAAACATCCTATTTTCCAGAACAGCTTGGGTGTGGAATGGGAGAATGATTGAGCAAATGGAAGTTTTGGAGAGAAAAATCTCCTCGGAAGTCATAATTTAACTTAACTGCTTTAGGTTCAGAGTCAAGATATTTAGGCAATACAGGAAGCAAAGTACTTACTCTTCTGCATCTTTTACTGGGGGGATTATGCTTTCTTACAAAATAGAAAACTAAAAAGAGGGAAATCTCCTTTGTATGGAGAATCGTCTGTCACCAAATTTGGCTCATCTGGAGAAAACAACACAGATGGTGTGGTTTGCTTCAGGATTGTGGTTTCGTGCCCTGCTTGATTCACCAGACAAGGTAAGTCAGCATCTCCTCATTTCATTTTGGATTCCACTGTCGCAGAAATAGGTTGCAATGTACATTAACAGTGTTTTGTCACTAGACCTTAGCAGGAAAATGAACGTTATCTTCTAGTTAAACTTGAGGTTATTTTTCCTATAATTTTACATCCAAATTAATGAGGGGATGCTTAAAAAAACCTTTGCAAGCTTAATAAAATTTTGGATGACTTAGAAATCTCTCTGGCCGAGACCTAGTAAATCATGTCTTTTTTTTTTTAAGTGAATATCAAACTAATTTATCAGAAAGGAAAACCTGGGCTTTACAATTGGCTATTCTTACACATGGTCATTTATTAAACTATTGTCATGGGATATTTCTTTGTCTAATTTGCCTGTGAGGATGGATATTCAAAACATACTTCAGCACATAGATTGGACCTATTCTTAAGGTTTGCAGTTGGCTCATATAAATATGACCAAGAAAGAATGATAACTTTAATAATGGGAAATGTGATTTCCTGACCCATAGTTCAGCAAATAGATTTATGCAAATCTGAAGAGGCTCGCTCCTGCATGAGAAACAAATATCTCCCTTGACTGTGCACAATACAGATTTCTGCATTCTTTTGCAATCATTGCCTGAGTTATAGTTTATAGAGAGCTACCATTCACTCATAGTGAGCCTTGTCTATGTACAGCGGGTGTAGTATCTCATCTATTTTGGTATCTCTATCTGGTTCCATCATGCATAACGGAGGATAGTCCATTCATGTGCACAGCAGTATTTATATTGTTGACTTCCTCTGTACCAGGGTGTATCATGGGTGCTATAATCCTGAAATGAACAGTCAAAATTCCTAAGTTTTTATTCTTGTGTCGGGAGACAGGTAGCAACGAGATAAATATATGACATATATAGTAGGTTTGAAAATGGCATGTGTTACAAAGGACAGTATATCATGGTAAGGGCATGGAGTATTGTGGTGTGGAAGTTGTAAATGTATACGGGGTTCCCAGGGAAGATTTCCTCACTGAGAAAATGGTGTGGACTGTGTCTCCCCTCAAAATTCGTATGTTGAAGGCCTGACCCCGTATGTGACTGTCATAGAGATAGGAATTATAAAGAGGTAATTACAATTAAATGAGGTCATAAAGGTGGGGCCTGATACCATAGGTTTAGTGTTCATATAAGAAAAGGTATCAGTGTTTTTTTCTCTCCATCCCACTCCCCACCATGTAAAGACATAGCAGGAAGTGACATGTACGATCCAGGAAAAGAAATCTCACCAGTGACCAAATCAGCCGGAACCTTCATCTTGAACTTCTAAGCCTCCAAAACCATAAGAAAATTAACTTCTGCGTTTAGGCCACCCAGTCCATGATCTTTTGTTGTGGCCGCGCAAGGTGACTAATATAGAAGGTTATTTTTAAGTATAGAATTGAAGAAGGTATGAGGGTAGAGGAGCATGCCAAGTGGATATCTGATAGAGAGGCCTTTGGGTTATCGGTAAGAGCAAATGTAAGGCACTAGGTCTCACTGTGCTCCGGTAGATAATTCACACTAACGTCTCTCTCATTCTCAAAATGGCCCTCTAAGTAGGAGAGGTTCTTACTAAAGGCAAATAGTCAACTTCCTACGCCTTGCACTTACCAAGATTTTTGCATGACTGATGGGATCAGCTGTTTCCAAAGGCCCGCCGTGAGAAGAAAGTGTAAGTTTCCTAGTAAATGATTAAAATAAGTTATTTTTCCTTTTGCCCATGTCATTAGGCTTCTCATAAAACGTTGGATTACTTGTCCACCAAGCAAGATATTAAAAGGGCCTCATGTGTTGTATCATCTGGTGCCTTGCCAGGACGAAAGCCACCTCTGAGAGTTAAGAAAGTAGTATGATGCCCATTTTCAGAGAAGGAAAGTAAAGTCAGACAAATTAAGTCACCTGGAAAGGGTTCTCTGTCTCCCAAACCCACCCCCTTCTTACACCACACAGTTCTAGCTCCACGTCAGTTTGGGTGAACTACATCAGAATGCACTTCTCTGCCACAGCCCCCTTCTAGTTGTGAGTAGCTATACATTTTAAAGAAACTGTCAGCAGGGATGTTTTTGTCTGGTGGAGCATTTTATTACATTTTCTTCCAAAACCTCTAAACAACACATATACCGCTTTAGGACCTGTAGTTAAGAAATGCACCATATTAAAGCAACCTGGCCATATTGCTATGAGGGATAGCAATACGTGTAAACTGCTTAGCATAATGTTTGTTGCTTGTAACAGTCACAATAAATGATCTCTAGTATTTAAAGAAGCGTTTTCTTGCCCATAGTGTCTCCAAAGCCTGCATTTTAAAATTGAAAATGGGCTCAGTAAACACCAGTATTCCCTTGACATCACTCTAACCTTAGGACATGTCATCGTTTCCCCTTAATAAGGGAAGAAATGGAGACGAGTGAAATTTAAATGTTTCTCCCAAGTTTGTGCACTTCCTTATTAATGTTATTCTTGAGATCCTCTGACTATATAGTTTGATTCAGAGTGCCAGTGGTTCTAAACTTTAGTATGCTTTTAAATAGCTCACATAAATATCCCAGAAGTCTGGGCTTCAAACTTGACATTCTGACTTAGGATCAGTCCAAGTAATGCTGATCAGAAGGTTCTGATTCGCTCTCAGTTCAGGATCTCTCCCTATATGAAATATTAATTTACCACTTAACATCGGAAACCTGAAAAACATCAGCTATCTTGACTTTTCAATTAGCGACAGTTGTCTGTAAGAGTAAATGTTAGAAAAATTGGTAAATAATTGGTAAATGCTTAACCAGAAGAAATTGCTTATAAACTAGTCTAACCATATGAGGGAATATTATTCATTTGCTACATACAACATTGTAAAAGATATTTAATGACATGGGGAAATAATTCATACTGTATGAAATGAAAAAACCCAGCAGTTTAAAGTATTATGTAAAAAGAAAGACTTTATTGTTGAAAAAAAAAGTACACGTCAAAAAATACTATATGTGTGTGTATATATGTATATATGATATATATGTATATACTATATATAACATATACATATATGTATATGTGTTATATATATATATATATATATATATATATATATATATAGTGACTGTCAATGATTAATTTAGATTTGGGAGTTTTTAGTAATTTTTTTCTTTGTCTTTTGTAAATTCTTCAAGTTTTCTTCTTTGAGTATGTAAGAGTTCTGTTAGCAGTTTTATAAAGCTCTTAGAAGTAATGCCAATTTTTAGTTATTTGGAAAATAACATGCCCATCTAAAGTCATCCTGAGTAATATTAAAAATGTATATTATAGCCATAGAATATTGGGTCATAAGGTTTAATGTTTTATATTTTTTCTCATAGTTGAATATGCTAGTTTACATTAGAGAAATAAGTGAGTGAATTTTATGTATCGCAAGACATTTTGTGGAAGCTAATGTTGTCTTTTAGTATGCACAACAGTAAGAGATAGAATAAAACAATAAGAAAATGCATTCATGCTGTGTATTTTTCAAATTTCTGCTGCCACCCAGTGGCTACCCAATCTGTTTTACATATATCATTCACCTAGCTAATTGAGCAGCAAAGTTGCTCTTGAGGAACACATTCGTGGGCAAAAATCAGCCTATCTTGAAGAAAGAGTGATTATTTAGCTCTAAAAATGACCAGCTAAACTATATCAAATAATAGAAAAACGTTTCAATAGATCATCACTAAGATATTTTGGGTCCACATGAGTAATTTCCCCATATACCCGGTTTGTTCCACAAATTCTGGAACCTCTTTCTTGCTATATAAGAGTGCCTCTTAAAGCTAATGTTTCAGGAGTCCTATGCAAGAGACAGTTGCCACACAGTGGCAATCATTAACACCTGTATTTGTTGGATCCAGTCACTTTTAACCCTCAGAGGAAAGAAAAGCTAAGGATGAGGCCAAATTACATTTGGACATCCCCAGAAGGCAGACAGCTGCAGTTCAATAGGGCATAGCTAGACAAAAAGGTACTGACAGGTCAGCTAATAGCTGAAGCAAAGAGTATGATTTAAAAGAAAACGTGCAAAAGCATGAAAAATAAAAAGAAAGAAAAACAATATCGGAACAGTCCCAATTCCGGTGCAAATAAATTTTAGAAATCAAGCCACATCTAGAAAACCAAATAAGAGTAAAGGTCAAATATATAAATCAGTATTTGCAGAGGTTTGCCGAAACCTTGAGGTAAGAATGGAGAGATACACATCAAAATATTATCACTGGATACATGATGTGGCTGGAATAAGAGAGGAAAATGATCTTTCTTCCCTCTCTATTTTTTTAATTGTTAGAGTGAATAGACATAACAATAATTTTTTTTGGAAAAGCTTATAAAATATTTATTGTAAAATGAAGGAAAATACAATAAGAACCAGTCTGGTGGCTCCTTCTTGTATTTGGGTAGGAGGGTAAAGCAAACTTGAATTGTCTTCAGGGCTGTAACAGGGTTGTTTTTCCCAAAGAAAACATGAATGCAGGAAAGGATAGAGGTTGAGATGCCTCAACATAAAGCAAGACAATTTGGAGCCCCAGTAGAACCAGGTCAAACAAACATAAAATGGAAATATCTTTTGATTGAAAAGTAACTCACACAGTTGAAGCCAATATTAAATCAAGTTTTTGAAAGGGCAACGTCAAAAAGTAATTTAGGAACTAAAGGGAAATGAATAAAAAAAAGTACTCATAGGGAAAAATGGCATATTTCAAATTCTGATTGAGCCATGGTGACCTACAACGGTTGCTCCGAACAGGACAAAATGGAAAACCCTTCAGGAATTGTGAAAATCCTACAGATAACTGGTGCCTACGGGCTATTCATTCTGAAGCAGGGAAGTGGACTTTGGAGGATTTGGAGAGTAGGGCAAGGATTGGTCAGTTGTAGAGATTTGGGTCTCGGAATCTTTTATTCCTGTAAAGATATTTTCTGAACAAAGCTGTCATTTAAGTTTAGAAGGATATGCATGATTTTCACTTAATTTGTATGTGTATATCCTAGGACTCTTGTCTTTATGACACCCTTTTTGTTTGGCTTGTTGCTGTCAGATATGGATTTTGAAAGACTGTAACTGCAAAGACATATTGAGATCTGTTTTTTCCTTCTTTCTTCTTGGAGAATTAACTCCTTTCATACTGAAAAGAGGTAAACTTTTGATTGACTTCTATTGACCACTTTAGAAACATAGGCGATTTATGTTTTTAAATTAAGAACATGTAAAATAACTTAGCACATATTTGTTTAAATTACATTTCTGAGCTGTTTGAAAAACAATTAATCAAAATTTATTAGTGTAAGACTTTATTTAGCGTAAAAATGTATTAATGTAACGGTTGATATACATTTATTTGTATCACTGATGAAACTACTGAGTAAAAATCACGGGAAATGTGTTAAGACCAATTAAAATTTTTGTTTCTATGTGTTTATAAGGTTAAATGCTTGCTGACCACCTGTATAAAATAGGCTTCCCCACTCACCTCCTTCTCTTCTCCTCACCATGCTTTATTTTCCTCTGAATAACCATCATTACCAAAGACAAAGCTTAAAGAATGGTTTGGGATAACAATAAAAACAAAGCAATCAGTTATATACCATAAATATGGCACTGTTTATTTTTCTGATCTCAAAATCCGTTCAAATATGAGACTGTTTTGCTTTTTCTTAAGAATGAAAAAAAGAAGGAAAGAAGCATATTTTTAAATGCAAACTGTCTTCAACCAGTCTGAAAATATTTGGGATTTGATCCCTATCACTATTACTTAATTTGTATTGTGCTGTTCTTAGACATATTCTCACTTAACTTTGTGAACAAACAAATACAGGTGTTAGTTGATTAAACCTTTATATTTTATTTGTTATCACTTTTAGTTCCTATTCACTAGTTTTATGTCCTTTTAAAAAAGTTTTTATTTAAATTCCAGTTAGTTAACATATAGTGTAACGTTAGTTTCAGGTGTATAATACAGTGATTCAACTATCTTACATTATAATCAATTATATTAGCATGAAGCAAAGGTCTTAAGTATTAGTGTGCCAAGAATCAACTTGGATGCTCATTGATAAGGTAGATTCTGGGTCTCTGCCATCATAATTGGTATATCAGGAATGGAACTCAAGAATCCATATATGCAATGGGCAACCCAGGTGATTCTGATATACATAGTCTAGAAATTTGAAGTATGTGATTGTCATCTGCTTTTACTATATTCTGGCTGGTAGTGTAACTCTAATAATCTCTTTTAGAAGTTAATAATTCCTGGAAAAAAATGGACAGTGAAAGCCATAATATGGATACCTCTGACAGGTAAGCTTACATTGAGGAGGATAATTTGTTGAACTTGTGGGAGAAGCATATGGGCTGGGAATTTCCAAATATATGAAATGAGTTCATTTCACAGTGGCGCACATTGACAAATGATATTTTTCCTTTTCCTTGCTTTTTTTAATTTAGTTTCAGATCCTGGGTTTCTGTGTTTTCATTTTGCCTTTATAATTTATCTGACTGTTCACCCCATAGGCTATTTGAGTCAAGGGATAAAGGTAAGTTTTTGACAAATTAAATCCACTTAATGAGTTTTCATGTACTTAATATTATTTTCTATTAGCCTTTTAACTGAAGAGCATCTTACTTGAAAAGCAAAGGTGTTCTGGTGGTTAAAAGTGAAGTTTATTAGCTTTCATTTATTTTCTAGCTTGTAATCAGCTCTTATGCTAAATCAACTAGTTAAGTAATTATTTATTTTTGTAAAAACTAAAAGTGTATATTTAGTGAAAGGAAATTGCCATCATTTAATAAATATGTATTATTCTAAATATCTTGTACCGTTTTTGTTTACATATATGTGAAATCATATACTATACATTTAATATAGAGTTAATTTTATTGCACTTCATTCATAGGGTTAATATTATTATAGTCATAATATCCTCCAACTAACTTTTGAATTTGCACAGCTAATCACTAAACATGATTTTGGTAATTGTATAACATTTCCCTTTGTATCTACTAATAGGCAATTTAAACAATTTTAAGTTTTGTCTTCTGTACTTTTACTATTCATGCTTTGAAATAAGTACTGATGGTTAGAATTTGAAAGCAAGAGGATATTTCAGATATTGGATACTTACTGCAATGTTAAAAATTTACTGTGGTAAAGTGAACTAATTACACTTTTCTCAGCCTTTAGATTATAAAACAGTAACAAACCATAACAATTTAAATTACAGGTGAGACCTTTAAGCTTTTGATCCACAATGACCAGAAGACACTGGGCAAAGCTCATAAAAGACACAGCAATAAAGATTCTCTTGATGTGAATAATTGAGTTCACTTTGTTCTCATTTCATTCCTGAGTATGGTTCTTTGAACCATTACAGAAATGAAATTGACTCATTGTCTTCACTATATATCTTGCATGTTCTGTGTCCACACTGTTTCTCTCTGTACTGTCCTCCTGAAATATACAGCCTGCCTTTCTCAGATTATCTGAAATTTACTACCTCACATATTGAACAGGATTTTCTATAAGCATAATGTAGCTTGCTTGAAAGAAGAGTGTGTTATTTTTGGTTAAAATGTATTGTCTTTATGTTGTAGCTGAGGGGAGTTCAGAAATTAAATTTAGTCAAACATGGTATCTTAGTCTGATCTAATTATTTGAAGGGGTTTGTTTGTTTGTTTGTTTGTTTTTGAAATGGATTTTATTTTTTAAAAATAATTGTTTATTTATTTATTTTTAAGTGATCACTATACCCAGTATAGGGCTCAAACTCATGACCCTGAGATCAAGAGTTGCACACTCTACTGACTGAGCCAGCTAGGCATCCCAGTAATTGATTTTATTTTTTAGAACAGTTTTAGATTTATATAAACATTAAGTAGACAATAGAATTTGCATATACCTTGTGTTCAGTTTTACCCTATTATTAACATCTTATTTTATATGGTATATTCATTATAGTGAAACTATATGCATTAGTATTAACTAAAGTCCCTAGTATTTCTTTAATTTTACCTAATGTCTTTTTCTGTTCCAGGATCCCATCTAGGATATCACATTACACTTAGTCATCATGTCTTCTTAGGCTCCTGTTGGCTGTGACAGTTCCCTGGAACTTTCCTAATTTTTGATGACTGTAAGAGTATTGAAGAGAATTGGTAAGGTATTCTATAGAAATCCCCACTGCAATAATTTGTCTTATGTCTTTTTCATGATTAGACTGGTGATATGGGTTTTGAGGAGAAAGAACAGGGGTAAAATGCCATTCTCATGACACAATATTAAGAGTTAACACTATCAACATGATTTATCACTGTTGATGCTGACCTTGATCATGTGGCTGAGGTAGTGTTTGTTGGGTTTCTTTACTACAAAGTTAGTCAATTTTTTTTTCCTTTCTATACTATACTCTTTGAAAAGTGGTCACTTTGCAAATACAACACTAAAGGAGCCTCCATCTGTGTTAGTTTCCAATGCTAGTTTCTTTCCATAACAAATTATGACAAGGTTGGTGGCTTAAAACAATAGAAATTTATTTTCTCACAGTGTTAGAGGCCAGAAGTCTGATATCAAGGTGTTAGCAGCGTCCCTCAGAAGGTTCTAGGGGAGAATCCTTTTCTGCATCTTCAAGCTCCAGGCATTCTTTGGCTTGTAATAGCATAATGCCAATCTCTGCTGTGATCCTCACAGAGCCCTCTCCTCTGTCTTCTGTCTTCTCCTCTTCTTATAAAGACATTTATTATTGGATTTAGGGCCCACCTGGATAATCTAGGATGATTTCATCTTAAGATCCTTAACCTGAGTTGTTAATTTTAGCCACTCTGACTGGTGTGAGGTGGTATCTCAATGTGATTTTGATTTGTAGCTCCTTGATGATCAGTGATGTTGAGCATCTTTTCATGAGTCTGTTGGCTATCTGGATGTCTTCTTTGGAAACGTGTCTATTCATGTCTTCTTCCCATTTCTTCATTGGATTGTTTGTTTTTTGGGTATTAAGTTTGTTAAGTTCTTTATAGATTTTTGGATACTAACCCTATTATCTGATATGTCATTTGCAAATATCTTCTCCCATTCTGTCAGTTGCCTTTTAGTTTTTTTTATTGTTTCCTTTGCAATGCATAAGTTTTTTGTTGTTGTTTTTGTTTTTGTTTTTGTTTTTTTATCTTGATGAGGTCCCAATAGTTCATTTTAGCTTTTATTTCCCTTGCCTTCAGAGACGTGTCAAGCAAGAAATTGCTGTGGCTGAAGTCAAAGAGGTTGTTGCCTGTTTTCTAGAGTTTTGGTGGTTTCCTGTCTCACATTTAGGTCTTTCATCCATTTTGAGGTTATTTTTGTGTATGGTATAAGAAAGTGTCCAGTTTCATTCTTCTGCATGTTGCTGTCCAGTTCTCCCAGCACCATTTGCTAAAGAGACTTTTCTTTCCATTGGATACTCTTTGCTGCTTTGTCAGAGATTAGTTGGCCATACATTTGTGGGTCCAATTCTGGGGTTTCTATTCTATTCCATCGGTCTATGTGTCTGTTTTTGTGCCAGTACCATACTGTCTTGATGATTACAGCTTTGTAGTAGAGGCTAAAGTCTGGGATTGTGATGCCTCCCGCTTTGGTTTTCTTTTTCAACATTACTTTGGCTATTTGGGATCTTTTGTGGTCCCATACAAATTTTAGGATTCTTTATCCTAGCTTTGAGAAGAATGTCGGTGCAATTTTGATTGGGATTGCATTGACTGTTTAGATTGTTTTGGGTAGTATTGACATTTTAACAATATTTGTTCTTCCAATCAATGAGCATGGAAAGTTTTTCAATTTCTTTGTGTTTTCTTCAATTTCTTTCATAAGTTTTCTATAGTTTTCAGCATACAGATCTTTTCCATCTTTGGTTAAGTTTATTGCTAGGTATTTTACGGTTCTTGGTGCAATTGTAAATGGGACTGATTTCTTGATTTCTCTTTCTGTTGCTTCATTATTGGTGTATAGGAATGCAACATTGATTTAGTATCCTGTGACTTTGCTGAATTCATATATCAGTTTTAGCAGCTTTTTGGTGGAGTCTTTTGAGTTTTCCATGTAAAGTGTCATGTCATCTGTGAAGTCAATTCACTATATCCTTCTTGAAGTTGGAGTATCTATATAAATTATTTCAAGAGAGATTTGTCTCTTCTCTCCATTTATGTATTTATTCAATCATTTATTTATATCAGTATGGACTCATTGATACTTATTTTTATATTTTAAATTATAATCCAGTACTACTGTATGTATTTTATTACACAAATTGTTTCAGCTTTGGCCTTGCAGAGCTCCTTTAGCTGTCCCTTGTATTCCTTTGGAATATTTACATTAATGTAGAATTTTGTTTTTGTTTTTTTTGGCAGGGAGGACGGGGGGCATTTGCTTACTTTTTGGTACTAAAAGCTGCTGAAGGCTCATCTTGTATATTTTTTGCTCCAGTCCTAGAATCAGCCATTTCTCCAAGGAACCTTTATTCCTTTTATTGGAGAATAGTATTGGAAACCAAGATCTAGTCAGTAGGTGTGCTCCTTGCTGTTGGGTTGTCATTGCTTCTAGAGCATGTAAAAAAGGGGGTATTCTAACTTATGTGCACCTATATAAAATATTTTTTACGGGTAAGTATCCATTTCTATATTAAGTTAAATGTAACTTCTTTGTAGTATCTCCAATTCGAATCCATTATTCCCTGGATCATCCTAGTCTCTTCTCCTTGCTTATCTCTAAATTCTCACTCTACAGTGAGAAAGCTGGCTCCCTCCATCTGCCATCCATTTATTTAATAGCCAGCTCCAGTATACATGTATAGCAGTATCAGAAGTGCATTCCTGTACCAAAATAGGAAGCAATTTTATCAACTAGAGTACAAGGCAAGTTCATCTTACCTTTAGTCTAACAAACCATTCATTTCCAAAGTCACTTAGGTCAGCACCTTTTCCTACAACCCTTATTAGTGAAGTTGTTTTACACATTTGTAATATCCTGCATATATTACATATATACATTTATATATATATATGTATATGTATATATATATATATATATATATATATATATATATCCTATTTCATACATTACACTATCCTGAAATCCCCTGGCCTCATAAATTATTATTTTGTAGTTTGCTTACATTAGTGTCACTCTTTGTTCTATGCATTTTGATAAATGCATGTTATATATCCATCATTATGGTATAATACAGAATAATTATACTCCTCTAAATATACCCTGTACTTCACCTAGTCACCTTTTTTCTCCTCTCCCAAACCCCTAGCAACCACTGATGTTTGTACTGCCTCTATAGTTATATATTTTCTAGGATGTCATATAATTGAAAGGAATCTTGGCTTGATAGCTCATCTCTTTTTATCACCAAATAATATTGCATTGAATGGATGTACCATAGTTTATCCATTCATCTATTAAATAACATCTTCATTGCTTCCAGTTTGGATGATTATGAATAAAGCTGCTCTAAACATTTGCATGCAGGTTTTTGTGTGAACCTAAATTTTAAATATCAGTTGGGTAAATAAGAGCATAATTGGTAGATTACATAGTCAAGCTACATTTAACTTTATGATAATTTGCCAAACTATCTTCCAAAATCTAGTACCATTTTGCATTCCCACCAGTAATGAATGAGAATTGCTGTTGCCCTGCATTCTCACCAGTGTTTAGTGTTGTCAGGTTTGAAGTTTAACCATTCTAATACATATATAATGGCATTTTGTGGTTTTAATTCACAATGCCCTAATGGCATTTGATGTTTGTATTTTCATATGGTTATTTGCCATCTCCATATGGTCTTTGGTAATTCCTCTGTTCAGATTTTTTTGTCCATTTTTTGACTGAGTTATTTGTTTATTGTTGAGGTTTAAGAGTTGTTTATATAGTGTCAATACATGTACATTGTCAAATTGTGTTCAGAAATATTTTCTCCAAAACCATGGCTTGTGTTTTAATTATCCTATAATGTCTTTTGCGGAGTAGGAATTTTTCATAAATCCAACTTTTTCTTCTTCTATGAATCATACTTCAATATTGTGCATGAAAACCCATCTGCAAACCAAAGAATTCCTTTCTTCTTCCCCTGCTCGTTTCTAAGATAGCTTCTGGGCATCTGGGAGAAGGGGTATATGTGATTCTATAGTAGAGAGATATAATGGAGTCCTTATATATGTTTTTTTGTTGTGCTCTGTTTCTTATCATGTTTTCCCAGAGGTGTCACTTGCATACCTGGTTAGCAAATGTCGGCAGCTGAGGTCTGTGGCTGGTGGGTCCATGACCTTTGGCAGTCCTCTCTGCTGACCCAGCCCCACGTTAACCTTGATGAAACTTCAGACTTGCACACCTCTTTAGGGATGCATCTGACCATCCTTCCTGTAACTCCAATCAGGGCAGAGGCTCATCTGGGAGACAAGTCTTTCTCAGAATCTTAGTCAATTGGCCAAAACCCCTCTGTCCCTAACTTCCCCCCAACATTTCTAACAATTTTGTTTGTGGACTTTTATCTCAAAAGGAGGGAGGCCATGAGAATCTTGTCTCTTCATCATCTGTAACACTGTATATCCTTCTTCATCCCAGGAATTGCCCAGGTCCAAAAAGTCTGGACTCTTCTCTTGTTCAGTCATTTTGCTGTGGTTTACCCTACAGGATGGCCTCTTTCTTTCCAGTGGGTCATTCATCCCTTTTCTTTTTTAGAAATTATAGTGGCAGAACACCACATAGAAATATGACTCAATGGAGGGAATAAAATACATTGGCTTAATATTCTCAATGGCCTCTCAGCTTTACAGCTATAAAATAGGTATATCAATATCTATTAAAGCGTTCTCTTAAAGATGGGATAATGTCTCTGCAAACCATTTGCAAAATTCTAATTATCACAAAAATGAGGTTTTATTATTTGAGACTCTAAAAATAATCACTAATCACTGTCACATAAAATAATACTAATCCTATAATTCAAGAATATATATTATGTGTGTTTGGGGCACTGAATGGAAAACTTTCAGCCAAGAAGTAGCTAACATCTAGATTTCTAGATATTCTTAAACTGGATACTTTAATTATGAAGTAAAAGGATAGTAGCAAATATTAGAGAGCTATCTCAATAATGTTTTAGCCTATTACTCATTGTAAAGTTCTTTGTTTTCCCTCAAAGCATTAATAATGGATAAAGTTCTGTGGTGGTTGTTGTTTTCTCCCTTGGAGAACTATGCCTTAGGTATCTTTGGGGACATCTCAAAATAATCCTGAGAAGAAATAATAGAGATTCCAAAAAGGAAACTCATAGCAAACGAGCCACGATGTTTTTGATTATTCTAAAAGTAATCAAAGAAACAGTATGCTGTTTTGGGAATGTTGTGAATCTTCCATCTGGTTCAGTTAGACCACAGAACTAGACTCATTTTTTAATAACTAAAACATAGAAGAACAAATTCCCCAGGAGCAGAGCTGCCATGGACATTTCAGCAAAGCTTTAATGGATATTTCAGCATAAAGTTCCTATTATAGGCAAGCCTTTGGGGTAGGCTACAAAAATAAGCAACTAATTACAAATGGTCAGTGTACTCAAGATGTTTTAGTTTAGATGGGGAGATGGCATTGAAACAGAAATTTCAAAATAATGTGATACATACTATGATAGAGGGGTAGCTATTGGAGCACAGAAAATTATCACTTAGGTTAGATTTGGGGGTGAAAATCGCTTTTGGAGAAGCAATGCTGAATCTGAAACTTGAATATTGAGTAGAGCTTATGCAGGCAAAGAAAATGGAGATAAATATTCCAAGCAAAGGAAGAGTATAAAGATAGATGAGAGTATGGCATAGACAGGAAATTTTAAGCAATTTATTGTTGCTGGAGCATAAAGTACAAGTAAGGTTGGTGATGGGGTGGAGGCTGGAGAGGGATACGGGAGGCGGGGACGGGAGGGCCTCCTGTGCCTCACTTAGGAGTTTGGGCTTTATCCCAGAGGTGGGTGTAAGCTGGTGAGGGATTTTCAGCAATGCTGAGACATGGTTGGTTTTATGTTTTGGATAAACTACTCTCTTGTCACTGCAGAGAACAAGGAGAGTAAGGACGGAGGTGCTCATAGAGAACCTTGCGGTAGTTCAGGAAAGAGATGGTAGCAGAATTAATAAGAGATGGATTGGGGAGATTTGAGAGCTAGACTAAGTAGGATTTGGGAACCCCTTTAGAGGATGAGTGTTATGGAAAAGGGGTGGATAAAGGACAGGGAAGGATGAGACCACAGGAACCCTTGGCTTTCAGTGTTGACCGTAGAATAGCATCAAGAGCTGGGTTATCAAACAAAGGGGGAGAACCCATGTAGGGAGATGGTGTAAAATTCAACTTGATACATATTGTCTTTGATGTGCTCGTGAGACATGAAAACTGTAATTGTAGTATGCAAATGAACAAATGATTCTGAAGCTTTGTAAAACCTAAATATTAGAGTGTCATCAACTTATAATTATTCATAACATTAGAATCAATGAGAATGTTCTTGGATAGCGTGTAGAGAGAAGAAACTGACGGTCTGAGGACCAAACTCGGGGAACCCCTACACAAATGGGACAGGATGCATAAGCACTCCAAAATATGACTAAGAAGTGATGGTTTGAGTAAAAAAGGAGCAAAAAGACATGTCGTAGAAAGCAAGTTATCAGCAGTATCATACGCAGCTAAAAGCACCAGTAGAAGTCAGGATCTAAAGATGTCCAGAACATTTGGAATCATGGGGTTGAGATTTTCCAAAGCATTTGTGATACATTTTATACACACACACACACACACACACACACACAGAGTTCTACAACAACTCAGAGGTGTTTTTTGTTTGTTTGTTGTTTGTTTGGGTTGTTTTGAATGGCCAGAGGCAACAACACCAGTGGTGAGGAGTGAGTTAAATGTGAGAAATTGAACACAGCATATATATGGACAAAACTTCCCAGAACTGAGAAAAAAAAGGAAGACAACAATAGAAAAGGGCTCATGGAAAGTTAAGAGGGGTTTTGGTTCTGTTTCTGTTTTGCTTTCTTTTTTATTTTTAAATGGAAGAGACTTTCACATGTTTATTGAACTGAATTTCCTCCAGGGAGGGGGAGGAGGGTGGGGGGGTTGTTGGTGGGAGGCAGATGTTGAAGATAGAGGGAAGTGAGGAGACACTAGAGGAACAAAGAACTGGGAAAAGTGGAGTAGAAGTGGGTTGTTAATGTTGGCCTTTAGAGGGATTTCGATTAGAAGAAAAGAAGCTAGGAGAGCACAAATACAGAAGTCTGGGGGGCAGGGGAGAGCACAGTCCACTCGCTCTTGGAAAAGACAGAATCTGCGGAGAGTGAGGGGGTGGGGCATTGACAGCATATGTAAATTTTTCATGACTGTTACTAGGTAAGGACTGCCTATTAAACCATTTAATTAGAAGCACTTAGTGAATCAATGCTTCAGAGCTCCAAGGCTTTGTATTCTCAAAGATGCTCAGAATTAAAGACTTTTATCTGGAATGTCAGGCAGAAATATAAAAACACGCAGGCCTAATACTGACTTTCCTTCTGATTAACCTGCATGTACCGTTTTAGAGGGCAGAAGACACAGTGCATTGTGTTGCCAAGCTGCCCATCTCCCCCTGGGCTGTCCTCTGCCCGCCTTCGTGTCTCCCTTTAGGGGCAGTGTGGCACAGTGGGAAGAGCGTGAGCCACAAGGACTGGGTTGCATCTCACCCTTTCTATTTAGTAGCCAAACGTCCCCAAGTAAATGGCTTCACGTCTCGGAGCCTTGGTGTTCTCATTTATAAAATACAGTTCAAAAACCTCCTTCATGTTTGCTGCAAGACACAATCCCTGAATATTGTCCAGGGCTTGAAACTCACTAGGGGTGTCAGTCTCAGTTCCTTTCCCAGGCTGTGAACCATGAAGGGCAGGGAGGGTCCTAGTCCTAGCTCTCAGCTCTTAGCATAATCCAGGGTACACACACACACACACACATACACACACACACACACAGTGAATGGTGGTTGATTGGTTGAATGAACAAATAAATGAATTAAGGATGTTCTACAACTATTAGTATTTTATAATTAAAAAGAAAATCTTAATGAGAACAATACACCAATTTGTTTTGAACAAAAGTAGAGGCTTTTCAGGTTCCTGACCTTTCCTCCCTGCCTAGCACAATGGTATGCAGTAACTTTGTTTCAAGATGGTAACTTTGTGCTAACCACACCTTTGACACCTAATGAAATATAACTCTATCCATTTCTTTTTAATTTTGGTATATTCTCTGGTAGGACAGCTAATGGATAGTGTAAGGTGAAGAAGAAAAGCACAGCACATACACTGTGTAAGTATATCCCTGAATAACAAATAACAGTGGACTGTATGTGGGTCTGTTTTCCGTGCAATTTTTCTCATTATGGGGTTTCTTCTCTAGCCTACTGGTGAGACCTAAAAACAACACTTATTGAGATAATATGATGCTCCCTGCTTTGTGTTAAAACTTTCCCAAACAGGGGTGCCTGAGTGGCTCAGTCAAATAAATGTCCAACTTCAGCTCAGGTCATGATCTCATGATTCATGAGTTTGACCCCCATGTCGGGTTCTGTGCTGACAGTTCAGAGCCACGAGTTTGCTTCAGATTCTGTGTCTCCCTCTCTCTGCCCCTCCCCTGCTCGTGTGCATGCTCTCTCTCTCTCTCAAAAATAAACATTAAAAAAAGAAGAAGAAGAACTTTCCCAAACACTATAAGAGAGGGCTCCCAAGGAAATCTGAATAAAATCTAGCTCGGTTAAAAGCTCCTGTTCCTGAGTTATCAAAAACTCAGTGAGGGGAGAGTTTGCAATACAGAGAATATGCATGCTAACCCTTGCAGAGAAAATACTTTTTTTTTTTTAAGTATCAGGCCATATTTCCATGGTTACAGCTAATTTATTATTTATTCTTCACGTACAGAGAAATTCAGTAACAGCACGGTCACTGAGTGGTGGTTGCTGTGTTTTCCATGCACAGAATGAGGTTGAGTGGGAGGGAGCACAACATTTGCTTGCAGAGGCCTTGTCTGCACTGCCGGCTCATTAGTGGATCCTTGCAACACTCGCCATTCTCTACTTCACTGTATCTGGACTTGCAAGGGGAAATTTGGTGAAAGTAGACAGCTAGATTCTGATACCCTTCTCCTGTTCCCACTAAAGGGATCTGGGTGGAGTTGCTACCCATATCTCTCCCCATAGTTCAGTTTGTTCCCTCCATTTGCAATTAATTACTCTGTTGGTGACATGGAAATCATAGCTGACATTCTGAATGCGTCAGAGAGGACAGTGGACAGGGACTTGCTTAGAAGGCCTTGCTTAGAAGGCCTCTCTCTCTCGGGCTTGGCAGGAACAGTTGAGCAAAGGCTCCGATGGGCAGAAGCAGAGAATTGAATATCTCAGGTGTTTTTGTTACTTAAGAGGGGATGGCCGGTAGGTCAGGCTCCTTCCCATCTCACCATGTCATATGGTGTCCCAGGGGAGTGTTCCCCTCGTGGCCTCATTTTAGGAGGATCCATTTCTCTAGCCATTGTGACTCCACTCTCTACAGGAAGACGGGTGTAGTACAGTCACTGAGCCCTGGTAATTTTGGCAGAAAACGTCTATAAATTGGACTTAAATTTGGATTGATTCCATGTCATAAGAAGGGAAAAGAATGCAATTTGTTTGTTTGGTTTGGCTTTCTGTAGTTGAGCAGTACAGTATGAAACGGGGGTTGTTTGTTTGTTTATTTGGATATTTAGTAAACAAATCTACCCCGTATATAAGGACATCATTTGTTTTTAAATTGTCTACTATTTTCCCAGCCATCAGCTTTTTCTATCTCTGAGATCAAAAGCTTTACTCTGCTCTTTTGAAAGTATATTTTTCCTAAAACTTCTTTTCTGTATCCAAGTCCTTTCAAGATGGTCTTACCTTTCAAGAAAGGAATTGATTACTCATTATTTCAATCCAATTTCCTTGGTATTGATTTTAACCACTTCAGAAATGTAAAAGCAAAATTGGCATTTCATTACCCTGATTTATCCTTCTTATGTATTATTGCACTGATTTTTATCTCTAGCCATATGTTAGTTGTTAATAATTAATTTTTTCAATTTAATTTTTTCTGGTCCTTACCCTCTTTCCATTGGGATCAACAGTTCCAGAAAGATAGTGATGGTTGCTACAAATTACTGAGTATATACCTATGCAGTGTCTAAGTGCCTTGCAGATATACCCCTTTATTCCTCACAACAACTGTGAAACACAGAGTTGTCACTATGTTCACTTTACACACAGCAGGTGCATCACCCACTGGGGATTCATGGCTACATATGGCTCATAAAGCCCCTGTTCTTTCTACTGCACTTGACTGTAATATTTCAAGCATTTATGATTATGTATTAAATATTTTAGAAACCAAAAAAATTGGCCCAAAAGAAAGCTTAACCACAGGCTATTGTAAACAATGATTAAGGCATTTATATGAAAACCACTAGGTAGAAGACACTAAAGCTAGAACATTAAGGGGTGTCTCGGTGGCTCAGTCAGTTGGGCATCAGACTTCCGCTCAGGTCATGATCTCACAGTCCATGAGTTTGAGTCCCACGTTGGGCTCTGTGCTGACAGCTCAGAGCCTGGAGCCTGCTTTAGATTCTGTGTCTCCCTCTCTCTCTCTGCCCCTCCCCCACTCATGCTCTGTCTCTGTCTCTGTCTCTCTCAAAGATAAACATTAAAAAAATGTTAAGAAAATTAAAAAAAATAATAGCTCGAACATTAAATCAGATGCAATAGCTTCACCTTATTCCTTGAACTTACAAAACTGCCCTTTTATCTATTAAAACCGACATTTTATGTCTTAGAAATCCTTCTTTTAGGAATGTTTAAATATATAATTATAAGAATATTAAAGGCAGTGAAAAGTGGAGGCAACATAAAAGGTTCTCAGTAGAGGACTGTTATAAATTATGGCTTACCAGTGCAATGGCTCTCTCCATAGCAATTAAGAAAAAAAAATCTGTATGTTTTGATTTGGAAGGTAATAGTGAGCAAAGCAAGTTAAAAAGCAATATGTGTTGTATTATCCTATTTTTTAATAAATATGTAGATATGATTATATGAACATATGGCTATATCCATATAAGACGTAGCAAAAAATTCCAGGGGAGAAATATTTTAACTTATGTTCACCAAAATGTTAATAATGATTACCTTTGGGGTCTGAAATCAGTGATAATTTTACTTCTCAGCATAAATACTTAAAAAGGAAGTAGGGGGATTTATAGCTTTTTGTTTTTAAAAATTAACTTTTATTAGTTTCAGTATCTGACCTTTACCTTAATAAAGGTATTTTTCTGTGCTTAGGCATGGACACTCTATATCTATAGTCTTTTTTGATAATCCTTACTCTCACTGAAACAATAAGAAATCGCTAGGCAACAACAGCAACAAATTTTTTTTCAATGTTTATTTATTTTTTGAGAGAAAGAGAGAGACAGAGCGTGAGCGAGGGAGGGGCAGAGAGGGAGGGAGACACAGAATCCAAAGCAGGCTCCAGGCCCTGAGCCAGCAGCACAAAGCCCAATGCAGGGCTCAAACCCACAAACCGTGAGATCATGAGCTGAGCCGAAGTCGGACACTTAACCAACTGAGCCACCCCGGCACTCCCTTTCCCCCACCCCCCCCCCCCTTTTTTTAAGATCATATATTTCTTTAAAGCTAGTAAAGATCTTTGGATACCAATAAACCTAAAAGAACTAAACTCCAGAGAAGCAAGCCCTTTCTACGTGAGAAAGAGACAGCTCATGTGTTTGTAGTTAGGACAGTTGCTGAGGGAGGCAGTAGGACGGGTAGACGATCAAGCCTGCACAGTGTTTGCTTGGAAAAAGAAGAAACCAGCTACCTTTTAACATGCCCATGTACTAGCATGCTGGATTTGAAACTGCCGGAGCTTCAAAAGCAGAGACAATTCTTTCTACCAAGTATTGCTATTACATAGGAATTCTGATGAGTCAGGGGAAGCTGGGAGTGGGGCTGAAAAGAGGAAAATCTGTGCAGCTTTATGATCCACATTCCTATAGTCTTGAAGCCTCCTGGTCTCATAATCTCATGGTTTCACAGATACAAAGTCTTTAGGTCTTCCAGTATTGTGCGTTTTGGATCCTACTGTAACTAACTCAGTGTCAAGCCAGTTGAAGCCGGAGATGAAGGGAGTCTAATCAAAGTCATAACCAACTACTACCCAAGTCAAATTATGATGAGATCAAATATATCAGTGCTGTTTGAAATGGGGCTGACAAGCAGAGAGAGAGAGAGAGATATCTATTAAATTCCTGGTGTTCTAATTCCAAAGCTCTGCTAAAGGAATTAAAGCCACCTCATTCCAAACCAACTCAGCCTTTGACCGAATCAAGTTGAACAGCTTTTTACCCTATATCACCCTAGGTATGTAACATTCACAGAAAAAAAAGTGGTCTTTTTTAATACAAAAAAAGGAACAAATAATATACACACACAGTCTTTAGGTGGACTGCCCAACATACAATAAAAAAGAATAAAAAAGACATGCAAAAAAGCAGGGAAACTCATAGTTAATGAGAAAAATTGGTCATAAAATACAAACATATAGATAATTAAGATATAGAAATGATCAAACAAAACTTTCAAATAGCTGTAATAAATGTTAAAAAAATCCTTAGAAAAGCATAGATACAATGAATGAAGAGACAGAGAATTTCAGGAAATAATTTGAAGCCCTATAAAAAGACCAAATGGAGAACCGAGAACTGATGAATATATATTTGGAATAACAATATCTACTGGGGTGGGGTGGGCAGGGGGGCTAACACCAGACTAAACAGAAATAAGGACCATTGAAACTGAAAACAGGCCAACAGAAATCATCCAATGGAAGCAAAGAGAAAAAAATTAAAACTGTGAGAACAGAACCCCAATAGGCTAATATCAAGCAGGTTAATATTCATGTAATTGGAATAGGAGAAAAAAACAAGAGAAAGAATGAAAGGGAAAAGAATATTTGAACAAATATAGGATAAAAATGACCAGATTTGATTTAAAAAGAAAATAACAACTCCCGTATTCAGGATAAATACAAAGAAAACCACATCCAGGCACATCCTAGTTAAACTGCTGAAAAGCCAGTGATATAGAGAAAAATCTTAAAAGTAGGCTAAAGAAAAAAGCCAACAAAATGCCTCCAATCCCTGCCTGCCCTTCCAGGATTGTTTCAGCTACTCTAGCTCCTTTGGCTTTGTGTTTAAATTTTAGAACTAGTTTATTGATAGATATGAAGAAAAAAAAATGCCTGCAGGAATGGCTCTTGTTATGCCTCAGTCTCAGTGTCTCAGTTAGGTAGACACTGTCCTTGGGTGGCATGAGGGTGGCCTTCCCAGGGCACCTGTCTTCCTTTAAGCTGTAATTCTGGGCCCAGCACTGCCCAACTGCCAAGAGGAAAGGTAACTTTCATTTCCTTCCCCAGATACGAAAGTTTCTGTCTAGTGTTCTAAGGCTGTCCACATTGACTTATCCCCATCCAGCCTCATTTAACACTTTGGTTCAGTAGGGGAGATGGGGAGAGAAGGACCTGGGTAGGATGTCATGCCTTTCTTGCAACAGCCCTTGCTCCCCATCCATAACTTCTTCCCCAGAATACTTGTCATTAATGTTCTAATTATATTCTTTCCAAGTTCCTGACCCTTCAGCCAAATCGTTAGCAGCTGCTCAGGAATCACATAGATTTGTACTTCTGGCCCTCTCACTCCAGACAGAGTGAACACCAGATGAACTGCTCAAGGTCCTGCCCATTGCAAAGATTTCTTTCACTAATGTCACTAATGTCATTCAGGGATTCTAGTGGGATGTCCCGTGGGATTCAAATGCTGTATTTATCCCCTTTAAATTAGAACTATCATGTTGTAAAGACCCATTTGGAAACCAGACTTGAGGTGTTTTTTCTCCCCCCTTCAGACAACCGGTCATAGGAAATATCCCAGGAGGCCACAGGTATGAATTTGAGAGGCAATGCAACATTACTTGATGTTGAAGGAGTCCATGCCACCGCCTACTGCAACTTACCCATACCTTCTAGACCTGCCCAAGCATAGTCTGTTATACACAATGTTTATACCATCTCCATTTGATGATAGATTGTCGTGGCTGCTGGTTTCCCACCTTAGGGCTGTGTGGCTCAAACAACCTAGTTCATGAAGGTATACTCCACCCACACAGTCACCTGATGTCCCACTCTGAGGTGTTTAGTCTCTACCAAGGCTCAGTAGAAAATCAGAACAAGAATCTGTTTTTGAAGAAAAGAGTAGTCATCTCTATTAGATATAGCTATAAGTATATATAGATGTATAGAAGTATATAGATGAAGATATAGATATTCCAGTATCTTAGAGATACGCACTGTGGTTTTCCCCTGTGGTTCTTGCCAGGGTCTCCATGCAGCAGCCTTATTTGCTCCTGAGTACCATAAGACAGGCTTAATCATAAGGCCAAAGTGATAGAGGAGATTGGGCGGCACACTGAGCTTGTACCAGAGCCTTCTCTGACTCTCGTCTTTACTAAAAACTGGTGTCTCATAGATGAGTCTCTAAATGTATTGAGGTCTGCACTCAAATGTAATATAAGTTACCAACAAAATCTAAAAAGGCCTACTGAGTATCTTTTTCTCGTGGCAGGTGATGTAAGGTACAGCAACTTATCTTTCACCTTGAACGAGGTATCTCTACATGCTCCAAACCACCGATCCCTCAGAAGTTTCACTGAGGTGGCCCCTCAATTTTTGTCCACATGGCCCCCTCTAGCTCGCATATATCTTACTAAGGCATCTAACATCCTTGCTACTTTCAGTTGGTTACATCTAATACGCAAATACCATCAATATAGTAGACCGATGCAGTATTTTACTGAATGTCAAAAAGATCAAGATCTTTACAGATCATACTTCTTCCAAGAGCAGGAGACCTAAGAGAGGTCTCTGAAGGTATACTTCTGGCTTGCTCATGAATAGCTACATATGGAGTGGTAAGACCCATGCTGTTCCAGTGAAGATATTATGTCTGGGATAGCAGCTTCCATTGAAATCACCACCTTAGTAAGCTTACAGAAATCTATATTCATTCTCCAAGGTCTGCCTGATATCTCTCCAGGTTTAATTGTTGAGTGATATATGGATATTACAGATTTCACCACTTTTGCTTCATTCAAATATCTGATGATGACATTAATATCTGAAATTCCCCCAGTGATGCAGTGTTGCTTCTGGTATCCTACCTTTGCAGGGAGGGAGAAGTTCCAAGGGCTTTCTCTTGGCCCTTTATATAATAATGGTCCCAACTCTATGAACCAGAGAGCCAATATACGGATTCTGACCATTGCACGTCTCTCTTCTAATTTTACATTTAGGAGCTGGGTACATACTCACAAGATGGGTCTAGGGACTAACTTGGATCATTTTAAATTGGACTGGAGCTAATATTCCATCTATCACCTGACCACATTGGCATTTTGGGTCCCCAGGTATTATCTTCAATTCAGAGCCAAAGTCCAGTTATTCTCCAAAGGTTTGGGTATTTCCAGTTCATGAATGCACAATACTTCTAGTAAATGACCACAGGTCCCTGCGGGAAGCCTTCAGTAAAGATTTATAGTATGCAGCTGTAACAATGGTGCAGGATCCTTCTTCATGGGGACCAGAATTTTTCTTCAATCCAGGGGCTCTGGGTCTTTGAATTAACTCAGGTCTGGAAACTGGACCCAACAGGAGAGTAAACCAAGTCAGATTTCAAGCTACCTGGCCCAGAGTTGTTGTTTTTTTTCCCTCATGCTAAATCTGTATTATTACCTTTAACAGAGAATGTAGTGAGGGGAGGGTCTAGGGAGAAATAAAAGAACACTTTTTACTTATTCCATTTACACCCAGGGCTAAGATAGAGAGCCCAAGGAAGAGACTCAGTCCTGGAACCCAGTATCCAAAACTTGTTACTCATGGCATGGTGTAGCTCATTGCAAGGCAGAGAAGTCACCAAGGTGCTGTACTGATGGAACTTGCTGGTACTCTGCCCTCTGTCGTGCTGGAGCAAGCTGCCCTCAGAGAACTGACTACTGAACCCATAGGACCTCCTGTGGATGCCAGGGGAACTGCTGGCTGCTGGGTGCTGGAGAAATCACACAGTGCAGGAGCCTAGAGGAAAGAAGATACATCGGAACCCAGGAAAGAGACCTTCCTCTTCCAGTATCTCTCCAGTACATTCACCTGACAAAGCTTAACATGGTGTCCGTTCACAAAAGAAAAATATTTATAGGTCAGCTATATTATTAAAGATCAGCAGAAGGTGGATGAATTTGGAGCCAAGTCAATACAGTGATATCTAGCATAGGAGGAAGTGGAAAGATTCTCATTCTGTGTATGAAATACTATACTCCATCACAGTGGATTGCCATAGTTTCCAACTCCAGTGCCTCAGAAAATTAGCCGTCTTTTATTTGAGAGCTCTTTGATAACCCTAACTAGAGTAAATGCCTTAGAAGTATAAACTCTGGTTCATCCATTAAAAAACAAACAAACAAACAAACAAACAAAACAAGCGAACAAATTAATCAAAGTCAGAGAAACAAGACAAAAAAAAAAAACCAAAGAGAGATAAAATGAAATCCTAATAGTTCTCAATTAAAACAAAGAAAGCAGGAAAACTTAAAATTAAAAATTGGAAATATTATGAATATTAAAATAACTTTATACCAATAAACTAGATAACCTAAATGAAAATGCAGTTCACATATATCTGTATTTAAATATTTGTAGCATCCTACTCACAGTAGCCAAAAACTTGGGAGCAATCCAAATGTCTGTTAATAGATGAATAAATAAATATTTACAGCATATTGATACAGTGGAACACTAGTCAGCAATAACAATAAGTAGGATACTGATACAGTCCCATAGATGAGTCTTTCGAACATGTTGGGCAAAGTATGATAAAAGAGTATATACTGCATGCTTCCATTTATAAGAACGTCTGTAACAAAAAAAAAGAACTCTATAACAGGTGAAATCAAATATAGTTGCAGAATTTTGATCATTGGTTGCCTATTGAGGATGAGAGGGGAGCAGGGGATTGTTGGTATGAGAGAACTTTTTTGAGTAATAGAAATGCTCCATATTTTGATTAAGGTGGTAGTTATATAAGTATACACAATTGTTAAAACTCATTGAGTTGTATATTTTAAATGTGCAACTTACTGCAGGTAAATCAAACCTCATCACAACTTATAAAATTTGTAATTGAATAATGATTTAGGTTCTAGTGCATGTAAGACAAAATTTTGGCTACAAAGCCTTAGCATACCATTTCCTGTTCCTCACAAAAGGTGATTTTTCGTTGCTATATAGATATTAGCCTCTCCTAAAACTATGTTTAGTGTTCCCTCCTTCCTGCCATCTACCTTTCTCACCCACGTGCAGTATCACCTATCTCTGCCTTTGTTTTTATTTATTCTATTTTGAATATTTTATTTTTAAGTAATCTTTATACCCAACATGGGGCTCGATCCCACAACCCTGAGGTCAAGAGTCGCATGCTCTTTCAACTGAGCTGGCCAGGTGCCCCAAGTTTTTATTTTTACGTTTTTTAAGGCGTTTTGATATAAGGAACAATTGATTTTAGGAAGTTTTATTTGTTTTGTTAGTTTTGAAAAGATGTAGCCACATCTATGTTTAAAAAACTGGTACACTAGAGAGATGAACAGATAAGCGCCCAGCTTTCATTGTCATTCCTACAAGTTATTTCATACAATAGTTACTTGAATGTAAGTTTGTTTTTGTTGTTGTACAGATGAAAACACTAAAGCTCAGGGCAAATAATGTTCTCAGATTCACAACCCACGGCACAAAAACTCTAAGATTCAGGTGTCATGATGCCCTCCTTTCATATTTATGAAAACTTAGTTTTCATTGTATAATTTTATTTCTATACTTCAAATACTTGTCAATACATTTCAGGAATAAGTAGGGCTACTCTTGTCCCACTATAATCCAAATCACGAAACTGGTCCCTCCTTTGTATCTTAAATATCTGTTTTCCTTTTGATGTTGCTGCATTAAAAGAAACGATAGGGGTGCTTGGGGGGCTCAGTCGGTTAAGTGTCTGACTTGGGCTCAGGTCATGACTTCATGGTTCGTGAGTTCCAGCGCTGCGTCGGGCTCTGTGTTGACAACTCAGAGCCTGGAGCCTGCTTTGGATTCTGTCTCTCTCTCTCTTGCCAAACTAAATAACATTAAAAAACAAAACATTAAAAAAAGGAATAAGAGGAAAAAATTGGAGTGATTTTTTTTCCATTCTTTTCTTCACACTTCACTTTTATAATCTATAAATATTGGATAAAATAATCTAATTGTCCTTTGGAACTTCAGTAGATTGGGTTCAACAGGCCCCTAGAGCTTTCCCCACTCATTTCTGGGTTTGTTTCTCTCCATTTGTACACTACTAGTCTTCTAATGTGGTTAGTATGACCCAGCAGAGAGCCCAAACATGAAAATTTACATTCTTATCATTATGCTTCATTTATTATATATGAGGAACATAAGTTGTATGTTATTTTAAGTATACGAATACATGTGTTTGATATGGCAACTGGACCAGCTACTTCATGAATGCTATTTAAAAAATGTTGTTTGGTTTAGTAACAACTTTGTGGAGTTATTACAAGATTCTTAGAAATGTTAAGGAAAAAGAAATATACTTTGATTTTGCAGAAATGTCCCGAATCAATAGTAATACATAATTAATTTATCTCATTGGAAATGTTCTTCAACTTAGACTAGCTCACAATTGCATTATTCTTTTTGATCAACATGCATAAACAAGCTATAGGCAAACACTTTGTTGGCTTTAGGCTCTGAAACGGACTTTTGATCACTTGCCTTCAGGCCCATCTGATCTTTGTTCTACGCGGTTGACTTTTCTGAGTGCTTGTGATGATTAAAATAGGAGAATCAAACACATCACATGTTCTCGTATATTTTCACCCATGCTTCACAATACTCCTTTTTTTCTTTCCTTCTCAAGGCTTTGCTTATTTTGTGTTTCACTTGTTGGAAATGTACTACCTCTCTGATCAACCAAAGCCTTTTCCTTTACTGTTTTCAGAAAATAGTCAAGTCAGGACTTCTGAGGATTACATGGCATATAATAATATGCTGAGCTCAGCATATAGAATATGCTGAGTTTGAGAGAATCAAGTGATTTGGCATATGAAATAGCCTTATGTAGTTTATATTTTCCCACCTAGACGTGCATGTGTGTTTCGATCAAAACCAATGCCTCATCCACTACAAGAGACTTCAACAGCATACGGAAGTTGTGAACAAGGGATCAAATTCTCATAAATGCCTTGGGGCCATGTTTCTCCATTCCCTGTTTGTGTTCCACTTTCTGGCCTGTATTCCCTGACCTGTGTTGCCACTGAGCCTTGGAACAGGTCTGCTAAAAACCTCAGCATAGCCTATGTGTGTATGTGGAGGGTAAGGGGGAGTATCCAGTAGGAGGGAGAATTAAATGTGACTTCACTCTTGTGTCAGCAGATAATAACTGAGATGGCCAGTCTCAGTTCATAGTAAAGGGATATCTATACAAGGTCACAAAACACTGAAAATTATCTCTTTTGAGGGTGCTTAAGTGGCTCAGTCAGTTAAGCATCTGACTTTGGCTTAGGTCATGATCTCACAGTTCATGGTTTGGACCCCCACTTTGTGCTGTCTGCTGTCAGCATGGAACCGGCTTCCGATCCTCTGTCTCCCTCTCTCTCTGTCCCTCCCCTGCTTGTTCTTTCTCTCTCTCCTTCTCCCTCTCAAAAATAAATAAAACATTAAAAACAGAGAAAACGATCTCTTTTTGCAAAAGGTGGCTGTCCTATTTGTTTACAAATATATTTTGCCTCAGACTCATGTTTCTGGTCATGGTCCGAAAGCTTTGAGCAGTCCCTGGTAGAATGTTCATCTGGCCGACTGGCATCTTCCATTCTGGATCTGTAAATAGGTATTGTTGATAACATAGAAAATGGAAAATTAGACCTAAGTCATTTTTTTCTCATTATCATCCTCAAAAGAAGGCAGAGGAAGGAAGGAAGAACTAAAAGGAACTGTCCACAAGCCAAATATAATTATTCTGATTTTCACATGAAGGGGCTGAATTAAATGACCTCTAGAGGCAACCAGGGGGCAAATATCACATGACCCAGGGTAAGCATCAGTGCAGATGGACTGCTCCTGATCTCCTAGGCCACTTGCGTCGTCACGACAGGCTGCCTGAGTTACCTGGTGTCACATGACTGACCATAGTAAGGTCAGGATTTTGCTCCAGCAGGTGCAAAACCTGTTGTTTACTTAACAATGTTGGCCGCAGCAGCTGCCGCTTGTGCTGTCTCAATGCAATTAAAGAGTGCGCTGTTTATTAGTTTGCCAGGTGCTGGCTTCCCTGCGCACTATGACAGGTGGGGCAAAATTTCATGGAAACACCTGTCAGCCTCTGAGACAGACCTGTGCTAACTGGCTCTTATGTACATAGCATTTAATCTTCTGTGGGTTTAGCTGACAGAGCAGGAAGCATAGCTACAATACCCTCCACCACGGCTTGAGAGATATGATATGTAAGCACTTTCTTGCTTGCCACTGTAGACAAGCATGTTTTAGATATTAAGTAGATTTCGGGGCTTTCCATTTATCAGCTGTGTTTGGAGAGCATAGAAAACCCCCCAAATAGAAAAAAAAAGGTTGTCTAGAGATACAACGTTAATTATTAATTATGGTTACCAAACTGACTTATGAAGCAATAAATACTATCAAGCACTGTTCTCCCAGTGCTGAAAAGCTCCTCACTGTCTTTCCCTTTAGTTACAGTTTTGTTCTTACACTAGTTGACATAGGAAAAGTACCTTAATACTCGTCCTAGAGATAAACGAGTGAAAAGAATCACTACAGCTTTTGGATTGATTTTATTTATTTATTTATTTAAAACACGTAAGTGACTTGGGCTCTTTAGTTTTCCTCTTCACAAACAGCGGAAAGCTCCTTGGAAAAGAAATAGAAATCTGGAGGTTTCCCAAAGGTTAGATCACGACTATTTTCTCTTTGGTAAAATAAGCCCAGGTGACAGGAGACACATGGACTTCCTTTTAAAACATACTGGACTAGTGTTAGCCACCTACTGGGAAAGATTTCCTCCATCAAGTTTAGAACTGTGGAAACTCAATAAGTTCTGTAAAGAAGTCTAAATGATGCTATCTTAGAACAATATTCTTTATATTCCTAACGTTCCATTGAGAAGGTGCTTGACATTCTGTCCACAAGGTAGCCACACAGAGCTAATGGTTTGGTATTTAAAGTGTGTTTTCAACCTACCCATAATGCACCCCTTTTACTTTCCTCTATTCAAAGTTGCCTTCCAGAAAGAAGTTGAAACAGGTATTCATACTAAAACATCAATGACTGATATAGAATAGTCTGTAACCTGTTTCTAGAACATTTACATTTTAGGAGAAAATACTAATATTATGTCAAGAGTAAAAAAAAGCAACAACAACACAAAACTACCTTATTCTGCCATGTTAAGGATCAACGAAGATAAAGAGTTGGTATTGGGGGACACAAAGACATTTCTGGTTTGCATGCACTTACTTAAAGCTTGGCCCTTCTGTGTCAATCGTTAATGAAGCTCACTTGTGTTTTCTGAGGGGCAGCTGAATGTTGGATAGAGCAGTGATTTGGTTTTTGTTTTTACTTTTTTTGAGTATAGTTGACATACAACATTACATTGGATTCAGGTGTACAACATAGTGATGTGACATCTCTATACATCATGCTGTGCTCATCACGAGTGCAGCTACCATCTGTCACCATACAACACTATTATAATACCATTGACTATATTCCCTATGCTGTGCCTTTTATCTTTGTGACTTAATCATTCTGTAACTGGAAGCCTGTATCTTCCCCTCCCCTTCACCCATGTTGCCCATTCCCTCACCTTTCCCCCTCTGACAACCAAGTTTGTTTAGAGGTCTGATTCTGCTCTTTGTTTCTTCATTTGTTTGTTTTGTAGATTCCAGTGATTTGAATCCTCATTCCTCTATTTGCCAACCAAGTGTAGCATCTTAAGCCTCTGTTCTGTCATCTCCATAAACAGAAACAACAGCATCAGCACCTTCAATAGGTTACTGAGGGGATTTCAATTAAATGACAATGTATGAAACCACCCAAGACAGGATTGGACACAGGTAGAACACTAGAGAAATTGTGGTCTTCTTTCTTTGATTACATTCAGATCTGGTCAAAGTTTCTTCAGTAGATAAAGTTCATTCTAAGAACACCCTTGCTGGTTTGTGTTCATTGAGGTGGAAACTGGCCACATCTTGGCATTTGTAGTTATCGGAGACCACTCAGCATAGGATTTATTACTTTCTGTGGGAAAAGGCTGCTGTGTGAAATGTGAGTCTTTGATGATCTCCTCCCCATCTTTCAAGGAAATAGTTCATAACCATCTGATTTAATGCTTGTGAAACTCAAAGTTAGTTTTATTAAGTATATCAAGCTTCCTGTGACCTTCAACTTCCCATTTCATCTGGCAAAAACCTTCATTAATGTTCACCATTGTGATTAAGGTAGCGTTTAAAAGCTGTCACTGAATAATCTAGAGGTTATTATACCTTACCATTTCCAAGTTTCTGCTAAGAACCTACATTGCCTCCATAAAAAAATTATTTTAAACCATGTTGAGAAACTGATTTTTTAAATCAGGAAAAGCACCAGGTGGCAAATATACATTTTATATAAACTAGAACTGGCCTTTTGCCGTTGTTGGACATGGGAAAGAAGGATAAAAGGATGTGGCATAGAAGCAAGTAGAATTTACACAGGAAAATAAAATTCTTTCCATGACAGTTCAAAGATATACTCCATCGTGGATGCTCTAAGAAGTTAACATTATCAGACAGAGATGTGGGACAGTTGATCTTAAAAGGAAAGCAGGGCAGCGTTTTTATAGGAAACAACATAAAAGAGTCAAAGTCAATTTCTAGGTAGGGAAGCAGGAGGAAAAAGAATAATGAACTATGTGGTGAACAAAAAGATTGTAAAGAAGATAGAGAAAAAATATGAAAAACTACATTTAGAAAGCTCCTAAGGTTCCATTTCTAAGTATTAGAAATAAAGGGGAACACAGTACTGTAGGTTTGGCATGTGTTTGTTTTCGATGTTCATACTGCAATTTTTATTTATTTATTTATTTATTTTGAGAGAGAGAGAGAGAGAGAGAGAGAGAGAGAGAATCACAAGCAGGCTCCATGCTGTGAGCACAGAACCCAGCACAGAGCTTGATCCCAGGAAACATGAGGTCATGGCCTGAGCCAAAATCAAGAGTCAGACACTTAACTGCCTGAGCCACCCAGGCTCCCCCATACTGCAATTTTAAGTGGATTTATTGTTTTACTGGCAGCAACTGCAACTGAATAAGGATCCTGGGTGCAGATTGGACACTACCATACACTTCTGAGTAGAATGTTGGGAGCAGTCATGGTAAGAATAAAGGACCGACCTGATCCAAACTAGCTTTGATTTCTCGCAAGTTCAGGGCTTTGGGTGAGTTATTTCCCCTCTTTTTCAGTTTTGTCTTTAGTGAGATGAGATGTAACTTGGTACCTCATAAGTTTACTGAAAAGGTTAAATAGATAATGCAAGGAAAGCATTCTAAAATAAAGCCTGGCTCTCAGTAAATAAATATTAATTGCCAACTATTGTTATTAGTTATTAGGATTAGATTTTAGCTCATTTACTTGCTTCTAACAGGTAATTTTCTTAGAAGAAATCATTTCTACAGAAAGCACAACACACCGTCCTTTTCTTGCTGGCTTGCTTTCTGACATCCAGAAAGTAAGTTTTCTCTCCCTTTTAGGTGAAAATGTGGAAACCCCACATTGCAAATGTGAAGAGATCTCGAAATTGTTTTCTCCGAATGCAGTTATCAATGAAGATGAAATTGAATTTATATTAAGATGTTAATATCTTAATATTTTTGGACTCTCCATGTCAGATGGCCAGTGAGAAAAGAAAATGAGTGCTGAGAAAAAGTGATTTTTATACTTAAAAGAATGATGTTAATGCCTAAGGACTTGTGGGCATGAGTGGAATGGAACAGCCAATTAGAAAAGGCATATTACCTCGTCATATGGAAGTTACCATCCAAGTTAGCTTAAATGGTTTTGACTTACAGAAAAAAACAAAGAAAATCAGGCCAACATATACACAGAGGGTGATTTTGGGTATGATCGTCAAAGAACTTTGTGTTGAAGTAGGATTGTGTTCTGTTAGAGACTCTGTTATGTTTTGTTTGTAATCTGCAGGAGAAAACTAGACCCAGAGGTTTGAGTGTTTTTCAGACTAACAGAGTAGTTGACGTAATTTACCTGTTGAAACACAAGCCATTGGCCGGTTCATTTTCAATTTAAGTGAAAACACTCCACTTTTTGTCGCAAATACATTCAGTAGACAAAATTGTAAATACAACGTTTTGCGTGCCTCATGAAGGTCGAGTGTTCTGTTCCTGGAAGATGAAACAATAACGATTTAAAATCCCAGGAAAAACAAACACTAAACTAACTTACAATTCCCACTGAATATCTCCTGGAGATTTCTGCTCTTTTTTTAATATTATAGTGAGGACATAGCAAGAGATAGAGCCTTCATAAATGTAAATAGCCTTTTCTCCCTTCTGACTTGTATCTTATCATGCACTCAGTTTACTCTGAGTCTATGGTCACTGAATATAAATATTCTAACTCTGTCATCATAACTTTGAAATGTCAAAGTATCAATAAATAATAGTCTTTCCTCCTAAGTTTATAAAATATTTCTGTGATCTATATTTTAGTTTTAACAACACTGGGTCAAAATTTTAAGGTTATAATTTCTATTTCCAAAATGTGAGTATTAAACTTTTGTAATAGTTTAAATGTTAAGCGAATCACTCAAGAGCATAACCAAGTGTCCAGTGATGTGTTTGTCCTTTTCCTAGGCAGATCCAAAATATGGAGTCAGTGCCTCTTTGAGATTTATTAACCAACTACAAAGGAAGGAAACCTTTTCAGACAGCAGATTCTCTCTTTGAATCTCTTTGAATGAGGTGTTCATTGGGTGATATCCATGATTTACTCTAAAAATGTACACAGCAAAGAAAACCACTAGGCTTTTAATAGGGCACTATAATGGTATTCCTGGAATTTCTTTTCCAAAGAATTTAGGTCCCTGGGTTGTTGAACCATCATTGCACTCATCACAGTATTTACTGCTCACAGATTCTGGGGTATTCCGTACCTTGATTAGTCTACTGTAATGAATTTTATTTATTTATTTGTTTATTTTGGGGAGAGCACAAACAGGGGAGGGGCAGAGAAAGGGGGACAGAGGATCCAAAACAGGCTCTGCACTGATAGGCTGACAGCAATGAGCCCAATGCGGGGCTTGAACTCTTGAACAGGGAGATCATGACCTGAGCCAAAGTTGGAGGCTCGACCGACTGAGCCACCCAGGTTCCCATACAGTAATGAATTTTAACACAGAGGGAATTCTTCATCTTAACTTTACTGTTTCAGTTTGGAACTTTGAATCTTTGTTTTCCTGGTAATTCTCACCTTCTCACTTTCTCCCCATATCCTTGCTCTTCATGAGCTTCTCCCTCTCACTGATATGATTCAAATAAACAGAGGATCGAAGCTGATTTTAAGAAAGAGGGACAATGCCATTTTGTTCTTTACGTAAGTAGTAAATACATTCTTTTGTATAAAAGAATCTAATAATACGTAAATAGGCAAAGTCCAACATAATTTTTTTTTTATTTCTCTTCCTCCAAAGCGAAACTGTCCTCTTCAGAGGTAGCCACCATTAAAAGTTTGATATGTAAACTCTCATGTATATGGTATCTACATATACCCAGATATGCTCATTTCATTCATATGGTTATATGACTTGCTTTTGGGGGGGAATCTTTCCAAGTCTGTATACATCATTCTAATTAATCCATTTTAATAGCTGTATAGTATTACAAAGTATGTATGTTCATTTTTGGCAATATTTAAAATAAAATATATAAATATTTCTGCCCATAAAACCCTGTCCAGTTTAAGAAGTTGCATGTTACCAACCTTATGGAAGTTCCCAGTGTAACCCTCCATGATTTTATCATACCCCCTTCCCTCCCCCAATAACTCCAAACTTGAATTTGGAGTTGACTATTCCTTTGCATTTCTTTGTACTTTCTTTATAATTTTTATTATATATTTATGTATGCCTAAATGTATTTTTTCTGCATTTCTAAACTTTATATAGATAGTATCAAAATATATTTGATTATTTCCTTAGCAAAATGTTTGATATTCATCAGTATTGAGATAGAAAGTTCTAGTTCATTAATTTTTAATTTTTTGATGTAAAGTAGTTTCTTATATAAATATAACACGATGTATTCACTCCCCCAGTAATGGATATTTGTATGTTTTTAATTATTCATAACTAAAAATACATGTTGAGAACTTCTGGTTTCTGGTCCAACATGTAAAGAGCTTGGAAATCATTGCTCCCATCCTCATAAAAGCTGAACACACTGAAAATCAAAAACGCAGGATTCTTAGCTTCATAAGAGAATTGGGGTCACAAGACAAATTGCTAGCACCAAAACTAAATAAAGAGACAGACAGGTGTACCTAGAATAACACATCTTACTGGAGCAGAAGCTCAGGAGCAGAAATCGAAGAAATAAGTAGAAAAGCCTAAACTGCAATGGACACTCTGCTGGAGGCTCAGGATAGACAAATTTGAGTGTTAAAAACTCTAGGGGATCCAGGCCCAGAGAGACCAGAGATTACAGTGAGGCTTACCTTTAGAAGCCCCACCAGGTTTGCACAGTAAAGATCCAAAAAAATTCCCTTGTTCTTGTGGCATGGAGAAAGAGAAAATAACCATACTGAAGGATGTCCAAAGTGTTTGGTTCTTAATAAAGCCTGTCATCAGGGGAAACTACTTTACCAGTGTGTAATTAACTGGTGTTTTATCAGAGCCTAACTGACCTGAGGCAAGGCAGCTATCCCACTCCAGCCCCTGCTAGCCTTCCTGATTCATATAAGGGGGTGAAATCTGAGAAACATAGGTAAAGGTTATAGACCAGAGGCTTACTTAAAAGCCTGAGACCTAATTATAAGACTCTAGAATGCTCCTCCTCTCCCTATATACACTGCATCAGTAGCGTTCCTGTGTAATAACAGGAAAATATAACAGATATTATTACATGTCTAAGACTTTATTTAAGAAGAGGTCAATAGGGAAATCCAAAGACAGCAACAAAAACAAAAATAAAACCAGAGGAAATTTTAGCCTTTGGCACCCATAGCTATAGCAAACCGTAAACACAAACTGTTGGCCAGACAAATATAAAACCTCATACTAAAAACTATTTAACCGAGTTCCTTTAACTAGGTACATCATATCTGGATTTCGACAAAAACTATAAGGACTACCAAGGGCAAAAACATAGTATGAAGAGAGACAGCAAGCATTGGATCCAGTCCCGGATATGGCAAAGATGTTGGAATTAATAGAAATTTAAAACAACTATCATTAATATGATGAGGGCTATAGTGGAAAAGTGGGAAACATGCAAGAACACATGAGCAGTGTAATCAGAGAAATAGAAACTCAAAGGATCAAAAGGAAATGCTAGAAAAAAAACCCCACTGTAACAGAAATGAATTAATGGAGTTTAATGGACCCATTAGGAGACTTCAATGGCCAAGGGAAAATTTTCTGAGCTTGAAGAAATGTCAGTAGAAACTTTCAAAATTTAAACACATAGAGAAAAAAAATAAAAAGGACAGAACATAACATCCAGGAACTGTAGGATAATTACAAGAGATGTAATAATGGGACCACCAGGAGAAGAGAGAAAGGAAGAGAAATATTTGAAGCCATGATGTCTGAACATTTTCAAAAAGTGATGATAGATAACAAACCACAGTTCCAGGAAGCTCAAGGAACAACAACCAGAGTAAATGCCAAAACAACACCCATAGATTGCAGAAGAGTGGATTCAGAGTGCAAAACAGCAAAGACAAAGTCTTGAAACTAAGGAGACACATAATGTATGTGTCTTACGTAGTATAAGAATTACATCACTCTTCTCTTAGTAAACCATACTAGCAAGAAGAGTGGAGTGAAACATTTAAGGTGACGAAAGAAAACAAACAAACAAGCAAACAAACACCAGGCTGGAATTTTTCCTTCAAGGGGCACCTGGGTGGCTTGGTGGTTGAGTGCAGGACTCTTGGTTTTGGCTCAGGTCATGATCTCATGGTTTGTGGGTTCAAGCTCTACAACAGGCTCCACGCTGACAATGCGTAGCCTACTTGGGATTCTCTCTCTCTCCCTCTTTCTCAGTCCCTCCCCTTCTCATGCTCTCTTTCTCTGTCTCTCTCTCTCTCAAATAAATAAACTTTTTTAAAAAAGGACCTTCTAAATAAACAAAACTTGAGGAAAGGTATTGCCAGTAGACCTGCCTTGAAAGAAACGTTTAAAGAAATTCTTCGGAGAGAAGAAAAATGATTCAGAAATTCAGATCTACATAAAGAAAAGAAAAGTATTAGAAAAGAAATAAAAATAAAATCAGGGGCACCTGCGTGACTCAGTCGGTTAAACATCCAACCTAGGCTAAGGTCATGATCTCACAGTTTGTGAGTTCGAGCCCCGCATGGGGCTCCGTGCTGACAGCTTGGAGCCTGGAGCCTGCTTCGGATTCTGCATCTCCCTCTCTGTCTGCCCCTTCCCTGCTTGTGCTTTCTTTCCCTCTCAAAAAAAAATAATGAAACAATTTTTGAAAATTAAAAAAAATAAATAAAATTAGTTTTTCTTAATATTGATTGGTCTAACAGACAACTGTTTAAAATATTAATAACAATAATGTATGGCATATGGCTAAGTGAAATTAATGACATCAATACTCTAAGGGATGGGAGAGGGGTATCAGGAATATTTTGTCGTTGTAAGGTACTCACACTACTTGTGAAATGGTATAGTGTTACTTGACAGAGGATTTGGATTACTTGCAAATGTATTTACAAATTCAAGGACAAGAAAAGAAAACTACATGTTCTTTCATGGACATAGATGCAAAATTTCTCAGCAAAACATTAGCGAATCAAATGAATGTCAAATTTGTCAAGAAAAAAAGTGACAAAATTCAACATCCATTCATGATGAAAATGCTGAGCAAGCTAGGACAGAACTTCCTCAACTTGTTAAAGAATATTTCTCCAAAACCCCAAACATTACCTGCTTCTGGATGATGGGGTCCATGGTGAAACAAGTAAAATTTGGGGTGATTATAGTGTTAAACTTCTTTAACCATAAAAATGTTCCAAGGTCAAAGATGATATTATACTCTTCATATATATATATATATATATATATATATGTGTGTGTGTGTATGTGTGTATTATATATATAATATATATATATAATATATGTATATCTTATTCTATTGCAACAATAATGTATGATGCATGCTGAATCTTGGATTCTGTCTCTAGTAAGGCGCTGGGACCAGGAGAAACATTTCAAAAAGAAGAAGGGGTAGGGCTGCCTGGGTATAAATTGCATGCCCTGCAAACCAAGGAAGAAAAACATGTCTGGATGGATTGTTCAGGTAAACCATCAACAAGCACGTGGCCAGCTTGAGCCGGCAATAATAAATGTAAATAGATCCTTCATGTAAAACGGCAGCTATCATGGACCAAATACGGTTATTGATTCTTGTTGCCTGTCTCAGAATAACCGAGTGCTAGAAGGCAAGTGATTATTGTAAATGGAAATGTATTCTATTCACAATCAAATGAATGAGGTGGGCCTAAAGCCAAAGAATTCTCTTGATTGGACTTTATTTTATTGCCCTAAATTTAGCTAGCTAAATTTTGTTCAATTTTTGAAATGGAGGCTTTGGCATTTATCATAAAATCTCATTTTCATTGCAGAGATATCATAAGGCTCTATAATTACCCACACAGAGAGTGGTCTTTTTTCATTTTTGTTTTTTTTGGTACAATATATATAGCACATAGAGGAGTTCCAAATTACATTATTGTTAACAGGTTGCCCTGGAGGAATCCAGACGTAAAGATTTGGAATCTTGATGACAGGAAGTGGGAAAAAACTGTCATTTACAAGTTTCCAGTGGTTCTTCTCTTCTCTAGAAATGGAGCCTTCAACTCACATTTGGAACAGACTTGTCTTTTGCGTTAAGGAAACTCCAGGAATTAACCCTTTAGTTACACAAATATAAAACATTTAGTTACACAAATATAAAACATACATACATGTTGTGAGGCAGGATGCCATTTTCTTCATGACCTTAATACAGTTGTAAAATGTTTATTTTGGTCATATAATATTTATATATCTGTGAGCATGAGCTGGGGATAAAATGTTTTTGGAGTTTATTAATTAGGACCATATTTTCCCCGAACTCTCCCATGTTTGCAAATAATTTTTTTTAAATGTGTATTTTGGAAAAATTCTAGACTTAGAGAAAACTTGCAAAAATGCCACAGTTTTTGTATTACTCTTTAACCAGTTTTCCCTAACATTAATATCTTGTATAACCACGGCACAATTATCAAAACTGTGACAGTGTCTTTCCTGATAACTTTGAAGAATATTAATCAGGTTTTTTTGGTTTTGTTTTATAGAATGTAACTCAATTTGAGTTTGTCTGATGTTTTGTAATGATTAGTTTGAGGTTATGAATTTTTGGCAAGAATATCCCAAAAGTGATGTGACTTTATTGGTACTTCATCACATCCCAGGGTATGTAAGTTTGATATGTCTTATCAATGGTGATGTTAATCTTTGTCACTAGACCAAGGGTTTGTCAGGTCTCACACTTCCTTCTCAGTTTGCCACTATATAAATACCCATTATTTTTAAACTTTTACCCCCATTGGGAGATCTTGCCTATAGTAATTATTACTGTGGCATTCTAAAGGTGATTTTCTCTTATTCCTTCAACGTTCATTAATCAGAATTCTGTAAGGAAGAATTCTCCCCCCTCCATAAATCCGTAATTTATTCACTAATTTACATATGTCAGTATAGACTTATGGGTATTATTGTATGCTGTCTTATAATTCAAAATTATAGCTATTTATTATGTGCTCAAATCACTCCAGCTCTGGCCACTGGGGGCTCTTTAAGGTTGACTCCTGTGCCTGTTCAACATGCCCCATTCTATTTGAGAAATACTTAACCTTCTGGCACTAAATATGCCCCAGCCCTAGAATCAACCACTTCTCCAGGGAGTGCTCATTCCTTTTATTGGAGAATAATATTTATAAACCAAGATCTGGGCTTCTAGATGTGTTCCTTGCCACTTCAGTGTCATTACTTATAAACCTGTCATCAAACAGAGGTTGGAATATGTATATGTGGCCTAATCCACGTATACAAACACATCTATATTTATTTCTGCATCTATCTCTAAATATTTTTTTTTAATAGCAGATACCCTTCATTCCAATCCAACACCACAATGTTCATTCCAAACTTTCCCTTTTCCCTATTTGTAACTTCTTTGTACCACAGTGAGAAGCCTGGCTCTCATTATCTATAATATATTTACATGTTTGTCTAACTCTACTATATACATAAAGGATCTTCAGAATTGGTAACCCATATTCTCATGAAAAACACATTTGCTAACTAAAGTACAATAGTTGTATACAGATCTTTTTGTCTTCAGCCTTTGTGTTATCTGCTCAAACTATTGTTTTCCTACATACGTATGGTAGTTCTTTTCTTCACCAACCCTTTGGTGCAGTCTTATTAACTATTAATTCAGTTGTTTTTTTTTTTTTTAAGTAGGCTTCACCAGCATGGAGCCCATTGTGAGGCTTGAATTCATGACCCCAAGACCAAGACCCATGCTGAGATCAAGAGTCAGATACTTAACTGACTGAGCCATCCAGGCATCTCAGTTCAATTTTTAAAATAGATATAGAGCTATTCAGCTTGTCCATTTCTTCTTGTGTAAGTTTTGGCAGCTTGTGTCTTTCAAGGAATTATTCAGTTTTTATCTAGGTTATCAAATTTGTGGGTGTAGAGTTGTTCATAGTGTTCTTTCATTATTCTTTTGCTTTTTATGGGATAAGTAGTGGTAGCCCTCTTTTATTTCTAGTATTAGTAACTTGTGTCCTCTCTTTTCTCTTTGTTAGCCTCTCCAGAAGCTTATTAATTTTACTTATCTTTACAAATAACCATATTTAGGTATTGTTGAGTTTCCCTCTTGACTTCTTGTTTTCAACTTTATTGATTTTGCACTAATTCTTATTATTTCTTTTCTTCTGAATCCTTTATTTTAGTTCTTTCTTCTCTTGTAATATATACATTCAGTGCTATAAATTTTCCTCTAAGCACTAATTTCACTGCATCTAGCAAATTTTGATAAGTTGTGTTTTCATTAACTACACTTATCATGGTGAGCATCTCATAATGTATATAATTGTCAAATCACTATGTTGTACACCTTAAACTAATACAATATATGTTAATTATACTTCAATTAAAAAATAAAACTAGTGACTGAAAAATATATTTTTAAATATAAATTCAAGTTAGCTAACATACAGCATAGTATTGGTTTCAGTAGTAGAATCCAGCGATTCATCACTTACATGTAACACTCAGTGCTCATCCCAACAAGTGCCCCCCTTAATGCCCATTACCCAAATAGCCCATCCCCCAACCCAACACGCTCTAGCAACCCTCAGTTTGTTCTCTGTATTTAAGAGTCTTTAATAGTTTTCCTCCCTCTCTATTTTTATCTAATTTTCCCTTCCCTTCCCTATTCCATTTTTTAAATTCCACATATGAATGAAATCATATGATATTTGTCTTTCTCTGACTTATATCACTTAGCATAATACATTCTAGTTCCATCCATGTTGTTGCAAATGGCAAGATTTCATCCTTTTTGATCACTGAAAAGTGTCAATCATCCTTTTTGATCCATATATATATATATCTATAATGTATATGTGTGTGTGTGTGTGTGTGTGTGTGTGTACCACATTTTCTTTATCCATTTGTCAGTAGATGGACATTTGGGCTTTCTCCACAATTTGGCTAATGTTGATAGCACTGCTATAAACATTGGGGTGCGTGTGCTCCTTTGAATCAACATTTTTGTGTCCTTTGAATAAATATCTAGTAGTACAATTGCTGGGTCATAGGGTAGTTCTATTTTTAATTTTTTGCTTTTGAGATATCTTCTTCGACCCATGTGTTATTTAGAAGTAAGTTGATTAATCCTCACATATTTGGAGATTTTTTAGTTATCTTTCTGTTATTGATTTCTAATTTAATTCCACTGTGGTCTGAGAGCAGGTATTGTGTGATTTCTATCTTTTAAATGTGCTAAGGTATGTTTTACAGGCCACATGGTCTATATTGGTGAATATTCCATGTGAGCTTGACAAAAATGCATATTCTGCTGCTGTTGCATGAAGTAGTTTATAGATGCCACTTATATCCAGTTGATCGACGCTGTTGCTGAAATCAACTGTGCCCTTACTGATTTTCTGCCTGCTAGATCCGTCTGTTTCTGAAAGAAGGTTGTTGAAATTTCCGATGATGAGAGTGAATTCCTCTATTTCTCCTTGCAATTCTATCACTTTTTGCCTCATGTAGTTCCATAGTCTGTTGTTTAGGGGCACACACGTTAAGAATTTTTATGTCTTCTTGGAGAATTGATCTCTTATCATTAGGTAATGTGCTTCTTATTTATCTCTGATTACTTTCCTTACTTTGAAGTCCACTTTGTCTGAAATTAATATGCTACTATTGCTTTTTATTGTTATTGTATCTTTTTATAGTTGCTATCATGATATATTATCTCCATCTACTTACCTTTAATCTTTGTGTATCTTAATATCTAAAGCAGGGTTCTTGTAAACAAGATAAAGTTGGGTTGTGTTTTTTGATCTGCTCTGATAACCTTTTAATTTGTATATTTAGACTATTGGCATTCAACATGATTAGTGATAAAGTCAGTTTAATGTCTACCATATTTCTTGCTATATGCCAGTTTTTGTTCTTGTTCTTTATTCCTATTTTTGTCTTCTACTCTTTCCCAGCCATTTGTGGTTTTAACTGAGCCTTTTATTTTTCCATTTTTCTCTCCTTTCTTTGCATATCAGTCCCTCTTCCTTCCTTCCTTCCTTCCTCCCTCCCTCCCTCCCTCCCTCCCTCCCTCCCTCCCTCCCTCCTTGCCTCCCTCCTTCTTTCTTTCTTCCTTCCTTTTCTTTCTTTCTTTCTTTCTTTCTTTCATTCTTTCTTTCTTCTTTCGTGGTTGCTCTAGAATCCACTTTCAAATAACACTATACCTCTTGACAGGTAGTGTGAATATTTTATAATAATAAATATCCTAATTTCTTCCTCCTATCCCTTGTAGTATTGTTGTCATTTATTTCATTTATATAAGCATATGTGTGTGTGTATATGTATATATGTATTATATATATGTATATCTTATATATATGTATTATATATAATATATACATGGGTATAATTGAATATATGGTTCCTATTATTTTGAATAAACTATTATGTGTTAGATCAATTAATAAGAGAAATATAAGTTTATATTTTGCCTTCTCTTATTTCTTCCTCAATATTCTTTCTTTTTTTATGCAGATCCAAGTTTCTGACCTATATTCCTTTCCTTCTCTCTAAAGAACTTCTTGCAAAGCAAGTCTATTGGCAACAAAGTCCCTCAATTTTTGTCTGAGAAAAATCTGTATTTCCCCTTCACTTTTTCACTTTTGAAGGATAATTTTGCAATGTAGGTTGGTGGAGTTTTAAAAATATTTCTGTGTACTCTTTTCTTATTTGCATAGTTTCTGAGAAGTCAGATTTAATTATTCTCTTTGTTCCTGTATAGGTTAAGGTGTTCGCCCCACACCCACCCTGGCTTTTTTCGGGGTTTTTTTTCTTTATCTTTGACTTTCTGTAATTTGAAAATGGTATGCCTAAGTGTATTTTTTATTTTATTTAAACAAATTAATGTTTATTTATTTTTGAGAAGGGGGGAGAGAGAGAATGAGAGAGAGAGAGAGAGAGAGAGAGAGAGAGAGAGAGAGAGAATCCAAAGCAGGCTCCAGGCTCTGAGCTGTTAGCACAGAGCCCAAAGTGGGGCTCCAACCCACAAACCATGACATCATAATCTGAGCCAAAGTCTGACGCTTAACCGACTGAGCCACCCAGGCTCCCCTGTATTTTTTATTTTTATTTTTTGACATTTATCCTGTCTGGTATTCTCTGAGCTTCTTGGATCTGAAGCTTGGTGTCTGACATTAATTTGGGGGAAATTCTCCATCATTATTGTTTCAAATATTCCTTTTTTCTTCTTTGTTATTCCTATTATGTGTACATTACACCTTTTGTAGTTTCCCCATAGTCCTTAAATATCCTACCCTTTTTTTTTCACTCATTGTTCTCTTTGCTTTTCTGTTTTTGAAAATTCTAGTGTATAGATTCTTTTTGTTTCTAGGTTGTGTCCAAGCCTATAAAATGCATTATTTTTATCTCTATCATTGCCTTTTGTTTTTTTTTTCTAAGTTTTTCCATCTTTCTGATGTCTACTTTATCCAGTAGAGCTCTTAGCATATGAATCACAGTTTTAAAAATTCCCAGTCTGATAATTTCAGCATCCCTGCAATCTCTGATTCTGATGCTGTTCTGTCTCTCCAAATTATGCTTTTCCCCCCCGCCCCCTCCCCTTAAGTTTCTTTATTTATTTTGAGAGAGAGCATGAGCAGAGAGGCAGAGACAGGGAGAGAGAGAATCCCAAGCAGGTTCCTCACTGTCAGCCCAGAGCCCGACGCAGGGCTTAAACCCACAAACTTTGAGATCATCACCTGAGACAAAACCCAGGTGCCTCTCCAAATTGTGCTTTGGCTTTTGGTATGCCTTATAATTTTTCTTGACAGACAAACATGACATTCAGTACTGGGTAAAGGGAACTGCTATAAATTGGCCTTTAGTAATGTGGTGGTGAGATGTGGGGGAAGGGGCATATTCTTTAGTCCTATGATTAGGTCTCAGTCTTATACTGAGCCTGTGCCTCTGGTCTGTGAACTTCACAAGTGTTTCTCATCCCCTCCCTCCACCCCCCCGCCCTCCAAAGGTTATAGGTTGGCTTGAGTGGGTTGGCCTTGGGTATTTCCCTTCCTGATACCAGTTAGGCTCTGACAAAACCCCAGCAGGTCAGGCTTTTAATTAGTTCCTCCTGATGGCAGGCCTATTTAAAGAGGATGGAGTAATCTGGCATATTTCAAAATGGTTCCTTTTACTCTCTCTCTGCCTGATGCCTAAGGGGATTCTTCTCTGATATTTACTGTGGGAATCTGGTTACACTCCTGGAGTAAATCTCACATACTGTGGAGGCCTCGTCATGACTGGGTCCCCCTGGATTTTGTAACTCTCAGAATTGTCCACACTGAGCCTCCAGCAAGAAGTCATTCAGAGCTCAGGTTTTCCTGACCCAGCCCTGGATCTTACAGCAGATGCCTTTCGCCAGTCCCTGCTCTGGTATGTCGTTATTCTATTTTTCTGTTGTTCTCTCCAATCCTGAGGCTAACAGTTTACCTGTGTACTCCCCTTTCTTAGGGACCCAAGAACAGTTGCTGTTATTTATTTATTTATTTATTTATTTATTCATTTATTTATTGTCTGTTCAGCTTTTTATTAGGATGGAATGGAAACTTCTAAGCTCCTTACATGAGGAGCTGGAAACAGAGCCTGATATCTTCAAAAAAAAAAAAAAAGTTTACATACAGTTAAATTCACTCTTTTTGGAGCACAGTTCTTTCGCCTTGACAAATATAGAATACAAAATAGTTCCATCAACCCCCAAAATTCTCTGTGCTGCTCTTTTACAATCAACACAACCCTCCATCCCTTGTAACTAATGACTGGCTCCCATCTCTAAAGTTCTGCCTTGTCACGTAAAGGGAATGAAAGCATGGAAAGCCTTTCGTGTCTGGCTTCTTTTCCTTAGCAAAATGCACTTAGCGGTCATCTATGTTGCTGTGTGAACCGATAATTTGCTTCTTGTAACTGCTGGGTAGTATGCCATTAACATGACAGAGCACAGTTTATCCATTCTTGGGTTAAGGAATTCTGCATTATTTCCATATTTTGACAATTATGAATACAGCTGCAATAAACAGTAATATAAATATAGGTTAAACAGAACTTTTTTGGAGGAACTTAAGTTTTCATTTTTTTTGGTAAAATACCCAGGAGCTGAGTTGTGAGTTACATAGTATACGTCCATTTCACTTTATCTGAAACCACTCAACTGCTTTCCTGAGTAGTTGTGCCATTCTGCTTCCCCATCAGCGGTTCATGACAGTTCCAGTGACTTTGCATCCTCATCAGCACTTGATATTTTAGCTTTTCCCCCTGTAATTTTAGCCATTTTGAAATTAGAATTGACACAGTGGTATCCCATGATGGTTTTGATTTGCATTACCTTAGTGGATCATGATGTTGAGTTCTTGTGTGAATCTTTTCTTAAATTGCTTTATGAGCTGGTTGGTAAGCGGAGATAGGGTTTGAGAGGTCCCTGCCAGAGCTGGGGCATGGCAGGAAGAAGCTGGGGGCATCTTTTGCATGTGGGATGGGGTGAGATAGTAGATGTAAGTAATGTTGGTTTTCAGCCCAGATAACTAAATAGAGATTTTTTTTCCCCCAACCCTCACACAGAACCAGGTGTCATGTAATAGGTGGGAACACTGAAATCATAGGGAGGCTGGCCCTAGACCAAGAAAATAAGTCTTGTGAGGAGTCCATTATTAGAGGCTACCATACAGGTCTCCCATCAGTTGCTAGAACCTGGGGGAGTAATCCAGGGTGACTGTCACTATTTCTTGTGATGGACTGAAAGAGTCAAATTTGTTTTTAAGTACCGAGAGAGACAAGAATTGCATTTTAAAAATATTCCTCTAAGGGCAGGAGTGCTTTGGGAAATACACTTTATTTATTGTTAATTATTAATTAGTATGGGAAGTGTGATCTTAACTGACCCTACCTTGCAGCTCCCCAGCCCTTCCAGGTAAGTATGCGCACATTGGTCTGATGACAGGTTATGCTCAGTGCCTGGAGACAGAAATGGGAAACTTGGGTGAATCCAAGAGCTCTGTGATGTGTCTCCCAACTCAGCCCATGGGGACTAAGCTTGCGCTCTAGACAGGGAGAGGCCATAAAAACCAACCAACCACAACAAAGAAAAACTTAAGAGACCGTTTTTACCAAGGACATTTTGGCATGAATTGTGCTGCTTCGGATCCTAGCAGACAACAGTGCAACAGGAGTTGCGGAGAGACCCAAATTCTCTGTAAGGAACGTAGTGCGGCTTTGGAACAACCAAGCGTCAAAGCAAAGCGACGCACACCGCGGTCGTACAGCAGCTTTGAACGGGCAGAACCTGGCACTGAGCATGCGCATGCTACTGGCCCGGGGAATGAGGGCTTCTTCCGTCACGTGACTTGAGATGCACCATGGGGCCTGTCCACTCCCGGAGCGCAGGGAGGATCTCCTGTGGCTCCCAGAGGCAAGTGAGGCGCCCACAGGTTGTGGGTGAGGTCCGGTGGTGAGGTAGTTATCAGCTCAGTGCTGTCCTAATACAGTCTCTCAAACCCACAGGGCGAGGAGACCTGGTGAAAGCTGGGTTATACCTGAAAAACTCTCAACTGGTAGAGACATTACCTCCTCATCAGGGAGTTTGATTAGAAAAAGGTATGTGTTTAAATGAATTTCAAAAGCCGGGCTCAGGAATTAACTGACTGAAGAACAGTTTGAAAGTCTCTACCTTACATAAAAAATAAAGTGAAAAATGAAAACCTCCACGACTTCTTCCTTTGTGGACCCCTTTTACATGATGCATATCGCCATGGCCTTCCACCTTGCATGGTGGATATGTTTCTGTACTTGGCAATTGTGATCAGCCAAGCTTCTTGCTCTGAGTATAACAGCATTGTCTTTCTCCCTAGGAGAAAGTTATGGAGGTCCTGGGACCTCACCCAGTTTCCACAGGCCAGAAGAAAATATGGTCTTTCTTGCAGAATGAGTCAGAAAGCAAAACTGGTATTAGTCATGTCTTGTGTAATTACAGGAAGCAGAAAAATGACTGGCAAACATAAATATCAGAGGCATGAATGTTTTGTTTTGACTTTACCAGTCTGAGCTCCTCCCAGCGAGAGAGCTAAAACAAAAGCCCCTGATCCAAATACTCATGCACCGGGAAGAAAACGGCTTCCCTGCCGGCTTTCCTAATAATGCATGTCTGTAGCCAGTGACTGCAGCTCAGCCTGAGCCCTTTTCAGATGGTTATTTTCACAAGCTGGTCCTGGAGGTTGACAAGAAGCAGCTGTTGATCTTTTCTTATCCCATGCCATTCTCTCCCTATCAGTATCCTGAGAAAAAAAAGGGAATGTTCCTCATCTGGCTGAAGGGGCAGAAGGCTTTTGGGACTGAATGGAAGGGAGAAATCAGTTGCTTTACTTTAGAAAAGCTGGTTCGTCATAAGAGCACATCTCAGATTTGTTACACGTGTTCTCATTGGTGCCTGTGCCTCTGACAAATAGAATTTCAACCTGACAGAAGGAACCAGGGTAGTGGTAATGGTTTCTGTTCTGTGACTTCCTCTCTGTTATAAAGTAACAATGATGGTTCAAGGTGTCATACCTAGATTATTAGCAAAGCTCAGATTTCCACCATCTACAAGATTTAATATTGAATGTACTAGCTACAAGTTTCCAGAAATAATGGAAGAATGATAAAATTAGACAAATTAGTAGCTAACCATCTACAAATAGAATGGTTACATTTTCTTGACTGTCATGAGTGCCAAGAATGTATTCAGTCTGTTATTTGCAGTTCTTAATATCTTAAACTCAACCTACCTTTTCATCCTTATGTCTCTATAACAATGACCTTCTACTCCCCCTGCTATACACGCACTACCTCCAGGGCTCTGGCCATTCTGAACTACTCTGTCTCTTCACTACTTAGTAGTGTTTGGATTCCATACCTTGATTATGTCCCTTCTTTGCCCTTCTTCTTCTTTTGTTTTTAATCTGTTTGTTAAAATCTTTTTCATATGTCAAAAACTAGTTCTCATGATGGTGAAATGTTTTCCAAGTCAGTAAGAAGTATTTTCTCTCTCTCTTATGTTCACTCATTACATTTTATTTATACTCCTAGTTTATTTATCATTTCCCCCTTTATATTAGAGTTTCTTACTGTGGCCGAGAATGTTTCCCACTATCCATTTTCACCTTCTTCCTCAATATTGGAACTCGTTATTCTTTCACGGATGGTTTCCCAAGCACCATTTCAGCCCAGAGCAGATTTGTGGCTAAAATTTGTCAAAAGGGAACAATTAGAATTGACATGTAAGAGGTCTAGAAGATGTCATGAAAGGAAAAACTCATGTCCTTTTTCTTTCTTTCTATCTTGTTGCTGTTCAGAATATAGATAAAATTGTTGGAACAGGAGTAGCCATGCTGGGCTAGGAGGAGAAAAGAATCTGTGATTCTTTTAAAATTGAAGGATGGTCAGTATTTAATACACTAGTTCCATTTGTACTAACAGTAATTCCACAATTACATACATTATGAAATGTTCACTATGAGAGTGGTTACCATGAGGTACCTCACAAAGTTTTTACAATATTGACCACATTCCATACATTGTTCTTTCCATCCCCACGACTTACTTATTTTATAACTGGAAATTTGTACCTCTTAATCGCCTTCACCCATCTCCCCACCACTTCTCTGGAAACTACTAATTTTTTCTCTATGTGTATTAAACTACTTCTTAAATTGTTGTTTTGTTTCTTCGATTCCACAGAGAAGTAAAATCATACAGTATTTGTCTTTCTGTCTTATTTTAGCATAATACCCTATTGGTCCATCCATGTTGCCATGAATGGCAAGATTTCATTATTTTTTATGACTGAGTAATATTCCATTGTGTATACAGACCACATCTTAACCATTCATCTGTTGATGAACACTTAGGTTGCTTCCATATCCTGGCTCTTATACATAATGCTGCAATAAACATAGGGGTGCATATGTGTTTTTGAAATAGTGTTTTTGGTTTCCTTGAGTAAATACTAACGTAGAATTACTGGATTATATGGTAGTTCTATTTTTAGTATTTTGAGAAAAATCTATCCTGGTTTTTATAGTGGCTTCACCAATTTACATTTCCACCAATGGTGCATGAGGGTTCCTTTTTCTCAGCATTCCTGCCAAAACTTGCTATTTCTTGTCTTTGTAGGAGTTCATGATCTTGATTATTCTAGGACTCTAATAGTTATATTGTACTACTTATGTTTAATGAGAAAGATACATTTTTATCTTATTTGAGCTTCTGTTATTTGGAGTTTTCTGTCATTTGCGTTTGAAACTGAATTCTAACCATCATACCTTTATTAAAGTATATCTCTCATACTAGATTTTGTGGCTTGGGGTGTGGGCTTTATGTCTTATATTACATCATCTTGAGCCACTTCCCAGCAACTAGCACAGTGCGTGAACTATATAAATTGCCAAAATGATAGGGTAGAGAGTTTAATCACAGTAGACAATGAACTTCCTGATATTTTCTCATTATAAAGCAAGACAATAGAAAAATAATGGACACTTAAAGCTACAGGAAAGCCGTGACTATTCAGAACAGAGGTCAAATGAAGAGTGCAAAAGAAGGGGAATCACAGTTCACATATTTCCTACTAGACATCGGATAAAGAGAGTTCAATAGTAGTACAGTTCTTGTCCTGGGAGAAATAGTACTTAAAGCTATTTTGAAAGAGATCTCAGTGTCTACTGAGGTGTATGTGTTAATTCTATCAAAATAAAATTTGGGGGTATGTACTATTGTCAGGGGCTACAACAGTTGGTAGAGATAGAAAGATAAACAGGAATGGAAGTGCCCTCATGTACAGTCTACTCAGATACTTATTAAAACTTCCAACAGAAATTCTCATATAAGTTGTAATTTGCATGAACATTAAATATAATTAATATATTACTATGATTTTTAATTTATAACTATAAAAAATGCAATGGTAGTGAAGTAGATGTGCATTCGAGGAGAGTATTGAAGATATAATCGGAAGACTCTGAAAGTCTTGGTAATGGACTGGATAATGGACTTGGTAATGGACAAGGAAGTAGGAAATGTCAGCGATAACTTCTGGTGGCTAGGATTGTGTAACAAGAATGGTGTTACCCATCACTAATAAATACTGGAAAGAGGTAATATTTGGGCATATATTTTGAGTTTGGTTTTGCAAAAAAGTGTTTTTTTTTTAAGATAATAGTTAAGACCTCAAATTTGAGATGGTGAGGAAGAATTTTATATAAGACTTTGGAGGGGCACCTGGGTGGCTCAGTCAGTTAGCGTCTGACTTCGGCTCAGGTCATGATCTCATGGTTTGTGGGTTCAAGCCCCGCGTCAGATTCTGTGCCGACAGCTCAGAGCCTGGAGCCTCCTTCGGATTCTGTGTCTTCCTCTCTCTCTGCCCCTCCCCTACCCATACTCTGTTTCTCTCTCCTTCAAAAATAAACATTAAAAAATTTTTTAAAAAAGACTTTGGAGATGAAAAGTTTGATATGGGAGCTTGAACCTAAAATTTTGAGTTCTCTGTCTATAGTGGTAACGGACACTGTAGGGATAAATGAAATTCCTTCAGAGGATAGTCTAGCATGAGACAATGCGAATGTTAGGATTTGGCATTGGAAGACTCCATTCAAGCCAGATAAAGGATAATTCTGCAAAGGAGGCCAAAAGGGAAAGAAATAGCCAGAGGGATTAGAAGAACATGATGTCTGAGAGGCTGAAGAAATTAAGGGTCAAAAAAAGGAGTGACTATTCACAGATGTCTAATACTGGGCAGATGTCAAATAAGACAAAGACAGAAAAATAAAATTTATTGAAATTTGTATGCTAAAAGTCATTTGCATTTTAGCAACTCTCATTTTGGTGAAGATAAGAGTGGAGCCCAGATTAAAGTAGGTTTATAATTGAACAGGAAGTGAGAAAATGAAGCAGGAAGTGAGAAAATGGTTACAATTAATATAGATCATTTTTACAATGATTTTTAAAAATTTTTAAATGTTTTTTAAAATTTATTTCTGAGACAGAGAGAGAGCATGAGCAAGGGAGGGGCAGAGAGAGAGGGAGACACAGAATCTGAAGCAGGCTCCAGGCTCTGAACTGTCAGCACAGAGCCCGACACGGGGCTCGAACTCACAGACTGTGAGATCATGACCTGAGCCAAAGTTGGACGCTTAACCAACTGAGCCACCCAGGCGTCCCTACAATGATTTTTTAATGTATTTATTCATAACTTCTTCAGTTTCTTTCATTAATATCTCTCCAGCAGTTGTTGTTTCTTGTCTTCTTGATTCTAGCCATCTGACAGGTGGGAGGTGATATCTCATTGTGGTTTTGGTTTGCATTTCCCTGATGATGAGTGATATTGAGCATCTTTTCATGTGTCTGTTGGCCATCTGGATGTATTCTTTGGAGAAATGTCTGTTCATGTCTTCTGCCCATTTTCAACTGGATATTTTGTTTTTAGTGTTGCCTTGTAGAAATTCTTCATATATTTTGGATACTAATGCTGTATCAGATATGTCCTTTGCAGATATATTCTCCCATTCAGTAGGTTGCCCTTTAATTTTCTTGATTGTTTAATTTTCTTGATTGTTTAATTTTCTGTGCAGAGACATTTTACTTTGATGTAGTCCTAATATTTTATTTTTACTTCTATTTCCCTTGGCTCAGGAGACATATCTGGAAAAATGTTGCTGTGGCTGATGACAGAGACATTACTCCCTGTACTCTCTTCAGGAATTTTTATGGTTTCAGGTCTCACATTGACGTCTTTCAACCACTTTGGGTTTATTTTTGTATGTGGTGAAAGCAACTGTTCCAGTTTGATTATTTTGCATGCGGCTATCCAGTTTTCCCAATACTACTTGTTGAAGAAACTGTCTTTTTTCCTGTTGTATATTCATTCCTCCTTTGTCAAAGATTGATTGACCATATAATTGTAGGTTTATTTCTGGGTTTTCTATTCTGGTCCATTGATCCATGTGTCTATTTTATGCCATCCTGTGTTAATTACTACTGCTTTGCAAAATAACTTGAAATCTGGAATTGTGTTACCTCCAGTTTTTTGTTTTTTGTTTTGTTTTATTTTATTTTTCAAGACTGCTTTGGCTGTTAGAGGTCTTTTCTGGATCTGTGCAAATATTAGGATTATTCTAGTTCTGTGACAAATACTATTGGTATTTTCATAGGAATTACATTAAATTTGTAGATTGCTTTGGGTAACATAGATTTGCATTGTTTTGAATTTCTTTCATCAGTCTTTTATAATTTTCAGAGTATAGGCCTTTGACCTCCGCGGTTAAGTTTATTCCTAGTATTTTATTGTTTTTGGTGGAATTGTAAATGGGATTGTTTTCTTAATTCCTCTTTCTGCTGCTCCATGATTAGTGTATAGGAGTGTAACAGATTTCTGTATATTGATTTTGTATCATGCAACTTCAGTAAATTCATTTATTAGTTCTAGCAGTTTTTTTGGTGAATCTTTAGGATTGCCTGTATAGAATATCATGTCATTTGCAATTTAGTTTTACTTCTTCCTTACCAGTATGGAGCCTTTTATTTCTTTATGTTCTTTTAGTTCTTTATGTTGCTGTGGCTAGGACTTCCCAGTACTACGTTGAATAAAATTGGTGAGAGTGGACATCATTGTCTTGTTCCTGGCCTTGGGTGGAAAGCTCTCAGTTTTTCACCATTGAATAAGATGTTGGTAGTGGGTTTTTCATATAGGGCCTTTATTATGTTGAGGTATATTCCCTCTAAACCTACTTTGCAGAGGGTTTTTATCATGAGTGGATGTTGTACTTTGTAAAATGCTTTCTCTGCATCTCTGGAAGAGTTCATATGATTTTAATCCTTTCTCTTGTTGATGTGATGTGTCACATTGATTATTTTGTAAATATTAAACCACCCTTGAATCCCAGGAATAAATCTCTCTTGATTGTGGTAGATGAATTTTTAAAATGTATTATTGGAATCAGTGTGCTAATATTTTGTTGAGAATTTCTGCATCTCTGTTCATGAGAGATACTGGCCTATAGTTCTCTCTTTTTTATCTGGTTTTGGAATCTGGGTGATCCTGGCCTCATGGAATGGATTTGGAAGGTTTTTTGTATGTTTGTTTGTTTTGTTTTGTTTTTATTCTTCTTTCTTGTTTTGTTTTCTTTTGTTTTTTTTTTGGCATAGTTTAAGCATCTGTATTAACCCTTCTTTAAGTGTTTGGTAGAATTTGCTTGTGAAGATGTCTGGTCCTGAATTTTGGTTTTGGGGAGTTTTTTGATTACTGATTCAGTTTCATTTTTGGTAATTGGTTCAAGTTTTCTTTTTTTTTTTTTAATGTTTTTTTATTTATTTTTGAGACAGAGAGAGGCAGAGCATGAGCAGGGGAGGGGCAGAGAGAGAGGGAGACACAGAATCCGAAGCAGGCTCCAGGCTCCAGGCTCCGTGCTGTCAGCACAGAGCCCAACGCGGGGCTCGAACTCACAGACTGTGAGATCATGACCTGAGCCGAAGCCAGACGCTCAACCAACTGAGCCACCCAGGCGCCCCATCAAGTTTTCTATTTCTTCCTGTTTTAATTTTGGTAGATTATGTTTCTAGGAATTTATCCATTTATTCTATGTTGCCCAATTTTTTTGGCATATAGGTTTTCATAATATTCTGTTACAATTGGTTGTATTTCTGTGGTTATTTCTTATCTTTCATTAGTGATTTTATTATTTCTCTCTGTCTCTGTCTCTCTCTGCCTTTCTCTCTCTCTCTCCTCTTGCTAGATGTTTTTCAATTTTGTTGATCTTTTCAAAGAACCAGCTCCTGGTTTCATTAATCTGTTCTTTTTTAAAAATTTCTATATCCTTTATTTCTAATATTTATTTCTTTCTAATATTTCTAATATTTCTTTCTAATATTTATTATTTCCTTTATTTTGCTGGCTTTGGGTTTTGTTCTTATTCTAGCTCCTTTAGGTGTGTGATTAGATTGTTCATTTGAGATTTTTTTGGCTTCTTGAGGTAGACCTATGTTGCTCTAAATTTCCCTCTTAGAATCACTTTTGCTGCATCTGAAAGGTTTTGGAAGTTTGTGTTTTGATTTTCATTTCCATGTAATTTTAAATTTCTTCTTTCATCTATTTGTTGCCCCATTCATTGTTTGGTAGCATGTTATTTAACCTCTATGTGTTTGTGCTCTTCCCAGATTTTTTCTTGGCGTTGATTTCTAGTTTCAGTGTTGTGGTCAGAAAAGATGCATGGTATTCAATTTTTTTTTTTAATTTGTTAAGACTTGTTTTGTGGCCTAATATGTGATCTACTCTGGAGAATATTCCATGTGCTCTTGAAAAGAATGTGTATTCTGATGTTTTAGGATGGAATGTTCTGAATATATGTCAGATCCATCTGGTCCAATGTGTTGTTCAAAGCCACGGTTTCCTTACTGATCTTCTGTTGGGATGATCTTTCTATCAGTGTAAGTGGAATATTAAATTTCTCTACTATCATTGTATTACTATCAGTTATTTCCTTTGTGTTTATTATTAACTGGTTCATGTATTTGGGTGTTCTCATGTTGGGTGCACAAATATTTACAATTGTCATATTATCTTGTTGGATTGCCCCCTTTATTATGCAGTGTCCTTCTGTGTCTCTTGTTACAGTCTTTGTTTTAAAGTCTATTTGTATGATAAATGTTTCTTTTACCTTTTTCTTGATGTAGACATTTATCACTATGACCAATCCTCTTAGAACTACTTCTACTGAATCCCATAAGTTTTGGTATGTTTTATTTCCAATTTTATTTGTCTTAAGGTATTTTTAAAATCTCTTTTGATCCTTGATCCGTTATTTTTCAGTAGTATGTTATTTAATCTCCACATATTTGTGAATTTTCGTTTTCTTCTTATAATTTGTTGCTGGTTTACTATCCTTGTGGTTGGAAAAAAATGCTTAATATGACTTCAGTCTTTTTGAATTTATTGAAAGTTGTAGTCTAACATATGATCTATCTTGGAGAATGCTTCGTGTGCTCTTGTTTTGTTTCTTTCAGATGGAATGTTCTGTATATGTTTGTTAAGTCCATCTGGGCTAAAGTGTTGTTAAAGGCCAGTATTTATTGATTTTTCTGTCTGGATGATCTATCAATTCGTTACTATTATTGTATTGTTACTATTATTGTAGTATTACTACAGTACTATTATTGTATTGAGGTCTATTTTTTCCTTTAGTCTTCCTTTAATATTTACTTTAGGTGCTTCTATATTGGGTGCATAAATATTTACATGTCTTATATCCTCTTGGTAGATTTACTACTTTACCATTATGCAATGACCTTCTTTGTCTCTTATTGCAGTCTTTGTTTTAAAGTCTACTTTGTCTGATAGGAGTTTACTTTGATAAACGCTTTCTTTTGATTTTCACCTGCATTTATATCTTTTTCCATCCTTTTACTTTCAGTTTATATGTCCTTATATCTGAAGTCTCTTATAGGTGATAACTAGATGGGCTTTGTTTTCTTAATCCATTCAGCCACTCTTTTTTTTGTTTTGTTTTTAATGGTAAAATTTAGTCCATTTACATTTAATTGTTGAGGGTATGCACTTCCATTTTATTAATTGTTTTCTGGATGGTTTGTAGTTCCTCTCTTTTTCTTCTGTTCTCTTCCTTTGTGGTTTATGACTTGCTTTAGTGTTATCCTTAGATTGCTTTTTATTTGTGTATCTACTATAGGTTTTTGCTTTATCGTTACCAGGAGGCTTACATATAGCAATTTATATATATTTTTTTTTTTTAATTTTTTTTTTCAACGTTTATTTATTTTTGGGACAGAGAGAGACAGAGCATGAACGGGGGAGGGGCAGAGAGAGAGGGAGTCACAGAATCGGAAACAGGCTCCAGGCTCTGAGCCATCAGCCCAGAGCCCGACGCGGGGCTCGAACTCACGGACCGCGAGATCGTGACCTGGCTGAAGTCGGACGCTTAACCGACTGCGCCACCCAGGCGCCCCTGCAATTTATATTTTTAAGTCTTTTAAGTTGATAACAAAATAAGTTTGAGCACATTCTGAAGCTCTACGTTTTTACTCTCCCATCATGTTTTGGTTTGATGTCACATTTTACATCTTTTTATCTTTTATATATTTACTAATTATTTTAATTGTATTTTCACTACATTTGTCTTTTATCACTTTTAAAGGTAATATGAAGGTTAAATCTACATTTACTAAATATTTTCCTTTACCAGTGAGGTTTATGCTTTTTAAATTTGTTTCATTGGTTTTATTTCATTGATTAAAATGTGAAAGAATATTAAATAGTAATAATGAGAAGTGGTTGAACATTCTTGCTGCTAATTTTAATGTCTAGTGCAACATTTTCCAACATGTACTCCATAGAACAGTAGTTCCAAAATGTGATCTGTGAAATGAAATCCAAGGATTTCATAAATGGGGAAACACATTTATTATATTGCCCTTCCTTGAAATGAACAGTTTGCCCTCTTGTCTCCTCAAGTCATCTGTAAAATACATGTTACAAGTAAATGATTTTGTACTTCATGTTTGTTTTCTAATTTTCATATTTTGAGGGAGGAGAGGGAATACAAAAATGAATGGGTTCTATTCTCTAGGCAAGCCAGGATGAGCACACAGGGGCAACTCAAGAGTCCCCATCAATTTGAGATGATATAATTGGCAGTTTCTTAAACCTAAGTCCAAATAAGGAATGAAATTTTCTTCTGTCTTTCTTGCAAGAATTCTTTTTTTTCTTTACTTAAAAAAATTTCTTTTAATGTTCATTTGTTTCCAAGAGAGACAGACAGAGTGTGGGCCGGGGAGGGAGACACAGAATCTGCAACAGACTCCAGGCTTTAATCTGTCAGCACAGAGCCCAACGTGGGGCTCGAACTCACAAACCACAAGATCATGACCTGAACTGAAATCAGATGCTTAACTGACTGACCCACCCAGGCACCCCTTTTTTTGCTTTCTGTAAAAATAGTTTTTGAGGGGCCACCCAGATATGAACTGAAGCATCCTCAGTCTTTGCAAATGAATTTTTCGGACAGCTTTTCTCACAGTTTGTGACAAAGGACATGTGTAGGGAATGCAGACAGCACCATACTTCCCCATGGGCCAATGATTGTCCCTTTTGGTATAAGCCTGAGTTTTCTCCTCATAGAGCCTAGGGGCAGTTGAGGGAGACCTGGAATACTCATATTTTGAGGCAGCCTCTTAGTAAACCCAGGTGGCCAAGGGTAATCTGACTTCAATTTTTATAGTTCTCTTTAAAATGTGGTTAGTTTTTTTCCCTCTTTTTCCTCAACTAAGAGTTCTAATGGCCATTTCCCAGAAACAGATGAAGTTTACTGATTATGGTATTAAATGTTTTTGAGAAACACTAAAGTGTTGACTGCAGGTAAGGACAGTTTATATGTGTGTGTAAATTAAGGTATTCAATATTCAGTCTGAGTTTCTTGGAAGAAAAAAGTGTAAAGATCCTTCAAAAGCCCCAAGAGAACCTGCAGGGTTTTTGTAATTGGGAGCTTTATAAATAATCATCAGCTGATAGTAAGGACTAGAACAACTGATCCTTTGAAATAGATTCCAACTCTAGAATTATTTCTGTGAAATAATGAGGATAAACCACATCACAATTATAATACGTTTTATTTTGCTGGCAATTAATTCTTCGCAGAGTGACAAGTATTATAATGACTGTGTGACATAAGAAAACTATATCAAAGGATGACAAAACCATAGTGGCATTATTGCTCCCTTAGTGTGGCTCAAAGACGATGATGCAACTAAAAATAACTTCATCAGTGACTGAAAGGATCAATGCCATTAGGTTCACTCTAAGTGATAGCTCTAACTTTGTTCTGTTCCTCAGGAGTATCTTTAGAACAATTCTGATTCATTTATTTATTCAAAATAACTCATATTATTTTGAATGGTTTCAAGTTACCTTAGAAATATCCACAGAATATAACATGGTAAAAAAAAAAGTGGAAAAAGAAAACAAAACCATAAGAAAAATTTATATAAGATGAATTCGGGATACTGTGATTTAGTGTCCAAAGGCATGCCATAAATAACACTATATCATTTTTCCTGTAACACAGGTACCATATAACAGAGTATTCTTAATTCCACCTTCCAGACCTTATGACCTTGTCATTCATTTCACTTATCCCATCTGTGGTGATGGCCTGATACGTTACTACTGTTAGTATTTGAAATAAATGGTTGTCATTTAGATTAAGAGAAGAAATTATTTTACATTCACATATACTTTCTCCAGTACTCTTTATTGCTCTATCTAGATCCAATATTTCTGATCTTTAATTTTTCTCCTAAAGAACTTACTTTAACATTTCTTAAAGGCAGGTCAGCTGGAGATGACTTCCCTCAGGTTTTTTTTTTGTTTGTTTTTTGTTTTTTCCTCAGATAGTTTTTATTTTTCCTTCATTGTTGAAGAAAACTTTTGCTGGACATAGAATTATAGGTTGGGCTTGATATCTTTCAAAACTATAAATATCTTATCTGTTATCTTGTTTGCATGGCTACTGACTGCTTTAACTCTTTTTTTAAAAGGTATTTATTTAAATTCAAGTTGGTTAACATACAGTGTAGCATTGGATTAAGGAGTAGAATCCAGTGACTCATCACTTATATATAACATCCAGTACTCAGCCCAACAACTGCCCTCCTTAAAAAAATTTTTTTTCAACGTTTATTTATTTTTGGGACAGAGAGAGACAGAGCATGAACGGGGGAGGGGCAGAGAGAGAGGGAGACACAGAATCGGAAACAGGCTCCAGGCTCTGAGCCATCAGCCCAGAGCTTGACGCGGGGCTCGAACTCCCGGACCGCGAGATCATGACCTGGCTGAAGTCGGATGCTTAACCGACTGCGCCACCCAGGCGCCCCAACAACTGCCCTCCTTAATGCCCATTGCCCATTTAGTCCATCCCCCGACCCAACACCCCTCCAGCAACCCTTGGTTCTCTGTATTGACGAGTCTCTTATGGTTTGCCTTCCTCTGTGTATTTATCTCATTTTTCCTTCTCTTCCCTTATGTTCATCTGTTGTGTTTCTTAAATTCCAAATATGTATGAAGTCATAGGATATTTGTATTTTTCTGACTGACTTATTTCACTTAGCATAATACACTCTAGTTCCACCCATCACCCATCATTGATTCTTCCACCCATGTTGCTGTAAATGGCAAGATTTCATTCTTTTTGATCATTGAGTAATATTCCATTATATGTATATACCACATCTTCTTAATCTATTCATCAGTTGATGGACATTTGGGCTCTTTCCATAATTTTTCTGTTGTTGATAGTGCTGCTATAAACATTGAGGTGCATGTCCCCCTTGAATCAGCATTTTTGTATCCTTTGGATAAATATCTAGTAGTGCATTTGCTGGGTCACAGGGTAGTTCTATTTTCAATTTTTTGAGGAACCTCCATAGTGTTTTCCAAAGTGGCTGCACCAGTTTGCATTCCCACTAGCAGTGCAAAAGTGTCCCCCTTTCTCTGCATCCTTGCCAACATCTGTTTCATGAGTTTCTGACAGGTGTGAAGTGGTATCTTTTTGTGGTTTTAGTTTGTATTTCCCTGATGATAAGTGATTTTGAGCATCTTTTCATGTGTCTGTTAGCTATCTGGATGTCTTCTTTGGAAAAGTGTCCATTCATGTCTTCTGTCTATGTCTTCACTGGATTATTTGTTTTTTTGGGTGTTGAGTTTGATAAGTTCCTTATAGATTTTGGATATTAACCCTTTATCAGCTATGTTATTTGCAAATATCTTCTCCCATTCCTTCAGTTGCCTTTTAGTTTTGTTGATTGCTTCCTTCACTGTGCAGAAGCTTTTTATTTTGATGAGGTCCCAATATTTCACTTTTGCTTTTGTTTCGCTTGCCTCCAGATATATGTTTAGTAAGAAGTTGCTGCAGCTGAGGTCAAAGAGGTTGCTGCCTGTTTTCTCTTGTAGGATTTTGACGGTTTCCTGTCTCAAATTTAGTTTTTTTTTTCCATTAATTTTGAGTTTATTTTTTGTGTATGGTGTAAGAAGGTGGTCCAGTTTCATTCTTCTATGGGTCACTGTCCAGTTTTCCCAGCACCGTTTGCTGAAAAGACTGTCTTTTTTCACTGGATACTCTTTCCCACTTTGTCAAAGATTAGTTGGCCATATGTTTGTGGGTCCATTTCTGGGTTCTCTGTTCTGCTTTAACTCTTATTCATGTTATTCCATAAGAGGCTTCAAAAGTCCCCTTGTTTATTTCAAGAATTTGTCTTTTGATTTCTTCCTTTTGAATATGTTATGCCTACCTGTAGCTTTTTGTTTGTTTAAGAGTTTACTTTTTATAGGAGCTTCAAGGTCATGGCAAAATTGAGTAGAAGCTAGGTATTCCCCATTTATCGCTTGTCTATACACATGCATAGTCTCTCCCATATCAACTTCCTGCATGTGGTGGTGCTTATGTTATAAGTGATGAATCTGCATTGACATCATTATCACTCAGAGTCCATAGTCTACATTTGAGTTCATATTTGGTGTTGTATATTCTATGGGTTTGGACAAATTTATAATGACCTGTATCTACCATTATAGAGTCATAGAGAGTAGTTTTCCTGCCACATATCCCTAAAAATCCTGTGTTTGACACATGCATCACTCTCTTCTATCTAATCCCTGGCAAACATTGATTCTTTTACTATCTTCATAGTTTTGCCTTATCCAGAATGTCATATGAGTGAAAGCATACAGTAAGTTGCCTTCAGATTACTTCTTTCACTTAGTAATATGTATTTATGTTTCCTTCATGGATTTTCATGGCTTGAAGCCTCATTTCCTTTAAGCATTGAATAATATTCTATTGTCTGGATGTACTGCAGTTCATTTATCTACTCACATACTGAAGAACATCTTGGTTGCAATTATCGACAGAACTGCTATAAATACCTGTAAGCAGATTTTTGGGTGAACATAAGTTTTCACCTTCTTTGGGTGAATACCAATGAGCATGAATATTGCATTTCATTGTAAGGGTATGTTTATTTTTGTAAGAAATGCAAACAGCCTTCCATAGTGACTATACCACTTTGCATTTCCACCAGCAATGAATGACAGTTACTATTACTCCAGTCTCACTAGCATTTGGTCTTGGCAGTGTTTCAGATTTCAGCCATTCTAATATGTGCATAGTGGTATTGAATTATTGTTTTAATTTGCATTTTCCTGATGACATAATACAGAACATCTTTTCATGCGCTTATTTTCTATCTGTACATTTTCTTTGGAGTGTTTCTTAAGCTCTTTGGCCTATTTTTTTTTTTAAAACAAGTTGTCTGCTTTCTTGTTGAGTTTTAATAGTTCTTTGCATATTTTGGAGCAGTTCTTTCAGATACGTCATTTTGCAAATATTTTCTCTCAGTTTTTTTTTTTAAAGTTTATTTATTTTTGAGACAGAGACAGAGCATGAATGGGGGAGGGGCAGAGAGAGGGAGACACAGAATCGGAAGCAGGCTCCAGGCTCTGAGCCATCAGCCCAGAGACCGACGCGGGGCTCGAACTCGCGGACCGAGAGATCATGACCTGAGCTGAAGTCGGACGCTTAACTGACTGAGCCACCCAAGCACCCCTCCGTTTTTAATTTGACTTTTCAGTCTCTTGATAATTCCTTTCACAGAACCAGTGTTCTTAATTTTTAATGAAGTCCAAATAATCAATTATTGCTTTCATGTATTGTGTCTTTTGTTTTGTATCTAAGATGTCATCATCATACCCAAGGTCATCTAGATTTTTCCTTCTAGGGATTTTATAGTTATGCATTTTACATTTCAGTCTGTGATCCATTTTACTTTTATTGAATTTTTAATTAATTAAATTTTAGTTTTCATTAATGTAAAAATTAAATTAAATTTAAAAATTAAATTTAATTAAAAATTAAATTTAATGAAAATTAAAATTTAATGAATTTAATTTAATTTTAATTTAATTTAATTAATTTAAATTTCATTTAAATTAATTTAATTAATTTAAATTTTTAATCAGTTAGTTAAAGTAGGGTCCACGCCCAATGTGGAGCTTGAACTTACTACCTGAAGATCAATAGTTACATGCTTTACCAACTCAGCCAGCCAGACCATCCATCTTTCATCCGTTTTAAATTAATGTTTGTGAAAGCTATAAGATCTGTGTCTAGATTCATTCGTTTTTACATGTGGATGTCCAGTTGTTCCAGAACCACTTTTTGAAAAGACTATCTTCTGCCATTGCATTCCCTTTGCTTTTTTGTCAAAGATCAACTGCCTATATTTATAGGGGTCTGTCTCTGGATTCTATTCTATTCCACTGATTAGTTTACTCTTTGCCAAAGAAACACTGTTGAATATTTACTGTCCCCTTGAAATAAGTCTCAAAGTCAGATATTGTTACTCTTTCAACATTGTTCTTCAATATTCTGTTGGCTGTTTTGGGTCTTTTGCCTTTCTAAAATAACTTTAGAATCAGTTTGTTTTAGTCTGTACAGTAACTTGCTGGGATTTTGATTGAGCTTAAGGTGGGAAGAACTTGAGTCTTTTCCATAAACATGAAATATCCTTCTATTTATTGAATTCTTTGATTTCTTTCATTTCATCAGAATTTTATAGGTTTCCTCATGTAGAACTTGAGCATATTTTGTTAGATTCATGCCTATGTATTTCAGTTTCAGCGATTCCAATATAAATAGTATTGCTTCTATTTTCAAATTCCACTTGTTGACTGCTAGAATATGGGCAAGCAATTGACTTTTGTCAATTTTGACTAGTGTTCTGAAACATGGCTATGATTACTTATTAGTTCCAGGAGTATTTTCATTGATTCTTTTAAATTTTCTATATAGATGATTATGTCACCTGCAAACAAAGACAATTTTATGTTTTCATCCCAATTTGTATACAGTTTATTTTCTTCTTTCATTTTATCACATTAACAAAGATTTCCAATATGATATTGAAAACGAGTGGTGATAGAGAACATCCATGCCTTGTACCTGATCTCATGAGAAAGCTTCAGGTTTCTTACCATTAGGTATGATGTTAGCTGGGGGGTTTTTGTTGTTGTTGCTGTTGTTTGTTGATTTAATTTTGAGAGAGAGCGAGATAGAAAGCAAAAGTGAGTTAGGGGCGGCAGACAGAGAGGGAGAGAGAGAATACCAAGCAGGCTCTGTCCTGACAGCATTGATGCAGGGATCAATCTCATGAACTGTGAGATCATGACTTGAGCCAAAATCAAAAGTCTAACACTTACCTGACTGAGCCACACGGGCACCCAGTTGGAGGGTTTTTGTAGATAGTCTTTATCAAGTTGAGGAAGTACCCCTCTATTCTTAGTTTACTGAGAGTTTTTCATGAGTGGGAGCTGAATGTTTCTCCTAAATAATTGTTAAGGAGTGTTTTATGGTTTGGAATGTGGTCTATTTTGGTGAATGTTTCATGTGAACTAGAAGAATGTGTATTCTGGTATTGTTGGATGAAATAGTTTATAAATATCAATTATGTCAATCCAGTTGACTAATGGTTCTGTAGAGTTCAACTCTGATCATGTAATTTTTTATTCATATGATCATGTAAGTTTTCTTTAACCTGTTGATGTGATGGGTTATGTTAATTTTTCAAATGTTGAACCAGCCTTGCATACCTGGACTACATCCCACTGAGTAGTTTTATATACCTTTTTTATACGTTGTGGGACTTGATTTGTTACTTGCTATTACTGAATATTTTTGCACTTATACCCATCAGAAATAGTGGTCTGTAGTTTTATTGTAATATCATTGTCTGGTTTTGGTATTAGAATAATTCTGACCTCATTAAAAGAATTCCCTGTACTTCTATCTTCTAAAAGAGATTGTAGAGAATTGGTATAATTTCTTCCTTAAATGTTTGGTAGGATTTACCAGTGAACTCGTATCGACCTGTGCTTTCTGTTACGGAAGGTTATTAATTATGAACTCATTTATAGTTAAAGACTTTGTCCAATCATCTGTATGTTCTTGTAGGAGTGTTGGCAGATTGTGTCTTTCAAGGAATTGATCCAATTCATTGAGGTTATCAAATCTGTGGGCATAAAGTTGTTAATACTATTTCTTTCTTGTCCTTTTGTTATCCTTGGGATATGTAGTGATATTTCCTCATTTGTAATATTAGTAATTTGCATCTTCTCTTTTTTTCTGAATTACCTTGGCTAGAGGCTTATAAATCTTAATGATCTTTCAAAGAATCATCTTTTGGTTTTGTTCTCTGTTGATTTACTATTTCAATTTCATTTATTTCTCCTCTAATTTTTGTTATTTCTACCCACTTTGGATTTAATTTATCCTTTTTCTAGTTTCCTAAAATTGAATGTTTTGTTGATTTTAGAACTTTTTAAACATATACATTAATGCTATAAATTTCATTCTAAAGGCTGCATTCATTGTATCCCACAAATTTTGATAAATTTGCATTTTCATTTAATTCAAAGTATGTAATTTTTTAATTTGACCTGTACATTATTTAGAACTGTTTAATCTCCATTTGTGTATTTTCTAGCTATCTTTCTGTTATTGATTCATTTTTGGTCTGAGAGCATATGTTGTATAACTTCAGGGTTGTTGTTTTTTTAATTTTTAAAAAATTTAGGGGCACCTGGTGGCTCAGTTGGTTGGGCGGCCGACTTAGGCTCAGGTCATGATCTTGCGGTCCGTGAGTTCTAGCCCCATGTCGGGCTCTGTGCTGACAGCTCGGAGCCTGGAGCCTGCTTCATATTCTGTGTCTCCCTCTCTCTGACCCTCCCCTGTTCATGCTCTGTCTCTCCCTGTCTCAAAAATAAATAAACGTTAAAAAAAATAAAAAAAATACTTATTTATTTTAAGGGAGAGCGAGTAGGGGAGGGGTAGAAAAAGGGAGAGAGAGAATCCCAAGCAGGCTCCATACTGTGAGTGCAGAGTCCAACGTGGGGCTCGAACCCACCAACCATGAGACCATGATCTGAACCAAAACCAAGAGTCAGACGCTTAACTCACTGAGCCACCCAGGAGCCCCTAACTTCACTTTTTAAACGATTGTTAAGGAGTGTTTTATGGTTCAGAATGTGGTCTATTTTGGTGAATGTTTCATGTGAACTAGAAGAATGTGTATTCTGGTACTGTTGGATGAAATAGTTTATAAATGTCAATTATGTCAATCCAGTTGACTAATGGTGCTGTAGAGTTCAACTATGTCCTTACCGATTTTCTGCCTACAGAATCTATCCTTTTGTGATAGAGTGTTTTTGAGGCCTCTGACTATAATAGCGGATTCATCCATTTCTCTTTGTGGTTCTATCAGTTTTTGCTTCATGTAGTTTGATGCTCTGTTGTTAGGCACATACACATTAACGATTATTCTGCTATTTTAGAGACTTGAGCCCTTTATCATTAATGCTCCTCTATATTCCTGATAACTTTCCTTCCTCTGAATCTTCTCTGCCTGCAATTAATACAGCTACTCCTGTTTTCTTTTGATTACTGTTGGCATGATATTTATTTTTTCATCTCCTTACTTTTCATCTATAGGTGTCCTTATTTTTTAAGTGGGTTTCTTGTAGACAGCAAACACTTCAGTTTTGTCTTTTTGTCCACTCTAATAATACGTGTTTTAATTGGTACATTTGTGCCACTGACATTCACAGTGGATTCTTGATATAGTTGGATTAATATCTATGATATTAGCTACTGTTTAGTCTTCCACTTTTCCCCCTGCATTTTGTTGTTCCAATTGAGCATTTTATGATTCTATTTTCTTTCCTTTCTTAGCATATCAGTTATACTTGTTTCTTTTAATTTTTTGAGTGTTTTCTGTATAATTTGTAATAGATTTACAACTAATTCAAGTGTCCTTTCATATAAAACTATACCACTTCACAGATAATTCAAGTACCTAGTAATAACAAAATAATCCTAATTTTTCCCTCTTATCCTTTGTATCATTGCTGTCATTCAATGCACTTATGTGTAAGCATACATCATTGGATATACTGTTGCTATTAAATTTTGAACAAACCCATTTCAGATCGATTAAAAAATAGAAATAATGAAAGCTTTTAATTTTTTTCATTCTTTGATGCTCTTTTTATGTAGATCTGAGTTTCTTACCTATGTAATTTTCCTTTTCTCTAAAGACTATTTTTTTTAACAATTATTGCAAGGAATGTCTGCTGTCAACAAATTCCCTTAATTTTTATGTTTCCAAGAAAGTTTTTATTTCTCCTTCACTTTTGAGGCATTACTAGGTAGAATTATAGGTTGGTGGCTTTCTTTCTCTTAACACTTAAACTATTTCAGTCTATTCTCTTTGCCTTGCATGGTTTCTGAGAAGTTGAATATAATTCTCTGCTCCTCTATAAATGTTTTCTTCCCTCTGATTTCTTTCAGCATTTTAAAAAACTATTTGGTTTTCTTAGCTTGAAGATATATGCCCAGGTTTAATTTTTTGGCCTCTGTCCTGCTTGGTCTCTGAGCTTCTTGGGTCTGTGGTTTGATGCCTGACATTAATTTGGAGAAATTGTCAGTTGAGCATTCTCATTTCAAAGATTTCTTCTGTTCCTTTCTCTTTCTTCTTCTCTGGTGTTTCTATTGTTGTTGCTACAACTTGTGTAATTGTTCCACAATCCTTGGATATTCTATTTTCAGTTTTCTCCTTGATTTTTGGTTTTTGAAGATTCTACTAAGATATCCTCAAGCTTGGAGATTCTTTACTCAGCCATGTCTATCTGGTCTACTAATAAGCCCATCAAAGGCATTTATTCATTTCAGTTTACAGTGTGTTTTTTATCTCTAGCAATTATTATTTTTTGAGCTTCCATCTTTGTTTACATTGCTCATATGCTCTTGCATAGCGTCTTTTTTTTTTTTAATCCATTACAGGCCTTAGTATACCAGTCATAGTTTTTAAAAAGAAATTCCCAGTCCGGTAACACTAACATCTCTACCATGTCTGATTCTATGGCGCTGTGTCTCCAAATTGTGTCTTTTGGCTTTTTGGTATGCCTTGTAAGTCTTTTTGATAGCTGGATCTGGGTAAAATGAACTGCTATAAATAGACCTTTAGTAATAGATGGTGAGGTGTGGGGGGGAGGGGCGTGTTCTATAATCCTATATTCAGCTCTCAGTCTTCAAGGGAGCCTCTGTCTCTGGATTGTGAACTTCATATGTGCTTCTCAGATTTCTACCCCCTTCAGTGGGACAGGATGGCTGGAGCTTGCTGTTTTCCTTCCTCCATGTGGAAGGGTTAGGGTTGGCTGGAGTTGGATATTTACTGTCCCCCAGGTTGTTGAGGCTCTGATAAAACCCCATCAGGCTAGGCGTGGGTGAAATAATTTCTCCTGTGGGCAGATTCAAGAAGAACAAAATGCTCTGGTGTATTTCAAAATGTTTTATTTTCCCCTCTTCCTACTGGAAGCACGAGGGGATTTTTCTCTACAATTCGTCATGAGTACCTGATAGAATTCCCGGGGATAAAATTCACAACAGTATGGAGGCTGCTTTATGACTGGATCTCCCTGGAGTTACAACTCTCAGATTTGTCCACACTGAGCCTCTAGCGATTCATTACAGTTCAGGTTTTCCTACCTTAGCACTGGTTCCTGCCCAGGTTTCTTTCATGGGGCTCTGGTACAGTAAGTTTTGATTCTTTGTATTTACTGTTGGTTTCCCCAATTTGGGGGGCAGTGGTTTACCCTGTGGTTTCACTTCTCTTTAAGAATACAAGGAGACCTATTGATTTTTCGGTTTTTTCAACTTTTTACTTACTAGTATAGAGTGGCAACTGCCAAGTTTTTCTTACGTGCTTAACTGGGAATGGGAAGTCTCCTAATTTTTGGGTTGTTGTTTTGTTTTTAATGTTCATCCGCTTGATTAACCTGCAATTTATGTATTCCTGTATCTGAGCTGGTTGTACCCGAACTACCTATATCTGTGGTTTTGTTTCTGTCATTAATTTGGGGGAATTTGAAGCCATTATTAATACAAATATTTTTTTCTGCTTCATTCTTTGTCTTATATTTCAATTATGCATATGTTACATCTTCTGAAATTGTCCCACATTTATTAGACTTTTATAATTTTAGTTTTTTTCTTTTTTCCATTTCAGTTTGAGAAGGTCACATTGACCTGTCTTCAAGCTCAGTTTGTCCACTTCACTGATGAACCCAGCAAAAGCTGCTCCATTTCTGTGGTTTTTGATTTATAGCATTAATATTTATTCTTCCTTAGAGTTTCCAACTCTGTTTACCTACCTATTCTTTCATGTTTGTCTTCTGTGTCCACTGGAGCTCTTAACATATTGATTGTAGTTATTTTAAATTCCACATCTTCTACTTTTAATATCTGTGCCATATCCAAGTCTGGTTCTCATGCTTGCTGTGTTTCTTCAAATGGTGGGGTTTTTTGCTGTTGCCTATGCCTTCTTATTAGTTGTTGTTGAAAGCTAGACATATTTTATTGGATAATGAGAACTGAAGTAAATAGGCTTTTACTGTTAGGATTTATGTTCATGTGTCTAGGTATTAGGCTGTGTTTAATGTTGGCTAATGCAGTGAGTGTCAAGGGCTTCAAATTCCTCTAGTAACTTTGTTTTTATTTGTTGTTGGTCTTAATTTCTTTTTGAGTTTGGCTTTCGTAAGTTCTCCTTCTCAGAGAGTATGCATCCTGCTGTTTGTTTAGCTATAACCCACTGTTATTATACTAAAACCCTGTTGGTATAGTGCCATGGTGCATGGGAGGGGGCACTTCCTATGTTATAGTTCAATCTCCTCAGCCTTTAAGTGGGCTTTTGTCTCCCGGCTTGATCTTTGCAGAGTTTCTACTGTAGGGTAGCGCCCCCACCCCAAGTTAAGACCAGAAGGATTGGGTGTAGAGGAAGAATGGGAGGGATGTCTTTCCCACAGTTGGGATAAAACTCTGATAAAGCCTTTCCCCATGAAAAGAAGGCTGCTGCTATGGGAAATGCTCCTTATTTCACAATGATTATTCTTTTTCTCTTCCTAAGTCACAAGGGGATCTTGCTTAGATCTTCACCAGGACAGCCAAATGGAGCTCTTGTAGATAAAGTCACTGGTTATTGCTGATTATTGGCCCTCTCCTAAGAATGCAACCCTCCAGAGTTTCTCTCTGTCATGCTAGTCTACGCTCAGCCTCCAGAAACTTGTCAGTTATCATTTAGGTATTCCTACCAGTTATGCTAGTGGTTGCTGTTCCAAGTAAGTAGATCTTGGCCAAGGCCCTCTATTTTTGTCTGTGTTTCCACATTACTGAGTGGCAGTTGGCCCTGAGTCCTCAGTTCTCTGGGTCCAAGAAAAGTGATTATCAGCCCAGTATTTTCTTGTTATTGGTATGGGAAACACAGTCTCTAAGCTCTTTATACAGCAGAGCTAAACTGGAAATTTCTTGCCCTTGATTTTTATTTGGTAAGATTCGCTGCTTAAAGTAATTCTATCTTCATCCTACTGGCCTTAAGGGGACATTCCTCTTCTTCAATTACTGGGCCTAAGTATGGAAATAAGACACTTTATAGTCTTAATGGAGACTGCTGGAACTTTGGAGCAAGACTTTTAAAAAGACTTGAAGATAACACAGGGAAATTTTCATCACAGAAATATTATGTGGTTTACAGGATACAGATTACTTCATTCAAGTTTAGAATTGCCTGCAAGTGACCTCTTTGCCAATCTTCCAGTAGCTTCTCTGTGGCAAAGGTGATTCTCCCCAATCCCTTGGAGTCTTCTCAAATGTTTGTCAATCTACTAAAGACCAAAGACATTGGCAGAGAGAAGTGAAAAATTCTTCCAACCATGTTCTGGCTGGAGATGTGGCCTTTTCATATGAGGGTTCCTTTCATTGGGCCATTCACCCTCTACCTTGTGTTGCAAAATCGTCTCAAGGTCTCAACCGGTCAGCCCTCCCCTAAAGGCAACAATCCACCTTAAAGCAGAAGACAATTTGGAAGGAATAAATGTATATGCCTACTGGGTAGTAGATACCCAGCAAGCATCTGTTGAATTGAGGAATGAATGAAACTAGGTCTAGAAATTTGAAGCAGAGGAATGTAGATTTGAGACAAGATAGTAAGTTGGGTTTTGAGTGCTTTCTGATGAGCTCACTCTTCCAGAATACGAGGGAAAAGTAAGTTGGAAAAAAAAAAGTCTAACAAAAATGGTTGTTGCAGTCACCTCCCTTTACCAAAGGAAAAGCAGATATTTGGGAGAATTTGGAACTGAGAATGAATTTAAGGCTGTAGTTTTAACAGGCATTGTAGCCTAACTAGTATTTTTGCATCAATCCTAATCCTCATACGCACACACTTCTTGATTCCCTACAATTTGTCCCCCACTAAGCACCCAGAGAATTTTCCAAAATATGAATTTGATTATATTATTTCTGTGCTAAAAATCTCTGAATTCCTACAACCTAAAGTTAACCACATGTTTTTTTTTTTTTTAATTTTTTTTTCAACGTTTATTTATTTTTGGGACAGAGAGAGACAGAGCATGAACGGGGGAGGGGCAGAGAGAGAGGGAGACACGGAATCGGAAACAGGCTCCAGGCTCTGAGCCATCAGCCCAGAGCCTGACGCGGGGCTTGAACTCATGGACCGCGAGATCGTGACCTGGCTGAAGTCGGACGCTTAACCGACTGCGCCACCCAGGCGCCCCTAACCACATGTTTAATATCATTGTTCCAAGCCAATTTGTTACCTTGCATCAAATCTTTGTCTTTCTCCTAGCTGCATCTTTTGCACCTTCCTCAAATAATGCCTCCTCCAATCACATCCAGCCAGTTCCAACATAAACCACACATTTCCACATGGCCTTATAGCTATGCCATATTTTGCTTGAACTTCTATGCATCTCTTAAAGCTCAGCTTACTTCCTATGTAGACTTGACCGAAGAGTCCCTCCCTCTGGCAGTTTCAGTTGCTCTGTGTTCTATTTTATTTAATATGTGTAGCATAAAAATGAATTTAAAATTTTTTTGTTCCCTAGGGGCAGGTGTATACTGTTGACCAGCGGGCCTTTGTTCACTGAGCAGTATGGGGTATACAGTATGAGAAACAGTGTCCATGGCTAAAAACACAGACTAGTTTCAGCTGCCTACATCTGATAGCCCTGCTCTATATCCAACCATACCATCTATGTAATCTTGCCAGGTTATCTCCCCTCGGTGCATTAATTTCCTCAAGTATAAAAATGCATATGATGATAGTAAATCCTAATCCATTGGACCTTCACAAGGATTAAATGAGTCCATTCTTGGAGTATTAGACATTTAAGTACAGAATGTTTGCTATGGTCATGGCCAGAAGGATGATGATAGTGATGATGGTATGCAGAATTAGAGCTATTGAATTGCATGGTGGTAAAGCTATCTGAGTTGGGTTGGAGGAGGAGGAGGAGGGAGAGTCCAGGAGGGAAAAGACAAAAGTTAAGGAGGCCGAGCATAGAAGGAACTCATCGCTGGTACTGCAAATAGTGAGTTTTAGAAAACAGTCCCATCTAATTAAGATTTTAAGTATTTTTCTAATAATTCAGTGTGGTAACCTTCCCATATTCCCATCTGCAATATGAGATGACTAAATGTACTTTATGAATAACCCGTTTGGTGCCACAGGGTACTGAGATCTGTTTCAGTGTAGTGTGGGGTACAAGTACCATTTGTGGGGACAGCTGACTTCAAATTGCAAGTCTGTGTCTTTTAACAATCAGGAAGGAAGCACCTGTATGTTACTGATACTGTAAAAAACACTCTCTAGCTTTCATGGCCTAAGAGAATAATAACCAGGGTAGGAAGGATATGAGTGTTTGTCTCTGAGCTCCCTCAAGTGAAACCACTGGAATGTCAACACTTTCTTTTTACACTCGCCTCAAAAAAAATTCCTTAGCCATTACCTGCGAGCATTCCTGAACCGTTCTCTTAGCCATGCTCAGCTGGCTGATAGTCCACAACGAAAATGCATGTTTCTTGTTGTTTTCTTCTTTTACGAGTAACCCTGTTGCCATCACCACTCCCAGCGATCCCAATGGGCCAGCCTTGTTCCATCAATTGCTGATGATACCTCTTGTGCTTCACCTCTTTCAATTTTTTTCATTTTCAGACACATTCTTTCTGAAAATTTTGGGGTATTTCCTTAGGACAAATCAGAGTACATTAAAACTAATGCTTCTTGTTATGCAACCCGAACTTTCCATCTCAACAATGAGGTGTCCAGAGTAGAGCCCTTGAGGAATGATCCTCCTTCATCTGGAAGGGAACTCTCCAGGAGGTATTGGATCGCTTTGTCTAATAAGTGGTAAAGATATTTGAGTTGGGTTGGTGGAGGAGGAGGGGGAACAAGCCTTTGTTCCTAACTTGTGTTCAAGAGCTTAAGTTCTGAGGACAGCTATCCATTTGGAGAAGTGTTCTGCATACGTCTCCTGGGGGTGCTAAGAGTTTCATGCAAGCCAGAGCAATCTGTTCTGGTGCACTTGAACTCCGTACTGAGTTCCCTCTTACACTTTTCACTGGAATTGTACTCTGCTGGAAGCTTGATTTCAATTTATTCCAAGCTCAGGGCCAGTGGTCTATAACTGTTCTGTTCTATTCCTTATCCATGTGAGCGCCAATGAGCGTGAAAACCCATCAGCACATGTGATGTTTTGAGAGCTCTTTTTATGGATTTATTAAACCATTAACAGCCATGTGTGCCATCAAAGTAGCCTCATGTGAAGGCGAGATTTATTCAATTCTGGATTTTCCTGCACATGGAAGATAATCATATTTTAAGATGTGCTTTTGGAAATTTATGTGACCTAATTTAAGATTATTTTCCAAAGCAGAAAATTAAGTAATCTGGTATGAAATAATTGGCTAAAGAGGCCAGGGTCAATTTAGTCTATTTTAATTCGGATCTTATTTATTTCCTTAAAATATTTAAAGATAGCTGCTATTACAATGGTAGAAAACAATTATAAGTGAATCACAAAGGAGGGAGACAGAATAAGCAGGTATCTGGGATGAGTTAGTTATGACAGAAGTGTGGAGCTTTAGCTTTGAGGCTTCTGTCCACAGGGTCAGATGTATAAACGGATTTCAGTTGTTGCTGACATCTGTTGAATGTTTACCATGTGTCAGGCCCAATTCTAAGGGTCTTTTTATGTGTGAATTTCTTTTACTCCCATAACTCCCCTATGAGGCAAGGGTTATTGACATGTACATTTTACAGATGAGTAAACTGAGGCAGAGGGAAGTAAATAACTTGCCCAGGGTAATACAGCTAGTACCTGAGAGCTGGAATCTGAACTGACGTAATCTGACTTGAGGATTTATGCTCTTAAGCACAATGATTCCTCTTACTCTCCAGTAAGGGAACACCATGAGGTAAAGACTTTCTTGCCCTGAGTTTAAGAAAAATATATTCAGTAATGTAATGTAATGTAATAGAAAATGTAATGTAATAGAAATGTAATAGAATAGAATGTAATAGAAAAATGAAAATCAAAATCTTGGTCCCAGTTGCGCAAGAGAAACAATACATTCTCCACATGGCAACTTCTTGTGTCGCTATCTTAAAATTAGGGGAACAGCTAATTAACTTAGAGGTGTACACATTTTGCTTTACAACGTCATAACTTAGCACAGATTAGCCAGTGCTTAATATTATGTAGTCTTGGGGCGCCTGGGGGGCTCGGTCGGTTAAGCGTCCGACTTCGGCTCAGGTCATGATCTCACGGTCTGTGAGTTCGAGCCCCGCGTCGGGCTCTGTGCTGACAGCTCAGAGCCTGGAGCCTGTTTCAGATTCTGTGTCTCCCTCTCTCTCTGCCCCTCCCCTGTTCATGCTCTGTCTCTCTCTGTCTCAAAAATAAATAAACGTTAAAAAAAATTATGTAGTCTAGATTATTGATTAAAGTCCCGTACCTATAAAAGTCACAATGCTGGTTTGTAGGATGGTGTTATTTCAATGAGCACTGGGTAATGGTTAGGGATGGCTTGCTTTATCTCCACATAGACGTGGGGTTTGATATGGGGAGTTATGGAAGTGGAAGGGACCAATTTGGGCAGGAAAAAAAAAAGTCCAGTGTAATTATGTAATTAAGTGCTCTTTCCATAAAAGAAAGTATCCTACAAGATATGCATTTTAAAATCAGGGATCGTACATATTATATTACACATGAAATTTACTCCATTAGTTAAGAGTTAAAAAGAACCTGAAATAAATGAGTTAATACTAATAAATAATGAATATGTGTTGCCTTTAATATTCAGAAAGAGTTTGATTTTTAGAAGTTCACCCTTACATTTATATTCCTTCAGGTTGTGCTATATGGCAAGTTTATATAGAGCTAATTATTAAACTGGTCACATTTTAAATAACCCTACAGAAATAACAAATCATCTTTATTTTCAAAATGTGTCTGGGGCACCTGGGTGGCTCATTCGGTTGAGCAACCGACTTTGGCTCAGGTCATGATCTCATGGTCCGTGAATTTGAGCCCCGGGTCAGGATTTGTGCTGACAGCTCAGAGCATGGAGCCCGCTTTGAGTTCTGTGTCTCCCTCTCTGTTCCTCCCCTGTTTGTGCTCTCTCTCTCTCTCAAAAAATAAACATTAAAAAATTTTAAAAATGTGTCATATATATATCTGTGTGTGTGTATATATAATATTTAAGCATATATATATATATACATATGCATATATACACATATATATGTGTATATATATAGGGGCTTTAATATATATATATATATATATATATATATATATATATATATATATTGGTTTTTCCCTCTATTTTACTGGTAGCCATCTTATGTTCCTTTTTGTTTCACTGTTTATTTTGGAACTAGAAAGCATTAGATGTGGGTAAAAAGGCAACTGAGCATGTAATTTCTTTTAGCAAAAAGAAAAATTTTGTAAAAGCTTGAAAAACTAGCTTTTTGGCTAGTTACTATTTGTTGTTAGTCTCTCTTCCAGTAGGGGGCAGGATGTAGCAATCTGTAAACTCAAACTTCTCAGGGGTTAAATGAGGAGCAGTATCACCTTCATTTGAAGTTACTGTTTAATTAAAAAGCTGTTATTTTTTTCTCTGATATATATGTTCTGATTAATTAAGTCCCCCAAAGTGAGATTGTGATAATTTGCAAAATACTGTATTGTAACAAATTAACACGTAGCCCAGATCTCTTCCAGAATGCCTATACGCTTACACAGATTTCAAGGGAGTATTTTCCATTGTTGATAAATAAACAAATGGAAATTTTTACACATGCCAGGCTCTACCCAGGTGTTGTATGTTAGGATGAGAAGACCACGTAGATGTTTATTCTTAACTAGAGGGGTTCACATATGAGGTGCTTTGCCCAGCCCTCTTCCAGGCTGTGGGTCGCAGAAGTGAATGGTGCAAAGGCTCTGCCTGTGAGCGGCCTGCATTCTACAGAACAGATCCACACAGAAATTGTTGCCTAAATAAAATATATATAGGCACTCATAATTGTTACAAAATGAAATAGGTTGGAAATTGGTCAGGTGGTCGGGAAGAGCTTTCTGGACTAGGAGGCAGTCCCCAAATTCTAAATGGGCTGCTTTTTAATAGCTCATTTTTAGGTCCGTGATTTGCCACTGAGAACTACTTTTCCCACTAAAAACATGGGGATTATGTTCCTAAAACAGCTCGTAAAAGAACTGAGTCAGAAAAAAACAAAACGAAGCAAAACAAAACAGTGTTTGAATTCTGGTTGAAATACTTATTAGTATCCTAGTATGCTTTAGATGCTCATTTGACCTAAGATTCTTTCCTCACCTGTAAGATCATGAAAATACCATAATTAGCAAGGTTATTGGGAACATTAAAGATAACTTAAGAAAGGGGCCTAGTAGACTGCCAGGCATATAGTGGAGAACAGCTATGGTCCATAATATAATCTTGTAGACCAGCAGTTGACAAGCATTTCTATAAACGGTCAGATTTTTTGGCTTAATGGGCCATTTAGTCTCTGTTGCATTTGCTTGACTATTACAGTGTGAAAACAGCCATAGACAACATGTAAGTGAATGAACGTGGCTGTGTTCCAATGAAACTTGACTTATAAAAACAGTGAGCAGGCTGGATTTGGCCAGCTGGCCATAATTTTATAACCCCTGCCCTGGAATATATGTATATATAACTATTGATAAAAGTACTCGTAACTAGAATATATTAAAACGGAACCAAATCACCCAGTGTAGCATTATTTCTGTGGTAAAAGGCACTCAGTAGTGTCCCATTGTGCCAGGAACTTGCCTCTAGCCTGTTGGAGAGCTAGCGACTCTCCTACCTCCCCAGTCTTTTCTTGTTAGAAGTCAGAAGTAGTCCATGGCCCCAGGGCTGTGCTTCTGTCACAGCAGAACTGCTCAGGGATATAGTGGAATCTCTAGGATGAGTGAGAGGTGGTTTACTTGTGGGGAAAGTTGCCATGGGCTTCAAAGCTTCTCTACAGCGTCACTTCTGGGAAATGCTGTGTAACTCTGAGCTTTCTGGGCATCCCCTCTCTCTTCCTTTTCTCCGGTCTTGGTTAGTTTTGAAATGATAAAGTTGCATCAGAATCACTTGGGAGAACTTTAAAAAAGGCAGATTGCTTTATCCTAACTACACTGTTAGGCCACCCACCCCTACCTGCCCCATTCTGACTCAGATACCACTATGCTGGTGCTCAGGGGTCTAGACTAGTCACACCTATAAATTGCTAAAAGATCTATTGAGGGATAGTCAACATTTGAAGAATTCATTTCAACAAAACTTGACTCGATAGGGCAGCACTGAACCAGAAGTAGTTAGGCACACTCGGCCAACAGGGGTGCGGGGAGAGACTTACGCAGAGAAAGTGTGGAAGCAAAGAAAAGAAACTGATGATAGCTTAAAGCCTAGTGGGCTGTTGGTGATTGGTTGTCCTTAGCGTTTGATTTTGTAGCCACGAGGCATTGACAGGCTTGGATTTTGACTTGTTTACGTAGGCTGCTGCAGCAATGGCCTCCCTGTGTAATGATGGGAACAGATGCCACCTCAAACAATTGTTTGCCATTGGAGAACTATGGACTGGCGTAAAGGCAAGGCCCTTTCTCTGAAGGAGAGAAAAAGAGATCTTTTTTCTTTCTTTCCTTTCTCTCTCCTCGCCAGGCCATTCTGACGCCACAGAACTACCTCTCGTCACCTTAACTAGGAAGTTTGGCACCCAGGGAAGCACACAGGGAACTGAGGGCCCTGAGAGGGAGTTGGGAGGGAAGAGAAGTAGAAGCATGTGTGAAGATGTGCAGCCTGGCGGGCTGCCTTCCTTTAATACGCCTTGGAGGCTGGGCACAGCCCACAGAGACCTGCCCAGTGTTAGATGCCACTTCTTTGTGGCTAGAGAAGCACCAGGTGTCATCTATTGATCACGAGAGAAAGCATAACATTTTCACAAGTAAACATGGCTACCTTGCACGCCTCCCTCTGCCCTCTCCCCACAAAAACCTAATCAAAAGATGAGTCAAAACTAATTTTACTCTCATGTTCTGAGAAAGTCTTCTTTAAGGTAAAAAATGATCTGGAATCAGATGTGCGATGGCATAAAGATGGTGTTTATGGCATAAAAAAAAGGCATAATTAGGGGAATTTAAGAATTAGGACTGGAAACTTGGCATGTGCCTTTGTGTTTATACGGTGAGCTCATGTTATTTTCTCATCATAAGGTTTTATGCAAAACTTTTAGGATTTTTCATTAATGTGAACTAAATTATTCGGCAGAGTAGTGTGGTAATTAAGACCACCACTGCTTAGCTGAATGGCATTGGAAAAGCTAATTTTACCTGTCTGTGCTTTAAGTTTCTCGTCTGTAAAATGAAGGCCATGCTGTCTCCCTCACATATATGATAAAAGCGTAACAAGTTACACCAGTCGAATAGAATTGACACACGGTACTGTTCAAAGCACACTGGCTATCATGGACCGGAGCATCGTAACTCTTCATTTAATGTAGTAAGTCCTGCACTGATTCTCCTTTTTCATTTAAAAACAAAAGGAACAAGAGCTACGTTTTTAGGGTTTGGTGGGAGTTTCATACAGAGATGCAGTTCTGTGGCATATACATGGCAAAGGCATTTCAGCAGCGTGGCCAAAATCATGGGCTCTGGAGCTAGACAGCGGTAGCTCGCATCACATATTCACCACTTACCAGGGTATTACAACTGCTAAGCTGCTGGTGCTTCAGTTTCCCCAGGGACAAAACTGGGATGATACAAGCTTTCCTGAATTCACAGTGGGCTTGAGAACTAAAATCTTGGAAACCCTTAGTTCCTGCCTCATAGTAAGAGCTCACCAAATACTAGTTATTGGCATTATTTTAATGCCCAGGGGGAGGTGACCGACAGAGGAAGGGGACACGGAGAGAATCCCATGGCCCAGCAAGGAGAGGGAGAGGACTCCTTAAAACCAATTTGGTGACTTTTACAGGTGAGGGACATAGGTTTGGGGCCTGTCCAGATTATAGCCTTAAAGAATTAGCAAAGCAACCCACCCAGGTTTTAAATAGGAATTGAAACTTTATGCATGATGCTGTTTTCTTTTTTTCTTTTTAATTTTTTTTTACGTTTATTTATTTTTGAGACAGAGAGAGACAGAGCATGAACAGGGGGAGGGTCAGAGAGAGAGGGAGACACAGAATCTGAAGCAGGCTCCAGGCTCCGGGCTGTCAGCACTTGAATTCCCGGAATGTGAGATCATGACCTGAGCCGAAGTCGGACGCTTCACAGACTGAGCCACCCAGGCGCCCCGTGATGCTGTTTTCTCAAATGTCCAATTGCTAAATATCTGTGTCTGAAATGGAGCAAACCGACGGAACATCAGGTTTGGCTCAAGCGTGCCTTATTTTTCTGACTCATGGTGCTTTTAGTGTACATGGAGACCCAACAGAGACCTGGTGTAAGCGACCTCTGGAATGTTCAGGACCATCACTGGGCTGCCTAGGAGTGGAAAGGGGCACAGGGAAGCACGTGTCTTGCCAAGTACAAGGACAAGTTCCTAATGTTGTTGGTTCTCGTTTGGTTATACTGGCGTGGCAGGAGTCGGTCTTAGTTTCTACAGGTAACACTGCCGAGGGCTTCAAGTGGAAATGTAAGGAGCAGCACTCTAAGGTTCTAAATTTTATTTAGTGTGTGCCTCAAAACCTGTTCCCTTCATATTCACTGCCGTTGTTTATATTGTGAAGAGGCTTATTCTCATTTTACACATGGACAGACAGATCCAGCCCAGTGGCTGTCAGCAAAGGGCCTGGTGCTAAAACCCTCACTGCTGACTTGCAGACTCCACATAAACATGTACCTCTTTTCTATAGAACCCCCCCCCCCCGCCTCCGACGCCAGAATAGCACGGGGCTCTGTATTTCATATATTCTGCTTGAATGACTCTCCTAATGAATTTTTATTAAGAAAAAGACAAACCTACAGGCAAAGGAGGAGAGAAAATCAAAAGATATTCTGGTCTGAATGTCTCTGAGGTTATGACCATGTCAGAGAATGGGTATCGGAAATGAGCCGGAAAACCCAGATAATGCATGTTTGTGGCACACGGGAGAAACAACTCTTCGAAGTGCACTGTGAAATAATGGGGTAGGGGCCAAGGAAAACACGGGATTCAGAATTAGAAGACCTGATTTCTCTTCGTGGCTGTAATAATTAGAAGTCTCAAAATGCTGAGCTTCAGTTTCAGAAAAGGATGATAAAATCTTGTCTTCCCTATAATATGGATTGAATAAATCCACGTCTAGGGGGGTACTTTCTAAAAGCTCTCAAAATTGCCCATTAAAGTTCTATCTTTAAACACAAACACAATGTGCTGTTATGTGTATAATCAGAATCCGTTCACAAGTTATATTCTGCCTATGATTCAGTGAGGTCCTGAGAAGGACTTGATGAGGTGGTGAGATGGGTGCTGTTGGTTTGCCAAGCCGAGCTGGGCTCTCCTTTCCTGAGCATCCACAACTGTATGTTTGGGACTCGTTTCAAATGTCAGTAGAGCGGGCCTTTTCTGTCACAACACCACTGCAGTGTTTAGATTAATGAGGAGAACACATTGCTGGCCTGAAACCTTGGCCACGGAGCAAGGTGCCCAGTTATACATGGACAGATCCACAGTTCACTAAGGTCTTTTCCATTTCCAGCTGTTCCTCCTCACGCTCCGGGCTTCAGCTACCCCGTCTGGACATGGGGTCACTTGGCTAAGCCTTCTGCAATCGCTCACCCCGGACCCAAGAGCCGGTGAGAGTGGGCTGCTGAGAATCTGAGCTCGGACAGCTCAGCAAAGTCAAACCCATCCTGGTCTGCCCATAAATGTAGAATAAGAGGGAAGATTCCCAGACTGCAAGTGGCTTTGGAAAGGATATACCGATTAAGTCCTGGATGGGGCGTATCCTATGAGAGAGAAATCCTATCCAAACATGATATTGAAGGCACCAGTCTGGAGTATGACTTCCTATTTAATTGAAAGATCTTATGTAGAAAATTGAATTTGACCTTTGGCGTTGGCAGTATCTGCGGCTGAGCTGCATAATAATGAAGAGAAGGTGAATAATTGATTTAGGAGTGAGAGAGGCACTTTCTCCCATTGCCGCTTGGTCTGAAATCCCACTACTCTGCTCTCTGCATGGGAGGTGTAGAACACAAGTGACACGTGGAATGTGACACTGTCACATCTCCCAACGGAAACACAACTCATTAGTAATGTTCATAGCACCAGTAGAAAACAAAATAAAATGAAATCCTACCAGGTACACCATGTTATAAGGTTGCAAGATCTATGCCAAATAAGACCCTCTCCCATGCCAAGCTCCCTACAGCAACTCTGATGATCTTTGTCCAGTTTCCAGAGGCGCCACACGTATGCCTTGGTCTGGTGTGGTGTACAAGGCATCCTCCCTATCTGTTTCTATAGTGGATAGAAAACGTGTGCAGTAAAAGACATTTCTGTACTTAGGAAGTATGGAAGAACGATTCTTAAAGTGAAAGGTTTGTCATGGGTGATATTGTTAGAATTTCAGGTTGTCAAATGAGATAAAAAAAAAAAAAAAAGTTTCCCTGGTCTCAGTTTATTGCAAGCCAAGTATTTATTGCAGAAAAAATGACGTATTCGGAGGTATTTTATTTCAATTGTATTTTGTTTTTCACATTTATGAACTCTTTTCTGTCTGCCTGCCTGCCCTCCACTCATTGCTATTGGTTGGATATCTGGGGGTCATGCTGTTTCTTTACATCTTACTTATTTTTATGGGATATGCTCATTGTTTTACTATCCGTCCTAGGAGGTGTTGCTAGTCACTGAGATGATAACAGCAGTCTATGATAATTTTACTCTGCAGTGTCCTTGGTTTATAAATCCACTTGGGTAGGACTTCATGTTACCAGGATTTAGGAATGGGAAATTAATCTGAAGACTTCTAAATTGCTCAATTTCAAGGTGGGTCCTTTGAAACTTGGCTTTTTTTTTTTTTAATTTTTTTTTTCAACGTTTATTTATTTTTGGGACAGAGAGAGACAGAGCATAAACGGGGGAGGGGCAGAGAGAGAGGGAGACACAGAATCGGAAACAGGCTCCAGGCTCTGAGCCATCAGCCCAGAGCCCGACGCGGGGCTCGAACTCACGGACAGTGAGATCGTGACCTGGCTGAAGTCGGACGCTTAACCGACTGCGCCACCCAGCGCCCCGAAACTTGGCTTTTGACAGGGGCAATGAAACCCAATCATTCATTTCTCTTAATGTCCTCCCCCCCGCCCTTTCCCTCTCAGAGAAAATCAAGCAAGAAAAATTGAGCTTGTAAGTTTTGGCTACCGTGTTGTCAGGGGTGGGGAGGAGGTAAAGGAAAGGAGAACGAAGACAGGACAGGAAGATGGGGTGTTGGCTGAAATCTTAATTCATTTTTTATAGGAGATTTGCCCTGGGTATCACCATTTTCCTTCCTTTACTCTTCAGACTTTCTTTTTCCACCAGAGGATGCACAGAATAGCAAGTTTTGCCAGTGCTTCTATTTTGGGGAGACCCGTGGGGACAGGGAGGGACTTGCATTCTTGAAGCATCGTGTCCTTACTTCCCCAGGTGGTCCACCTTCCCCTCATTCTCCTTTTTTCCAAATTAAGGAGTTCATAGTGGAGTTTTCTCACAATTTCCTTCTACTTACCTGTCTTTTCTTGGATTTGCCTTCTGAGGAAGAAGTCACATTAATCTGTGACCCTTCCTGAATTTTCCTGGTTCTTACTTCTCAACGGTTATGGGACAAAGCCCGTCCTTCCTTGTCAGCATGCTGCTCATGTAATACTTTTTTTTTTTCTTACCAGTAAGAGTTTTACTTAACTCTCTCGGGAAGGGAGGTCCTATGATCCAGCATTAGTTCATTTCCTTCCCCAGAATTTCAAAGAGTCAAAAGTGGAGGCAGCATATGCCATTTAACCATCTCACTAATAGGCCATTGCTTCTTCCTCCTCTGCAGCTCCCGGCCCAGCTCTTTGGCATGGCAGGCGAGGCCTCTTTGGCTCTGCATGCTAGGCCTCCTTTATTCCTTGGCAGGAATCTCTCTCCATTCTTGAACCCTACCGATCAGCAACATTAAGCTGCTTGAGTTACCGTGCACATCGTGTTATTTCGCATCTCCTCTATGCTCTCCTTGTCTTGCCCCCTATAGTTGAAATGGCCTTCACTGATGCATCTTTCTTCCTCTTTCTTCCCTAAACACAACCGACAATTTGGCCAAGTATTGCCCACAGCTCCAGTTGTGGTGACCAGCTAGCTCCAGCCCACCCCTCTACTGCCAAGGCAGGGTCTGTGTTCTCCTCTGATCTGTCTGGCATGTTTCTGTCGTGACATGTTGCACTGTTAATCTTTATCCTTTTGAATTGTAATTATCTGTCCCTCTTCTCCACTAGCTGGGGCCTCTTGAAGCAGGAATAGTTTTGTTCTGTATGACAGCGCAATGTCTAGTACATAATAGGTCAAAGAATATATATTCATTAACATGAAAAATTAAAACGAGCTAAGAGGCTTACTACTCCAAGGAGAGCAGACCTCGGAATCGTTCCATCCGTGAAGCGATTACGAATAAATAATCTATGCTGGGATTTGGTCACTTGGGTCACCATCATGGAGCACCTTCAACAAGTAGAAAACTTTTCTCGCAGGCAGACTGATCTAATTCATTCTCCAGTAAACAAATATGAGAAATCAGAACTTTCAAGGATAAAAAAAGGAATGGTGCCAATCCCACACAGTTAGTAATAGCATTTGGTCTCTGTGGTCTATGCTTTTATTGCATTTTTTTCTCTCATAGCATTAAAAATGGCCTTGAATTATCTTGCTCTTCTTTCATTCAGTGGCTAGCCTTTCAAGGAAAAACAGTAAAGAAAAGTAAAGAAAATTTTAACATGTAGATAAAAATAGTTGTCCCAGCAAGGAAACAAAGAAGTTTAATTTTTAAACTCAGCTGATCATCTTAAATGCAATATATTTGTTATTGCCAAACTCTCCTTTTTAAAAAGAAGTGTCACCTGATAACGTTTAGTGTTAAATGTATCATTTGTTCAGAGTAAATAAACTGCCACTAGGAATTAGCACTAGAAGTTTTATAAATGCAGTTGAATTTAGTGAAGCTTAGATTCTCATGTACCCTTTCTGGCCTAATGAATCGGAAGCTTCTCACACATCTATCAGGGAATTTCTTAGGTGGACCACCCTCTAAGAAATCAAAGTGAAGAAAGGGTTCAGAGGTATTTTGGTTTTTATTCCCCTTGGAAAATTTAGTGGTACTTTTACTATATTTATTTGTTCATTATATTTAGTTTGAATATGACACATTGGAGGAAAATTCCATTAAAATTTCCAAAAGAGTATATCCTTTATACAGGGGGAAAAAAAAAGTGTGGGTACAGCCACTAACCATTAGTTGAAAAATGTTTGTGCTGCTCACTTAGGATCTTTACTACACAGATGACTGGAAAATGCGTCTCTAGTATCTGGGCACAGAGAAGTATTTTTTAAAAGAAATTAAGGTACTGTAGTCAGAATAATGCCCCCCAAGAGGTTTACATTCTAATCACCAGAACCTGTCAATGTTTGGTTGTATGTCAAATGAAGGAATTAAGTTTGAAGAAGATTTTAAGGTTTCTAATTAGCTGACCTTAATATAAAGAGATTATCCTGTTTGACCCACGTGGTCCCAAGGTACTCACAAAAGTCCTTATATGTGGAAGGGGAGGGTAAAAGAAGTCAGAGTTCGATTTAAAGATGGAAGAAGGGGCCACCAGTCAACGAGGGCCCTTAGAAGCAGAGCAGACAAGGCAACATTCGCCTTAAGAGCCTCTAGAGAGGAACACTTTTACTTAAACTTAGGTTGGAAGTCTCATGGACTAAAATCTATTTGTCATAAATTTCTGTTGTCTGTGGTAATTTGTTACAGCACCAATAGAACACTAATACAGGTACAGTCAGACAATGTGATAGTACACAGTCATTAAAACATAATGTTTACGAAGGACATGTAGGACACCTGGGTAGCTCAGTCGGTTAAGCCTCTGACTTTGCCTCAGGTCATGATCTCACCGCTTTGTGAGTTTGAGCCCTGTGTCAGGCTCTGTGCTGACAGCTCAGAGCCTGGAGCCTGCTTTGGATTCTGCGTCTCTGTCTCTCTCTCTCTGCCCCTCCCTGGCTCATGCTCTGTCTCTTTCTCTCTCAAAAATAACATTAACAAGAAAAAAGAACATGTAATGTGGGAAATAATCATGGTATGTTAGGTTAGAAAGGCAGCTGAGGTAACACTATATGACAGTAAAATTGCACGAAAATACTTATATACTTGTTTAGGTAATGGTTTTCTATGGACTATTTTTCTTCTGTCTTATGTCCCAAGTTTCTTTTGCAAACCAAAAACAAAATTAAATGTTGAACATCATTGACTTTAACACTGGAGATCAGTTACTCACAGCGTTTTATCTCCCTTCAAAATCTTTAAGAGTGGATATGAGCTCCAATTAATACAGTAAGCTCTTGGAGGTTAGCATGTGCTCAATCCTTACTTTGCCAATCTCTGCATCTCAAACATATTAACATATTTTCAGTGTGTCTCCCTGCTTTATTTTTGGATTAAAAAAATTTTTTTAACGTTTATTTATTTTTGAGAGAGAGACAGAGCATGAACGGGGGAGGGTCAGAGAGAGAGGGAGACACAGAATCTGAAACAGGCTCCAGGCTCTGAGCAGTCAGCACAGAGCCCGATGCGGGGCTCGAACTCACATACCGCGAGATCGTGACCTGAGCCGAAGTCGGATGCTCAACTGACTGAGCCACCCAGGCGCCCCTATTTTTGGATTTTTTTAAATGAAGTTTGAAACCAGAGCAATATGAAATTAGAAAATATTTTTTGGCAAAGATTAAACTCTGATATCTGTAATAATGGTGTAAAGATTAATTACAATAGCAGGATAACCAACTATGTATAGGCTAAGACTAAAATCTCAGGTGAAAGAACTTAACCTTTATGGGTTTAGACGGATAATGACTTTCATGTTTCTTGACCAGATTTACTGCTGATACCATCACTGTTAAAAAGCCACGGTCTCTCCTTCTTCGTGTATTTGATTTTCATTAGTGCTGGGTTTTATTGTTGCTTTTTATATTTGCAGAGAACGTAACTTAAAGGAAATTAAACCTCTCTAAGCAGGATAAAACTCCTGGTGTTAAGTCAAATGCTTTATTTGATGTCAAGAGCATTTTCAGTAACTATTACTTATCTACCACACAAAACTGCTAAACTTGAATACAAAGACCTGGTTTCAAGTCACAGGGTGGAATACAATTATTCGGTACCTGGGAGGCAGCAGAGGCTGTGACCAGGCACAGACCTCCGGCATCAGGTATGCCTGGCTTCCAATGACAGCTGCAGCCTTCACTCATGTCGGAGCTCCTGGTGAGTCACTTCAACTTCTCGAGCTTTCTTTGTAAAAGGGACTGTGTCCTCATCATCTACAGTTACTGTGAGAGGGAGAGGAAACAAAATGCCTCTCTGTAGAAACGACGAGTGAAGTGATGGCTATCCTCATATGTGAATGCCCTTTCTTACTGAGTATTGTTGCTTGAACTGCACAACTTAAGAAAATTCAGTAACTGCTTGTGTTGGTGTTCTCGGGTCATTTCAAGGCATGTTTTCTTAGGAAGTGTGAAAAAGTAACACATGTAACAAGGGACTGCCATTGTCAGGGAAGTTAACTGGTAGAAGTGGCCGAAACTTGTGTTTGACCTGTGTTTCTGATGATGGTTTTCTATCACCTCAGTCGAAGAAGAATATGAACCTAGTTTCTCCAAAATGCTTTCTAAAGGGGGACGTGATCTCTTTATTCTGCTGCGACAGAGTTTAAAAGAGGATCAGGGTGTTTTTAGGTACAAGTCTTAAAGGCAAAGGAAAAACAGTGCTTGATTTTGGCCTCTGACCTCTCCCAGAGAAATAATGGGAGTCCCAGGACCCTCGTGCTTTAGGTAAATGTTCAAAAGCAGAAACTTTGGGGGGACTCTAGTTCTTGGTGGGCAGGCCTGGGACTTAAAATTGAAGGTGGAAATGTAATGAAGACAAGAGAACCGTGTTGAAACTTACCTCCTCTACTGCGTTTGCTTCATTAATCACCATCAAGGATTTTTTTATGTGGATGCAGAACTCAAACCTGTTAACTTTGTGAAACAGCAACCCTGTCAAAATCTTCAAAGACCATTGCAACGAAACCCAAAGCAGGAAACAGGCACCTAAAGCAGGCAAATGTTTCTCCTAAGTTGTTAAATCAGGAGTGACTAAAAGAGCCAGATGGCTCACTCATGAGCAATAAAAAAATAAATAGTTGGGGGGCCTAGGTGGCTCGGGTGGTTAAGCATCTGACTCTTGATTTCAGTTCAGGTCATAGTTTCCTGGGCTCCAGGGGGGCCTGCTTAAGATTGTTTCTCTCCCTCTCCCTCTGCTCCTCCCCCACTTATACTCTTTCACTCTCACAAAAATAAACATTTTCTTTAAAAAAAAAAAGACCTTATTTTGAGAGAGAGGGAGGAGGGGAAGGGAAGAGAGAGAATCCCAAGCAGGCTCTGTGCTGACAGCACAGAGCCCAACACAGGGCTTGATCCCAGTAACTGTGAGATCATGACCTGAGCCAAAATCAAGAGTCAGACGCTTAACCAACCGAGCCACCAGGCACCCCAATAATAATAAAAAAAAATTTTAGTTTTAAATGATCAAGTGAAATATTCTTGGTTTGCTAATTTGCTTTACCCTGTCTTAGAATAAATTCTTTATTAGACTATGTTGAGACTCAAGGGGGTTTGGGGATAATCTTAAGATAAAAGGCTAAACTGTCCTTTTTGTGCTGAATGTTAGGTACAAAATAGCACTGCATATTTTAGAGGCAAACTGCTAAAAGTTAAGTATTGTATCATTCGAAAGTTTATAATTTTTCACAATCATTGTTTTAACACAGAAATCTGTTTATTAAACCAAACAAAACAGAGAAAATTATACCAGCCCTCGATATTTGAATTTTCATTTAAATAAGCAAACTCTAAATCCACACCTTTAAAGATGTTTGTGCATCTATGTATTTCCAAAATACTCATATTTCAATAAGATTTTCACATTATATTCACCAACAGTATCACAAAAGTTCTTTTTTTTTGTTTGTTTTTTTTGTTTGTTTTGCTTACGTAACTGTAAGGAACAGTAATTCTAGAAACACTAGAAGAAAAAAGCATAGCAATGTCCACAGTTACAAGAAAAAGTGCACATTACTTGGTCACAATCACAGTCATTACTTGAAAAACTATATGTAACAAGTAGATAAGAAATATCACTGATGCCTTAAACTCATTACCAAAAATGGAATGACATAAGTTCTACATGAAATAAGGCAAATCCAGGAATGCACAGAGAATCTGTAATCCAACCAAAGCTAAACAACAGAAAAAGAATCGTACAAGAAGCATAAACAGATGTACTCCTCCCTAAATATTTTAAAAATAAGCTTGCCTCAGTGCACAAAGAAAACACCATTCATGTGTATCCAACACTATAAAATAAGAAAGAAGGACAAAGTGGGGGGGTGGATAGGATGGGGCAGTTCATTTAAAGTTGCAGCTGCATCCACTGAGAGTTCTTTACGTCATTTTCACCTAGAATTGTAAATTATACAAATCCTATCAGGAGAGGGGAACGGTCTTTTTTTTTGGAAACGATTTCTGAAACCGAGAAAGAAAAACCACATGAGTGCACATTTTCAGATTGTCACTTGCAACCTCTTAACATTCAGCCATCTACATCCCATTGCTGCTGGAGGCATGCCTATAAGACAGCAGCGTCAATCCCGGGCAAGCAGCTGTAAGGAACCAAGGTGTGATATTTTTTTTTTCAATGATATGTCTTTTTTAATATTAAAAAATTCTGTGATGAAAACCGCTATGGCGCAACTGCAATGTTGAGTGGGTTGATGAGCACGGGTGCAGAAACGCAGGCTTCTCTTGGAAGTACTTCCTGATGTGACGATTTAAAGAACGTAGCAAGGATTTGTTTTCCAGCATCGTTATTTTTGTAGAAAGAATTTGGAAAGAGGAGAAGGCAAAGGGATGTGGAAAAGGTACTTACAGTAGTTTTTCAAAACAGTTTTTTTTAGGACCTATGAAAAAGTTAACAAAGTAAAAATGACCATTTTGAATGAAAAACAACTTTTCTTTTTATAAAAACTACATATATATTTTTTTAAAATACAAGATCCGTCTCATTGTTGTTATATCCTGTAGCAACAAGAAATTTGGCTTTTGTTTTTTTTTTTTGTTTTTTTGCCAGATACTGCAACTTTCAGTTCAATAAGTCAGTAGCAGATTCCACTAATATTTCAGTTGAATCTTGAACTATCAATACCACACGTTTCTTCTGTTTTATCCTTGAATTAGGAATATACAGCCTTTATTTGCCCCTGATATTTATGCTGACAAACTACAACAAAAAGCAGTGAGCTGGACACATTACTGTATCTCAAGTACTTCAGAGGTCAGACTTCCTTTGAAGCACCTTAACACATCACTTTATGGATCAAGGACAATGTGGCATAATGGAAGTATTTCTCTTAAGACTGTGCAGTAAGACCAGAAGCATCTCTGCTGGGAAATCAAAATGTCATTAGTGGAAACTGCAAATTTAGACCTCAGTGAATAGGATCGTCATTTGACTCAGTTCTGTTGTAAAATAAGATTTTCCAGTTCATCTGCAGAACGCAATAAAAATGCAGCTGATTCTCGATATCCTGCAACGAGCTGTCTCACGGCATTGATTTCGGTTGGACTCAGCTGGGGTCTGGAGCTTGAACTGCTGGAGGATCCTGAGCTAGTCGCCAACTGCCTCTTCATGCTGAGATCGGTGGGTCCTAGAAAAAATAATCACAAAATTAACAGGAACAACTTCTGTTCCGGTACTTTGAACATGAGCACTAAACTGTTGACTTGATTCACTTACTCTTTTGTGAGAAGCCGCTGATACCTTTAATCAAATACATCCGTTCACAGAAATACCCAAAAGCAACCTGATGTGAAATAAGTGGCTGAGTATGACTCCTTGTCCGGGCAAACACCTCTCGTTGTGGAAACACGGTGAAGACCTCCCAACACGTGCTTTTTGGAAAAATCAATTTTAAGTCTATCTTACACACGTAGTAGAAGTTTCTCTGCAGTTGTGTCAAAAGTTGGGAATTACGAATGCTTTGAATTTGTGCCACTGGTGAACAAATGATTTTAGGTCCCACCAATTCTGAACATGGACATATCCTAGATTGTGACGCCAATGACTCCAGATTACAAACCGCTTTATTTAGAAGAAAGGACATTTTGGACAGGGGAGTTCAACTTTTAAGTGACACAGTAAGGGTGTGAGTTGCATATTTTGTTTTTCATGTCAGGTGAATGCTTTTTCTTCCATCAGGTTGATTATTAACATAGGCAAAATCTTTTCATTTTTTTGAAAAATGGGTATTAGTATAAATCAGTCTGGTATTTTTCAACACTAAAGTTTCTTTTAGAAGTGTACAGCAAGTAAATGATCGGTACAATTTTGCAAAGAAATTAGACTTGGAAAAGTGCTTTAGGTCTTGGTAAAGCTGCTTCTATATTTACATAAAACATTTAGATGTCAAAAGATTTTTTTTATTGCATATAATTAAACCAAATCAGATAGGTCTGCCTTTTGACAACATTTTATAAATTTTTATTTGTTTTTTATAAATTTTTACTTTAAAACAATTTATTTAACATAGAAGAGTTAAAGATTTTTTTTTAAGTTTATTTATTTTGAGAGACAGAGAGTGAAGGAGGGGCAGAGAGAGAGGAAGAGAGAGCATCCCAGGCAGGCTCCATGCTATCAGTGGGGAGGCTAGTCTGGGGCTCGAACTCACAAACCCCAAGATCATGACCTGAGCTAAAACCAAGAGATGCTTAACTGACTGAGCCACCCAGGGGCCCCTGAGTTAAAGATGTTTAAGATGCTTTGCATCAATTAGATTATTAAGGTTTTATTATATACCAAAATGTTCATTGTTATAATTCTTACCTTTCGTTAAGCAATTGCTATAATTACTGCATTTGCGATGAGCAATACATTTAAAATCCTTGAATAAGTCTCACTGTCAACATAGCTAAAGGCATGCTCAAAACTGTAGTGATGCCCTACCTTGAGGATATTTTCACGGATTTCTCCTAAACATAACTTTTCAGATAATGGTATTCATTTCATGAACTGAAATGAGGGATGTTATTTTATCCTGTTAGTTCTTCTTGAGGCCTGGTGGAGACAGGTCAAGACCCAACCTCCTCCACCCTCTACCCTGGAGGGAAAAGAGGGCTTCTGTCAGCGAGGAGGCAGATGTCCCATGAGACAGAAACAGCTTTGCTTGTAATTTAATTAGGACAGAGACAAGACTTGCACATAAGAACTCTGACATTTGAGAGAGACGTATTTCCACTTCTGCCACGGCCTTTCAAAGCCTTGGTTTTCTAGCAGGAGTTAGCCTCCATTTGTCGTGCTGTTTACAAAATCATGAGTGTGACATAGCAAGCTGAAATGGAGAGATGTAGGGATGTCACCCTTGCAAACGGGAATTACTGAACAAGCATTCAAGCAAATTATTCATAGCAACCAGGTTTTTTCCGGAAAGTTCTGCGTGGATTAAGAAACTAATGTGACATTTAAAAAATTAAAGGGGGAGCCTAGGTGGCTCAGTCGATTGGGTGTTCAACTTCGGCTCGGGTCATGATCCCACGGCTGGTGGGATCGAGCCCCGCATGGGGCTCTGTGCTGACACCTCAGAGCCTGGAGCCTGCTTCTGGTTCTGTGTCTCCCTCTCCCTCTGCTCAACCCAGCTTGTGTGCTCTCCCTCTCTCTCTCTCTTTCTCTCTGTCTCTGTCTCTTGAAAATAAACATAAAAAAAAAATCCCATGACATAATGGGTTCAGGTCTATGGATGAGCCAACTTTAAATCTGGAGGTTTTGTTCCTTTAATATTTAAGAATCTTGGTAAGAATCATTACAAAAGAAAAGAGAAAGGATTTTCCTCAGTTATGCAGATATTTGGCATGTGGTTATCATTTTACTAGAAGGTGTAATATTTTGTGATGTTTTTGCTGATAGGCCAAGTTGGTGATTGACCCCTTTAACTGCAATTGAGAAAGGTGGGGGCTAGGGCTCCAGTTCCTCTTGGGGTAAAAGATATTGTGATTTTATTCTAACACTGCTGTTTACAGATAATTCTCTACTTCTGGCTGAGAAGTATGGTTACGAAACCAAGACATGGCTTTCACTTTCTTTCAGATGATTATTAACACAGGCAAATTCTTTTAAAAAAAAAATTAATGTTTATTTAGTTTTGAGAGTGAGAGAGACAGGGTGTGAGTAGGGGAGAGGCAGAGAGGGAGACACAGAATCCAAAGCAGGCTCCAGGATCCAAGCTGTCAGCATAGAGCCTGATGTGGGGCTTGAACTCATAAACCGTGAGATCACAACCTGAGCTGAAGTTGGATGCTTAACTGACTGAGCCACCCAGGTGCCCCAACATAGGCAAATTCTAGATAGCTCAGTAATACAGAAGCCATTCACACCTTTGTTATTTTTCTGGAACAAAGTTGACTTCTCTTGGTTTCTTTTCCATTTACAGGATCAGGATTAAGTATTATACATAAAAACTAGAAGGAATTATTTTTGCTATTATTTAAATCCTCAAAGTTAAGAGGTTGAGTAGGAAAGCAAAAAATTAAAATATTCACAAATGATCAAATTACCTAACTAGTATCTACTCAACCAGCCCCTTCCTTGTTTGTCATTAGTATTCTTATCTGCCTCATTCAGACAATGTCATACTTGACTGGCTTAGCTTAACCCAAACAACAATCAATGTAAAGTAAAAGCTCAAAATTTATGAAGATGTTGAATTGAATGAAGTCCAGGAAAATATTCTTGGAGATTTGCTTAAATCAGAAAGCCAATAAAAAGTATGGTTCTGGAAGAGTGGGACCTCTTAACAAAACAAACACAAATAATGACACAATAGATACCTCCAGAGAAAATGATTTTAATATCAAGTGTGAAAGGAAATAATCAGAAAACTTGACAAAGTCATTTTAAAATAAGCACCCACATTTTAACAAAATGATGCAGACCTACTTTAGTTTCACTCTGAAAATCTGAGGAAGAGATAGATACATTTCAGGTTAACATGCAATGTTAGAAAAATTAAGACCCATGGGGTGCCTGCGTGGCTCAGTCCGTTAAGCATCTGACTTCCACTCAGGTCATGATCTCGCAGTTTGTGAGTTCGCATCCCACGTCGGGCTCTGCTAACAGCTCAGAGCCTGGAGCCTGCTTTGGATTCTGTGTCTCCTCCTCTCTCTGCCCCTCCCATGCTCATGCTCTGTCTCTCTCAATAATAAATAAACGTTAAAAAAAGATACTAAAAAAAATTAAGACCCACTTAAACCAATCTTTGAATTATTTTTTTAAGGTTTGGGGGCATATTTAAGTTACAAATAAATTCTAATTAAATTAAAATGTATATCAATAATTCATAATTAATATTTTAAAAATATTTTTAAATTAAAATATAGTTGACATACAATGCTATATTAGTCTCAGGTGTACAACATAGTGATTCAACAACTCTATATGTTATGCTCTGTTTACTATAAGTGTAGGTACCATCATCACCATAGAAACTATTCCAATTCCATTGACTATATTCAGTAAGCTGTACCTTTCATCCCTGTAGCTTATTCATTCCATAACTGGAAGCCTGTATCTTCTACTCTACTTCTACTCTCTTCCATTTTTCCATTTCCCATCCTTCTAGCAATCATTAGTTCTCTGTATTTATGGGTCTGTTTCTGCATTTATTTGTTTTTGTTTTTGTTTTTTAATGTTTATCTTTATTTTTGAGACAGAGAGAGAGCATGAGCGGGGGAGAGGCAGAGGGAGAGGGAGACACTGAATCAGAAGCAGGCTCCAGGCTCTGGGCTGTCAGCACAGAGCCCGACACGGGGCTCGAACTCGCCAACTGCGAGCTGAACCTGAGCTGAAGTCGGACGCTCAATTGACTGAGCCACCCAGGTGCCCCTATTTGTTTTGTTTTTGTAGGTTTGACAAATAAGTGAAATCATATGGTACTTGACTTTCTCTTATTTCACTTAACATAATACCCTCTAGGTCAGATCTATCCATGTTGTCTCAAATGGCAAGATCTCATTTTTTTTTATGGTTGAGTATTAGTCCATTACACACACACACACACACACACACACACACACACACACACACATTCACCATTCTTAATCCATTCCTCTACTGATGGACACTTAGGTTGCTTCCATATCTTGGCTATTGTTAATGCTGCAGTAAACTTAGAGGTATATATCTTTTTCAAGTTAGTGATGTATTTTCTTTCGGTAAATACCAAGTGGGTGAATTACTGGAGCATATGGTATTTCTATTTTTAACTTTTTAAGAAAGCTCCATACCATTTTCCATAGTGGCTATATCAAATTACATTCCCATCAACAATGCACAAGGATTTCTTCATCTTTACTAACACTTGCTGTTTTTGTCTTTGTTATTCTGGACATTCTGACAGTTGTGATCTCATTATGGGTTTGATTTGCATTTTCCTAAAGATTAGTGACACTGAGGAATTTTTCATGTATCTGTTGGCCATTTGTATGTCTTTGGAGAAATGTCTATTCAGGTCCTCTGCCCACTAATTATTTGGATTGTTTGGCATGTTTTGGTGTTGAGTTGTATAAGTTCTTTACATATTTTGGATATTAATCCCTTATTGGACATAGCATTTGCAAATATCTTAATCACTAGGTTGCCTTTTTGGTTTCTTGATTGTTTCCTTTGCTGCACAAAAGCCTTTTATTTTCCTGTATTGCTAATAGTTTATTTTTGCTTTTGTTTCCCTTGCCTGAGGAAACATATTGAAAAATGTTGCTAAGGCCAATGTCAAAGAGATTATTGCTTATATTTTCTTCTAGGAGTTCTATGGTTTCAGGTATTAAGTTTAGGTCTTTAACCCATTTTGAATTTATTTTTGTGTATGGTATGAAAAAGTGGTCCAGTTTACTTCTTTTGCATGTAGCTGTCCAGTTTTCCCAGCACCAGTTATTGAAGAGACTGCTTTTCCCCATTGTAAATTCTTGCTTCCTTTGTCATGGGCTAATTGACCATAGAAGGGTGGATTTATTTCAGGGCTCTCTATCCTCTTTCATTGATCTATGTGCCTGTGTTTGTGCCAGTAGCATACTGGTTCTATTACTACAACTTTGTAGTAGAACTTGAAATCTGAGAATGTGATACCCCTGGCTTTGTTCTTTTTGCTCAAGATTGCTTTGGGTATTTGAAGTCTTTTGTGGTTCCCTACAAACGTTAGTATTATTTGTTCTAGTTCTGTGAAAAATACTGTTGGTATTTTTATAAGGATTACATTAAATGTGTAAATGGCTATGGGTAGCATGGGTATTTTAACAATATTAATTCTTCCAACCCATGATCATGGTATATCTGTGATTTATTTAATCTATGTTTTATAGTTGCTGAGTGCAATCTTTTACCTCCTCAGTTAAGTTTATTTCTGGGTATTTTATTCTTTTTGATGCACTTATAAGTGGAACTGCTTTCTTAATTTCTCTTTCTGCTACATTATCAGTGTATATAAAACAATTTATTTCCTTATATTAATTGTGTACCCTGAAATTTCACTGACTTAATTTATTACTTCTAGTAGATTTTTGGTAGAGTCCTTATGTTTAGGATCTATGTTTAGGATCATGTCATCCACAGATAGTTTAACTTCTTTCTTACCAATTTGAATAACTTTTCTTGTCTGATTCCTGAATCTAGAACTTCTAGTACTATGTTGAATAAAAGTGGTGAGAGCAGACATCATTATCTTGTTCCTGATCTTAGGAAAAAATGCTCTGTTTTTCACCACTGTGTATGATGTTGGGGGTTGTCATATATGGCCATTATGTTGAGTCACGATCCCTGTAAACCCACTTTGAGAGTTTTTATCATGAACAGATGTCCAATTTTGTCAAATGTTTTTTCTGCATCTTGAGAAGATCGTGATTTTAGCCTTCATACAATGTGATGTATTACACTGATGAATTTGTAAATATTGAACCATCTTTGCTTCCCCCAGAATAAATCCCACTTGATCATGGTGAATGATCATTTTAATGAATTTTTGAATGCAGTTTGCTAATATTTTGTTGAAGTCTGTATTTTTTAAACTATCAATTGAATACCCCTATCTATGATGCATTTTTGGTCCTTTTTAAAATTAGATTCACTTTTGTGGCCTTATTTTAATGTCAATTATACTCAAATAATAGAGACCCCAATAATAATAGAGACCCCAATATAGGACAAAATTTTAATTTGTTTTGCAGAGTGAGTTCTTTTTAAAAGACTTGGATAACCATGTTTTTTACATATACTGGGGGCCAGAGGCTAGGCCCATGAAGGCAGTCACCCTTTGTGGCTTACTACTGTGCTAGGTACTGTGATGGTACATGGCAAAAAATAAGGCTCAATAAATATTTGTGTAATAAATGAATGAGAAGTTTCAGATATTTCTATAGCCAACACTAAAGAAATGGAGAATGAGTGATGTCACTTGTAACACCAAATTATTGCTAAAAGAAAACTAGCTAAATATAGAACACAGTGGATTTAATGTAGCTTATTCAAATAGGGTTACCTCTGACATGGGATATTTAAAAAAATTTTTTTTTCAACGTTTATTTATTTTTGGGACAGAGAGAGACAGAGCATGAACGGGGGAGGGGCAGAGAGAGAGAGGGAGACACAGAATCGGAAACAGGCTTCAGGCTTCGAGCCATCAGCCCAGAGACTGACGCGGGGCTCGAACTCACGGACCGCGAGATCGTGACCTGGCTGAAGTCAGACGCTTAACCGACTGCGCCACCCAGGCGCCCCATGACATGGGATATTTTTATTAGCATAAAAGTCATCATCCAAAATTGTGAAAAACATAATCTCAGTAGATGAGTCCTGAATCAGGCATAAAATTGGTCGTGGCTACATGCAAACTTCTCTTTTCCCTTCTCCACTACCATGTTATGAACTCTGAATTGTTTGGATAATTGGCCATTTACAAGTTTTAAATAGTGGAGTGACATTTTCAGATTTATGCTTAAAAAAAGGGTTTGGAGGGGAGCCTGGGTGGCTCAGTCCGTTAAGAGTCCAACTTCAGCTCAGTTAATGATCTCAGGGTTTGTGAGTTCAAGCCCAGGCTGACATAGGGCTCTGCGCTGCCAGCTCAGAGCCTGAAGCCTGCTTCATATTCTGTGTTTCCCCTTCTCTCTCTCTCTCTCTCAAAAATAAACATTAATTTTTTTTAAATAAAAAAAATAAATAAAAAAGGGTTTGGAAAACTTTTAATACAAACAGCCAGACAGTAAATATTTCAGTTATAGGTCAAGAGGCATACTTCATTAAAAAGGAAGTAAATTTACATAATTTTAAAATTAGGATACAATTGACGTATAAAATTAGTTTCAGGTGTACATGAGTCAGTATTTGTATGTATTAGCCACCGTAAGTCTAACATCGATCACCACATATAGTTGGAAATTTTTATGATGTGATTTTATTAATTTTTATTAAGCTTTTTAAAGTTTATTTATTTGAGAGAGACAGCATGCAAGTAGAGAAAGGGAAGAGAGAGAGGCAGAGCGAGAGAATCCCACGCAGGCTATGTACCCCAGCGCGGAGCTGAATGTGGGGCTCAAACCCACAAACTGCGAGACCATGACCTGAGCTGAAGTCAGAAGTTTGAGCTACCCAAGTGCCCAGATTTTAAAAATTTACTCTCAGCAAGTTTCAAATATATAATCCAGTATCATTAACAATAATTGCCATGTTGTACATCCCCATGCCTATTTTTAACCAATAAAACCAATAAAAAAAACAAAAAACACAAGGAAGACTTTTTAAAGACAAAAAACATATATGGCCACACCTAAATGATTTGTTTGGCTTAGAGCTGAAGTAGATAGAGACCTTACAGTTTAGGAAGGTGAGGGAGAAATAACCATGGATCTTTGAGTCCCATTCATTGTGAACCTTCCCAGAGTTCTTGATTAGTGCTCTGGGAAGAGGGTGGGAGAGATAAATAATTTTTTAACTGTAATGAAACTGTGTTTAATGAAGACCAAATCTGTTAGTACAGGTGAGGGCTGCGGGGGCTGAGAGGAAATGAAGGGGCAGTAAGGACTGTGGTGGTGAGGGGTAAGCAATGACACTACCTCCTGGAACCTCTCTTCATTAGGGACTCCTATTGTCCCCCTTGAAGCCTCTCAATGGTCCAATGGGGACTCAGAGCAGGATGACTGGCTCCCATCTTACAGTTGGGGAAACTGAGTTCCAGACAGGTTCACTAGCTTGACAAAACTATGGATGGCTTCTGGTTATTTATGCTGTATCAGATCAGAGGAGATAAGAGCAGTTGGGCAGGGAAGAACAAACAAATGTCTCCACAGAAGAAGCAAAGGTGTAGAGAAGGGCAGGACATGGTGTGTGGGGACAATGGGAGGTGCTGGCTAGGGCCAAGTGGGGATCAGGCTGGGGGTATTATTTTTATTACAAAATTAATTTATACTTAAAACTGTTGAAGAGACTTTAAAAAGGCCTTAATATAATATTATATTGAGGTGGTGTCTGTTGGTTCTTCCATTGAGCCTCAATTTGATCCTGGCTGATTACATGTCCTGATAATTCTTCTATTTGGATAGTGGTGATTTCCTCTGATTCTCAGCATCTTTCATAAATGGCCATCGGTCCATAAAGGATTAAAAAAGCAATACCAGAAACAATGACAAAATGCTAGCAGACTCAAACATCCTTCTTGAATTATTGGAAACCAGGTCCGCTAATTATCAGCTTGGGTAGTTGAGATTACGAAGAGTCTCATCTGGTATCAGGGTAATGCTGGTCTTATGGAAATAAGACATATATATTATATATGTATATATTGTATATATTTGGAATTGTGTATATATATGGAATTCTATATATTCCATCATATATATATTATATATACATATATACATACATATATATTATACATTCAAAAATACATATATACATACATATATATTATATATACATATATATTATATATATACATATGTATATCATATATACATATATACATATGTATAGTATATGTATACATATATACGTACGTATATATAATATATATATGATGGAATATATACAATTACATATATATTGCAGAAGTCTGAGAAGGATTGGTGTTAGTTCTTTAAATATTTATAGAATTCACATGTGAAGCCTTTTATTTGTTGGGTTTTTTGATTGCTGATTCAGTCTCCTTACTGATAACTCCTTAATAATTGGTCTGTTCAGATTCCTATTCCTTCATGAATCAGTTTTGGTATGTTGTATGTTTCTAGGAATTTATATATTTCTTCTAAGGTTGTCCAAATTGTTGGCATGTAATTGTTCATTTTCTTATCCTTTGTATTTCTGTGGTATCAGTTATATTTCCTTTCTCATTACTGATTTTTTTTTTTTGGTAAGTCTAAGGTTTATCAATTTTATCTTTTTATTTTTTATTTATTTTTATTTTTTATGAAATTTATTGACAAATTGGTTTCCATACAACACCCAGTGCTCATCCCAAAAGGTGCCCTCCTCAATACCCATCACCCACCCTCTCCTCCCTCCCACCCCCCATCAACCCTCAGTTTGTTCTCAGTTTTTAACAGTCTCTTATGCTTTGGCTCTCTCCCATTCTAACCTCTTTTTTTTTTTCCTTCCCCTCCCCCATGGGTTCCTGGTAAGTTTCTCAGGATCCACATAAGAGTGAAACCATATGGTATCTGTCTTTCTCTGTATGGCTTATTTCACTTAGCATCACACTCTCCAGTTCCATCCACGTTGCTACAAAAGGCCATATTTCATTTTTTCTCATTGCCACGTAATATTCCATTGTGTATATAAACCACAATTTCTTTATCCATTCATCAGTTGATGGACATTTAGGCTCTTTCCATAATTTGGCTATTGTTGAGAGTGCTGCTATGAACATTGGGGTACAAGTGGCCCTATGCATCAGTACTCCTGTATCCCTTGGATAAATTCCCAGCAGTGCTATTGCTGGGTCATAGGGTAGGTCTATTTTTAATTTTCTGAGGAACCTCCACACTGCTTTCCAGAGCGGCTGCACCAATTTGCATTCCCACCAACAGTGCAAGAGGGTTCCCGTTTCTCCACATCCTCTCCAGCATCTATAGTCTCCTGATTTGTTCATTTTGGCCACTCTGACTGGCGTGAGGTGATACCTGAGTGTGGTTTTGATTTGTATTTCCCTGATAAGGAGCGACGCTGAACATCTTTTCATGTGCCTGTTGGCCATCCGGATGTCTTCTTTAGAGAAGTGTCTATTCATGTTTTCTGCCCATTTCTTCACTGGGTTATTTGTTTTTCGGGTGTGGAGTTTGGTGAGCTCTTGATAGATTTTGGATACTAGCCCTTTGTCCGATATGTCATTTGCGAATATCTTTTCCCATTCCGTTGGTTGCCTTTTAGTTTTGTTAGTTGTTTCCTTTGCTGTGCAGAAGCTTTTTATCTTCATAAGGTCCCAGTAATTCACTTTTGCTTTTAATTCCCTTGCCTTTGGGGATGTGTCGAGTAAGAGATTGCTACGGCTGAGGTCAGAGAGGTCTTTTCCTGCTTTCTCCTCTAAGGTTTTGATGGTTTCCTGTCTCACATTGAGGTCCTTTATCCATTTTGAGTTTATTTTTGTGAATGGTGTGAGAAAGTGGTCTAGTTTCAACCTTCTGCATGTTGCTCTCCAGTTCTCCCAGCACCATTTGTTAAAGAGGCTGTCTTTTTTCCATTGGATGTTCTTTCCTGCTTTGTCAAAGATGAGTTGGCCATACGTTTGTGGGTCTAGTTCTGGGGTTTCTATTCTATTCCATTGGTCTATGTGTCTGTTTTGGTGCCAATACCATGCTGTCTTGATGATGACAGCTTTGTAGTAGAGGCTAAAGTCTGGGATTGTGATGCCTCCTGCTTTGGTCTTCTTCTTCAAAATTCCTTTGGCTATTCGGGGCCTTTTGTGGTTCCATATGAATTTTAGGATTGCTTGTTCTAGTTTCGAGAAGAATGCTGGTGCAATTTTGATTGGGATTGCATTGAATGTGTAGATAGCTTTGGGTAGTATTGACATTTTGACAATATTTATTTTTCCAATCCATGAGCACGGAATGTCTTTCCATTTCTTTAAATCTTCTTCAATTTCCTTCAGAAGCTTTCTATAATTTTCAGCATACAGATCCTTTACATCTTTGGTTAGATTTATTCCTAGGTATTTTATGCTTCTTGGTGCAATTGTGAATGGGATCAGTTTCTTTATTTGTCTTTCTGTTGCTTCATTGTTAGTGTATAAGAATGCAACTGATTTCTGTACATTGATTTTGTATCCTGCAACTTTGCTGAATTCATGTATCAGTTCTAGCAGACTTTTGGTGGAGTCTGTCGGATTTTCCATGTATAATATCATGTCATCTGCAAAAAGCGAAAGCTTGACTTCATCTTTGCCAATTTTGATGCCTTTGATTTCCTTTTGTTGTCTGATTGCTGATGCTAGAACTTCCAGCACTATGTTAAACAGCAGCGGTGAGAGTGGGCATCCTTGTCGTGTTCCTGATCTCAGGGAAAAAGCTCTCAGTTTTTCCCCGTTAAGGATGATGTTAGCTGTGGGCTTTTCATAAATGGCTTTTATGATCTTTAAGTATGTTCCTTCTGTCCCGTCAATTTTATCTTTTAAAAAAGAGCTTAGCTTCACTGGTCTTTTCTATTGTCTTTTTACTTTTTATTTCTCTTATTTCTGCTCTAGTATTTATTTCTTCTTTTTACTAACTTTAAGCTCTGTTTGTTCTTTTTATAGTTCCTTGAAGTATAAAGTTAAGTTGTTGGAGATCCTACCTGTTTCTTGATATAGGCATAATTGCTAGTAACTTTTTTCTTAGGCCTACTTTTGCTGTATCTCATAAGTTTTGGTATATTTTCATTTGTCTCCAGGTATTTTTTCTGTTTTGATTTCTTCTTTGACACATGGCTTTTTTAGCAGCATGTTGTTTAAATATTTACATATTTGTGAAGTTTCCAGTTTTCTTTTAAGTTATATCTAGTTTCATATTGTGGTTATAAAAGATGCTTAATATCTTAAATTTATTTATTAGGACTTGTTTTGTGACCTAATATATTATCTACCCCAGAGAATGTTCCATGTGCACTTGAAGAATGTGTATTCTGATGCCCTTGAATGAAATGCTCTGTATATGTCTGTTTAAGTCCATCTGGTCTAATGGGTCATTTAAGGCCAATTTTTCTGTATTGATTCTTTTTATCTGGAAAATCTATCCATTGAAGAAAGTGTTTTATTAAAGACCTCTACTATTATTGTACTGCTACATACTTCTCTGATACAATATGTTGTAAATATTTGCTTCGTATATTTAAGTGTTTCTATGTAGGGTACATAAATATTTACACGTTACATTCTCTTGTTGGATTGACTCTTACATAATGTCCTACATGTCTGTTATTTTATGGTCTTTGTCTTAAAGTATAAATACAGCTACCTCAGCTTTCTTTTGGTTTCCATTTGCATAGAATATCTTTTCTATCCCCTTCACTTTAAGTCTATGTGTATCCTTCTATCTGAAGTGAGTTTCTTGTAGACAGCATCTAGATGGGATCTTTTTTCTTTTAACCCATTAGCTACTCTTTTGATTAGAGAGTTTTGTCCATTTACATTAAAAAATTCTTTTAAAAATATTTTTATTTATTTTTGACAGAGAGAGACAGAGCACGAGTGGGGGAGGGGCAGAGAGAGAGGGAGACAGAATCTGAAGCAGGCTCCAGGCTGTCAGCACAGAGCCCGACATGGGGCTAGAACTCATGAACCATGAGATCATGACCGGAGCTACAGTCTGATGCTTTACTGACTGAGCCACCCAGGCAACCCTAGTCCATTTACATTTTTAATTTTTATAATGTTTACTTTTGAGATAGGAAGACAGAGCATGAACGGGGAAGGAACAGAGAGAGGGGGACACAGAATCCGAAGCAGGCTCTGAGCTATCAGCACAGAGCCCAACATGAGGCTCGAACCCACAAACAATGTGAGAGTGACCTGAGCTGAAGTCAGGTCACTTAACAAACTGAGCCACCTCGGTGGCCCTACATGTTAAATTTTTAATTGAGTATAATTGACATAGAATATTAGTATTAGGTATACAGCAAAGTGCCCGGACTTTATATACATTGCAATATACCATAATAGCCACAGTTTCACTAAAGTTAGTAAAATATTGACTATTGCCCTATGCTGTACTTTTCATCCCCCTAACTTGTTTCACAGTGAGAAGTTTGTACTTTGCCCTTCTCTTCACCCCACCCCTCACAGCAACCACCAGTTTGTTCTTTGTAATTATGAATATATTTCTGTTTGTGTGTTCGTTTAGATTTTACATACAAGCAACATCAAATGGTATTAGTTTATGTCTTATTTCACTTAGCAAAATACCCTCTTGGTTTTTTCATGTTGTTATCATGAATCACCAACATTTCATTTTTTTTTTATGGCTGAATAATCCATTGTGTATATATACATTTTTATCCATTCATCTGTTGATAAATATGTACTTAAGTAGCTTCCATATCTTGGCTACTGTAAATAATGTTACAATAAGCATACTGGGTGCAAATGTATTTTCTAATTAGGGTTTTCATTTTCCTTGGTAAACACCAAGAAGTAGAGCTGCTAGATTGTATGATGTTCTATTTTTAGTTTTGTAAGGACCCCCCATACTGTTTTCCATAGTGACTGCACAAGTGTTCTGTTTGCTAGACCTCCTCTCCAAAACTTACTTGTCTTTTCGATACTGGTCATTTAAACTGGTGTGAGGTGATAATTCATGTGGTTTTGATTTGCATTTCCCTGATGACTGGAGTTCATTACCATCTTTTCAAGGGTCTATTGGCTACCTGTATATCTTCTTTGGTAAAATGTTTATTCTCTGCCATTTTTAATTGGTTTGATGTTTTTTTTAATTGCATTATAGTAGTTCTTCATATATTTTGGATATTAACCCCCTATTGGATATATGATTTGCAAATATCTTCTCCCAACCAGGTTTCCTTTTGTTTTCTTGATAGTTTCCTTTGTTTTGCAAAACCTTTTTATTTTAATGTAGTCCTGATTGTTTATTTTTGCTTTTGTTGCTCTTGACTGAAAAGACACATACAAAAAATATAGCTAACACCACTAAGAGTTTACAGTCTGTTTTCTTTTAGGAGTTTTAAGGTTTGTGGTCTCACACTCAAGTCTTTAACCCATTTTGAGTTTATGTTTTGTATATGGTGTGAAAAAGTGGTCTAGTTTTTCATTTTTTTGCATGTAGCTGCTGAGTGTTCCCAGCACCATTTATTAAAGGGACTGTCTTTTCCCCCTTTTATATTTTTGCTTGCTTTGTCATGAATTGACCATATAAATACGGGTTTATTTCTGGGTTCTCTGTCCTTTTCCATTGACCTACGTGTTTTTGTGCCAGTAGCATACTGGTTGGATTATTACAGCTTTGTAGTATATGTTGAAACCAGGGGTCATGATACCTCTGGCTTTATTCTTCTTTCTCAAGACTGCTTTGGGTATTTGAGGTCTTTTACAGTTTCCTACAGACTTTAGTACTATATATTCTAGTACTGTGTAAAATACTGTTGGTATTTTGACAGGGATTGCATTAAATCTGTGGATTGCTTTGGGTAGTATGGGTGTTTTAACAATATTCTTCCAATCCATGAGCATGGAATATCTTTCCATTGTATTGTCTTCAATTTCTTTTTATCAGTATTTAATGTTTCCAGAGTACAGTTCTTAAACATCCTGATTAGATTTATTCCTAGATTCTATTTCACTTACTTCTGCTCTGAGCTTTATTATTTCCTTCTTTATACTATCTTTGAGCTTTGTTGGTTCTTCTTTTTCTAATTCATTTAGGTGCAAAGTTAGATTATTTGAAATTTTCTTGTTTCTTTAGGTAGCTTGTATCACTATAATCTTATTTCAGAACTGCTTTTGCTTCTGAAATTTTGAAACTTTGTGTTTATACTTTTATTGTCTCAAGGTATTTTTGGATTTCCACTTTATTTGTTGAACGATTGGCAGTGCAGCAACACATTGTTTAGCTTCCACATGTCTGTGGTTTTTTCCAAGTTTTTTTCCTTGTATTTGACTTCTAGTTTCATACTTCTGTGGTCAGAAAAGATGGTTGGTATAATTTCAATCTTAAAATTATTAAGATTTTTTTATGGCCTAACATGTGATCTATTCTGGAGAATGCTCCACGTGTACTTGAAAAGAATGTGTATTCAGTTTTTAGAAGAAACATTCTATATATCTGTTAGGTCCATCCAGTCTAATGTATCATTTAAAGCCATTAACAAGGGGCGCCTGGGTGGCGCAGTCGGTTAGGCGTCCGACTTCAGCCAGGTCACGATCTCGCGGTCTATGAGTTCGAGCCCCGCGTCGGGTTCTGGGCTGATGGCTCAGAGCCTGGAGCCTGTTTCCGATTCTGTGTCTCCCTCTCTCTCTGCCCCTCCCCCGTTCATGCTCTGTCTCTCTCTGTCCCAAAAAATAAATAAACGTTGAAAAAAAAAATTTTAAAGCCATTAACAAAATTGATTTTCTGTCTGGACCACCTATCTACTAAGTGGAGTATTAAATTTTTTTTAATGAAAAATTATAAGCCAACTGGGAAATCTAGAAGAAATGGAAAAATTCCTAGAAACATACAAACTAGCAAAACTGAAACAGGAAGAAATACAAAATTTGAACAGACCCATAATCAGCAACGAAATTCAATTGGTAATCAAAAGACTCCCAAAAAACAAAAGTCCAGGACCGGATGGATTCCCAGGGAAATTCTCCCAGACACTTAAAGAAAAAAATTTAATGTTTATTTATATTTGACAGAGAGAGACAGAGTGTGTGTGTGTGGGCAGGGGAGAGGGAGAGAGAAAGAGGGAAACAGAGTCTGAAGCAGACTCCCTGCTCTAAGCTGTCAACACAGAGCTGATGCGGGGCTCGAACCCACGAGATAGGAGTTCGTAACTGGAGCTGAAGTTGGATGCTTAACTGACTGAGCCACCCAGGCACCCCTGTACCACACATTTAAAGAAAAGTTAATACCTATTCTTCTCAAATTGTCCCCAAAAAAACAGAAATGGAAGGAAAATTTCCAAACTCATTCTACAAGGCCAGCATTACCTCGATTCCAAAACCAAAGACCCTCACTAAAAAAGAGGATTACAGATCAATATCTAGATGAACATGGATGCAAAAATTGTCAACAAGATACTAGCACATTGAATCCAGCAGAATTATTCAACATGATCAAAATGGGATTTATTCCTGGGCTGCAGGGGTGGTTCAATATTTGCAAGTCAATCAATGTGATATACACATCAATAAAAGAAAGGAGAAGAACCATATGATCCTCTCAATAGATGCAGAAAAAGCATTTGACCAAATACAACATCCAATTTTTGATAAAAATCCTCAACAAAGTAAATATAGATGGAACATACCTCAACATCATAAAGGCCAGATATGAAAGACTCACAGCTAATATACTCAATGGGGAAAAAGTGAGAGCTTTTCCTCTCTGGTCAGGAGCAAGACAGGGATACCCACTCTCACCATTACTGTTTAACATGATACTGGAAGTCTTAGCCTCAGCAATCAGACAGCAAAATGAAATAGAAGGCATCCAAATCAGCAAGGAAGAAGTCAAACTTGCACTGTTTGAAAAGGCTCCACCAAAAAAAAAAAAAACTGATAGAACTAATACATGAATTCAGCAAATTCGCAGGATACAAAATTTCTATACACCAATAATGAAGCAGCAGAAAAAGGAACTGATCCCATTTAAAACTGTACCAAAACTGTAAGATACATAGGAATAAACCTAACCAAAGAGGTAAAAGACCTGGAGTCTGAAAAGTAAGAAAGGTTATGAAAGAAATTGAAGAGGACACAAAGAAATGGAAAAGCATTCCATGCTCATGGATTGGAGAACAAACATTGTTAAAATGTCTATACTACCCCAAAAAATCTACACATTTAAAGCAATCCCTATCAAAATTCCACCAGCATCTTTTACAGAGCTAGAACAAACGGTCCTAAAATTTGTATGAAACCACAAAAGACCCGGAATCACCAAAGTAATCATGAAAAAGAAAAACAAAGCTGGAGGCATCATGATTCTGGGCTTGAAGTTATATTAAAAATCTGTAGTCATTGATAAAGTATGCTATACTATACACAAACACATAGATCAGTGGAACAGAATAGAAAACCCAGAAATGGACCCACAAATATATGGTCAACTAATCTTCAACAAAGCAGGAAAGAATATCCAGTGGAAAAAAGTCTCTTCGACAAATGGTTTTGGGAAAACTTGACATCAACACACAGAAGAATAAAACTGGACCACTTTCTTACACCATACATAAAAATAAATTCCAAGTGGATGAAAGACCTAAATGTGAGACAGGAAACCATCAAAATCCTAGAGGAGTCACAGACAGAAACCTCTTTTGACATAAGTTGGGCAACTTCTTATTAGATACATCTCTGGAGACCAGGGAAATAAAACCAAAAATAAACTATTGGGACTTGATCAAGACAAAAAGCTTCTACAAAGCAAACAATCAATCAACAAAACTAAAAGGCAGCCTATGGAATGGGAGATGATATTTGTAAATGACATATCTAATAAAGGGTTATTATCCCTAATCTATAATAAAGGACTTAACAAAATCTACACTCATAAATCACCCAGTTAAGAACTGGGCAGGAGACATGAATACACATTTTTCTAAAGAAGACATCCAGATGGCTAACAGACACATGAAAAGATGCTCAACACCACCCATCATCAGGGAAATACAAATAAAAACCACAATGAGATAACACTTCACACCTGTACAAAGAGCTAAAATTAACACAAATAGGTGCTGGTGAGGATGTAGAGAAAGGGGAACCCTTTGCACTGTTGGTGGGAAAGCAAACTGGTACAGCCTCTCTGGAGAATGGTATGGACGTTCCTCAAACGTTAAAAACAGAACTACCCTATGATCCAGCAATTGCACTTCTGGGTATTTATCAAAAGGATACAAAAATACAGATTTGAAGGGGTACATGTACCCCAATGTTTATAGCAGCATTAACAACAATAGCCAAATTATGGAAAGAGCTCAAATGTCCTTGACTGCTGAGTGGATAAAGAAATTGTGGAGTATTGTGGCGTGTGTGTGTGTAAACAAATAGGAATATTACCCAGCTGTCTTGCCATTTACAAGGACGTGGATGTAGCTACAGTACATTATGCTAAGTGAAACAGAGAAAGACAAGTGCCATGATTTCACTCGTGTGGAATTTAAGAAATAAAACATATGGGAAGGGGAAACAAACCGTAAGAGACTGTTAAGGATAGAGAACAAACTGAGGATTGATGGAGGGGATGGGGTAAATGGGTGGTGGGTATTAGGGAGGACACTTGTTCTGATGAGCACTGGGTGTTGTATGTAAGTGATGAATCACTAAATTCTACTCCTGAAACCAATATAGCACTGTATGTTAACTAACTAGAATTTAAATAAAAATTAAAAAAAAAGTTCCCTACTATTTTGTATGAATGTCCATTTTTCCCTTTATGTCTGTTATTTGCTTTTAATAATTAGGTGTTTCTATGTTGGGTACATACGTATACAACTATTATATTATCTTGTTTTATCAATCCCTTTTTCATTATGTAATGCCCTTCTTTGTCTATTTGTTAAAGCCTTTGTTTTAAAGTCTATTTTGTCTGGTACAAGTATTGCTACCCGAGCTTTGTTTTTGCTTCCATTACTTGCATGGAATATCTTTTTTTCATCCCTTCCTTTTCAGGTTATATATATATATTTAGATCTGATCTAATGTTAGTCTCTTGTAGGGAGCTTCAAAATGGGTTTTATTTTTTTATCTATTCAGCTGCTCTGTGTCTTTTGATTGGAGAATTTAGGCATTTATATTTAAAGTAATTATCAATAAGCACATATTTATTGCCATTTTGTCAATTGTTTTCTGGCTTTTTGCAAATCCTCTGTTCCTCTCTTCTTTCTGTCTTTGTGTTTTGATTTTCTGTAATTGTATGTTTAAATACCAAATTTACACAAGGACACAGTAAAAAAAGATAACAGGCCAATATCCCTGATTAACATATAGGCAAAACTCCTCAACAAACTAGCAAACCAAATTCAACAATATATTGAAAGGATCACAGCATGATCAGGTGGGTTTATTCCAAGGATGCAAGAATGGTTCAATATCTGCAAATCAATCAATGATGTTCCATTAACAAAATGTATATAAAACACATGATAATTTCAATAGGTACAAACATTTGATAAAATACAACATATTTGAGAACTTGACTCTCACCACTTGTATTTACTATAGTACTGAAAGTCTAGCCAGGGCAATTAAGAAAAAAAAATAATAAAAGCATTCCACATTGGAAAGGAAAACGTAAAACTGTCAATCACAAAGTCTGTATGGAACCACATAGGACCTCACATAGTCAAAGTAAGCCTGAGACCAAACAAAGCTGGAGGCAACATACTCCCTGATTTCAAACAATATTAGCAAAGCTAGAGTAATCAAAATAGTATGGCATAAACAGACACAGAAACCAACGTAACAAAATAGCCTGGAACTAAATACACACGTATAGGGTCAATTAATTATGACATAAGAGCCAGGAATACACAGTGCAGAAAGAACCGTCTATTTTATAAATCATGTTGGGAAAATCAGGCAGCCACATGCAAAAGAATGAAGCTGCACCTCTATCTTAAACTCCACACAAAAGTTAACCCAAATTAGGTTAAAGACCTGACTCCATAAAACCCCTAAAAGAAAAAATAGATGATAAACACCATGAAATCAATCTGGCTATGATATTTTGGATTTGACATTAAAGTAAAGGCAATAAGCAAAAACTAAATGGGACTGTATCAATTTAAAAAACACTGCACAGCAAAGGAAAACATCAACAAAATGAAAGGCAACTGACCAAATGGGAGGAAAATATTTGAAAATCCTAGATCTGATAAGGGGTTAATACTCAAAACATATACAAACTCCTACAATTCAATAGCAAAAAAAATCTGATTAATAAATGGGCAGATGATCTGAACAATTTTTCAAAGATTACATATATATGGCCAACAGATACCTTAAAAGGTGTTAAAAATGACCTAATCATCAGGAAAATGCAAGTCAAAGCCACAATGATATATCCCCTCACAAATATTAAAATTGCTGTTACAAGATTTCACAAAACTTTCATGAACAAAACTCAAAATACAACAACTGATAAGTAAATACATTACAAAATATATATGTCTACTAAGAATGAAATTCTTTTTCTTAGGAGGGGGGGACAGCATTTTGCTTAACTGGGGTTTCAAATTTATGTTCCCTGTTAATGTGGATCTGTATGGGGATTTTGTGAGTTTGACAGTGTGTTCATCATTTTTAAATCACTTATAGTCTTCTAGATTTTCTTATTACCTCATAATTTGTCAATGCATTGAAGATTAATCACTTCCAATAGACAATTAAGCCAGAAGCTCTTCAACTGAATGGTGAAATTATTCTGAAATATGGGAATTTATTTTGCACTAGCATGAAGTCCCATAAAGCATTGCTGAGCCTGTAGTATGTGCTCAGTAAAAATATCCACTGGAAATGTGTATTGAAATGTAGATTTACCTTGTTGTTTTAGCTTCAACAGTATGCATTTATAAAGCAGCTAGCAGTTCCATGGTATTCAAAAAGTGTTGGTCATTGGCAAAATGGCATTACCACAGCATAATCTTCACATATAAATACTGTTTTGTCTTATAATTTTAGATGAATTCATTAAGAATCATTGTCCATTCTGCAGCATAGTCTAATTTCCAAAGCCATTTAGTGTTTGATAATAAAGCTTGAGGGCAGTTATTCTTGATCAGGAAAATTTCAATATTAGCCCTGACCTGAAAAAAAATTGTAATAAAAATTTCCCACTGAGCCAGCAAGCTGCTATGTTTTAGGATAAGTAAGAATATTCTGATTCTATTTTTGGCAGGACTGACGATTAAATTGAAAACAAAGTTTAAAATTCACACTACTGTTTGAATATCACATGATGAGTTCAAATGTTTTCCAGAATGTACTTAATGCAAGAAATGAAGAGTTCAAGAAATAGCCATATGCTTTATGTTTTAATAAACTTTTTAAAAGCCTTTTTTCCTGCTTCAAACATCTTAGCAGATTCCACTTCAGGTTTTGCTGAATTATCTCGTTCTTTGAAAATATTCTCAGCTAAAGGTGTTCGATTTATACTATTTATAAATGCCAATTATTCTGTCACTTCAAACTCATCATTAATTACTCAAAAGAACCCCAGCAGCATCAGTAACATCTCAACTTATTAAGGGACAAAACCACTTTTAATCAGTTGCCTTGTTTTTTAATTGGTTACTAATAGTGCCAATATTTCAATTTCTTCAGTTCTTCAAGCACTGTTTTTGCCATAATGCTAATAGTGAAGCAAATTTATTTGCTACAGACACATTTCGTCGGGTGCTGCAATCACACACATTTTAATCAACTGATATCTGAATACGTGAAGTCACTTTCCCTGCTTCACAAATACATGAGCCACTTAGAAATTGAACTTTGGTTGCAGGTTTATTTCTACTTTATATTTGATCATATGTTTAACAGTATTTTATTAGTAATATTTTCATACTTTTCTGCCAATGAGTGAAAAAAATTATTATTATTCTTTAGCATCTGGGCTAAATGAGATAATACATACCAAGCAGCCAGCACGGGGCCTGTATTATAGCAGATACATATTCCTAAATTCAACATACTAGAAATTGTATTTATATTCACAAGTGATTACAATAGAATTTGTTCTTTTAATACTGTTCTTGGTGATAGGATTATAATGGCATCACAGAAAGGGCTGTGTGCTTTCTATTTCTATTTCTTTTCCTAATTTAAAAAGCACTGCACAGTGCTTTTAGATCTGTTTTCCCCTCTTTTAGACCTGTTTGTCTAAAATGGGTATTATTTCATACTTAAAGCTTTGTAAAACTCCTTTGTAAAATTATGTGAGTCTGTTATTTTTTAATGCATAGGTTTTTTATACATGATTCAATGTATTAATCATAAGCTCATTTGGAATACCTATTTTTTGAGTCAATATTTGCCAATTACGTTTTTGGAAAACAGTCTTTAACTCTACATTTTCAAGTATATTACTATAAAGGTATTAGTATTTTAATTTTTTAAAACATTTTGTTCCTTCATTCTTATTATTTTATGTTACTTGCTTTTAGCTAATCTTGCTAGATATTTTTAAAGTCCTTTCAAAGACCTTACTTTTATTGGTCTCCTCTATTGTGTTTTTTATATTTAATGTGTGCATTTATTTTCTCTGTTCTGTTTCTAACTTCTTGGGTAAAACGAATAGCTCATTAATTTTCTTTTTCTAACATGTGTGCCAAAATACCACTTTAGTTCCATCCCACAAATTTAATGTGTAGTGTTTTCATCTTCATTAATTGTAAATCTTTCTAAACACAATACTACCCAAAGCAATCTACACATTCAATGCAATCCCAATCAAAATTGCGCCAACATTCCTCTCAAAGCTAGAACAAGCAATCCTAAAATTTGTATGGAACCACAAAAGACCCCAACAGCCAAAGTAATATTGAAGAAGACCAAAGCGGGAGGCATCACAATCCCAGACGTTAGCTTTTACTACAAAGCTGTAATCATCAAGGTAGCATGCTATTGGCACAAAAACAGACACATAGACCAATGGAATAGAGACTCCAGAATTGGACCCACAAAAGTATGGCCAACTAATCTTTGACAAAGCAGGAAAGAATATCCAATGGAAAAAAAACCAGTCTCTTCAACAAATGGTGCTGGGAGAACTGGACAGCAACATGCAGAAGAATGAAACTAGACCACTTTCTTACACCATTCACAAAAATAAACTCAAAATGCATGAAAGACCTGAATGTGAGACAGGAAACCATCAAGACCCTAGAGGAGAAAGCAGGAAAAAACCTCTTTGACCTCAGCTGCAGCAATTTCTTACTTGACACATCTGCAAAAGCAAGGGAATTAAAAGCAAAAATGAACCATTGGGACCTCATCAAGATGAAAAGCTTCTGCACTACAAAGGAAACAATCAAAAAAACTAAAAGGCAACCGACAGAATGGGAAAAGTCATTGCAAATGCAAATGACCTATCGGACAAAGGGCTAGTATCCAAAATCTATAAAGAACTCACCAAACTCCACACCCAAAAAAACAAATAATCCTGTGAAGAAATGCGCAGGAGACATGAATAGACACTTCTCTAAAGACTTCCAGATGGCCAACAGGGACATGAAAAGATGCTTAATGTCACTCCTCATCAGGGAAATACAAATCGAAATCACCTCATGCCAGTCAGAGTGGCTAAAATGAACAAATCACGAGACTATAGATGCTGGAGAGGATGTGGAGAAACAGGAACCCTCTTGCACTGCTGGTGGGAATGCAAACTGGTACAGATACTCTGGAAAGCAGTGTGGAGGTTCCTCAAAAAATTAAAAATAGATCTACCCTATGACCCAGCAATAGCACTGCTAGGAATTTACCCAAGGGATACAGGAGTGCTGATGCATAGGGGCACTTGTACCCCAATGTTATTATAGCAGCACTTTCAACAATAGCCAAATTATGGAAAGAGCCTAAATGTCCTTCAACTGATGAATGGATAAAGAAATTGTGGTTTATATATACAATGGAATACTATTTGGCAATGAGAAAGAATGAAATCCTGCCATCTGCAGCAATGTGGATGGAACTGGAGGGTATTATGCTAAGTGAAATAAGTCAGTCAGAGAAAGACAGATACCATATGTTTTCACTCTTATGTGGATCCTGAGAAACTTAACAGAAACCCATGGGGGAGGGAAAGGGGGAAAAAAAGTTACAGAGAGAGAAGGAGGTAAACCATAAGAGACTCTTAAATACTGAGAATAAACTGAGGGTTGATGGGGGGTGAGAGGGAGGGGATAGTGGGTGATGCGCATTGAGGAGGGCACCTGTTGGGATGAGCACTGGGTGTTATATGGAAAACAATTTGACAATAAATTTCATATAAAAAATAAACACAATGCTATCAGTATACTAATAATGATCCTTTGCCACTATTTTCTTAGTCAATATGTCTGAAAAAACGTGTGTTGTCAAACATTTTGGGGCAGTTCTAGATATAGCCAGATTAAATTTTTATTACTTTTTCAAATCCAAATGAGTTTCTTTTCAATCAGTCAGTTTCTGAGAGATGCGTCTTAAAAGTTTATGGCTATGGGGCGCCTGGGTGGCTGAGTTGGTTAACTGTCTGACTCAGGTCATGATCTCATAGTTCGTGGGTTTGAGCCCCGCATGGGCTCTGTGCCGACAGCTCAGAGCCTGGAACCCACATTGGATTCTGTGTTTTTCCTCTCTGCCCCTCCCCTGCTCATGCTCTGTCTCTGTTTCTCAAAAATAAACGTTAAAAAAAAGTCTATGGCTATGAATATGGATATGCCAATTTCTTCTTGTAATTTTGTTATTTTTTAAAATTAATTTTAAGGTTATATTATTGGGGCACATAGTTTTTAGACAACTGTGACTCTTTGAACAAGTCTAAAGTTTTTGCCTTAAAACATACAGTTTTCCATAGTGGCTGTACCAGGTTGCATTCCCACCAACAGTGTATGAATTTTCCTTTTTCTCCACATCCTCCCCAATAGCTGTTTATTGTCTTGTTGATTTTAGCCATTCTGACAGGTGTGAGGTGATACCTCATTGTAGTTTTGATTTGCATAAAGAAACAGTGGCTTTGAGAATGAAGAGATGACGGCAGCGTAGGAGGACGCTAGGCTCACCGCGCGTCCTGCTAATCACTTAGATTCCACCTACACCTGCCTAAATAACCCAGAAAACCACCAGAAGACTAGCAGAATGGAGTCTCCGGAGCCAAGCGCAGACGAGAGGCCCACGGAAGAGGGTAGGAAGGGCAGCGAGGCGGTGCGCGCTGCACGGAGTGGCAGGAGGGAGCTGGGGTGAAGGGGCAGCCTGCCGGCCAAGCAGTGCCCCCGAGTCTGGCTGGCAAAAGCCGAGGGGCCGGACGGAGTGTGTTCCGAGGCAAGCGCGACTTAGCGTCTGGGAGGTCATAAGTTAATAGCTCTGCTCGGAAAGCGGGAAGGCTGGAGGACAAAGGGAGGGAGAGTTGCTGAGCCCCCAGATGACAGAGCTCAGTTTGGTAGGGAACAAAGGCGCTTGCCAGCGCCATCTCCCTCTCCCACCCCCCCAGCCAAAATCCCAAAGGGAACCGGTTCCTGCCAGGGAACTTGCTTGCTCTGGGCAAACACCCCACGCTGTGCTTCTGCGGAGCCACCCCTCCGGCAGCGGGTCTGACTCCCTCCCGCTACCACAGGGCCCCTCCTGAAGTGGATCACCTAAGGAGAAGCGAGCTAAGCCTGCCCCTCCTGCCCCCCGTACACCTTGCCTACCCACCCCAGCTAATACGCCAGATCCCCAGCACCACAAGCCTGGCAGTGTGCAAGTAGCCCAGAGGGGCCACGCCACCCCACAGTGAATCCCGCCCCTAGGAGAGGGGAAGAGAAGGCACACACCAGTCTGACTGTGGCCCCAGCGGTGGGCTGGGGGCAGACATCAGGTCGGACTGCGGCCCCGCCCACCAACTCCAGTTATATACCACAGCACAGGGGAAGTGCCCTGCAGGTCCTCACCATGCCAGGGACTATCCAAAATGACCAAACGGAAGAATTCCCCTCAAAAGAATCTCTAGGAAATAACAACAACTAATGAACTGATCAAAAAGGATTTAAATAATATAACAAAGTGATTTTAGAATAATAGTCATAAAATTATCGCTGGGCTTGAAAACAGTACAGAGGACAGCAGAGAATCTCTTGCTACAGAGATCAAGGGACTAACGAACAGTCAGGAGGAGCTGAAAAACGCTTTAAACGAGATGCAAAATAAAATGGAAACTACCACAGCTCGGACTGAAGAGGCAGAGGAGAGAATAGGCGAACTAGAAGATAAAGTTATGGAAAAAGAGGAAGCTGAGAAAAAGAGAGATAAAAAAATCCAGGAGTATGAGGGGAAAATTATAGAACTAAGTGATACACTAAAAAGAAATAATATACGCATAATTGGTATCCCAGAGGAGGAAGAGAGAGGGAAAGGTGCTGAAGGGGTACTTGAAGAAATAATAGCTGAGAACTTCCCTGAACTGGGGAAGGAAAAAGGCATTGAAATCCAAGAGGCACAGAGATCTCCCTTCAGAGGTAACTTGAATCAATCTTCTGCACGACATATCATAGTGAAACTGGCAAAATACAAGGATAAAGAGAAAATTCTGAAAGCAGCAAGGGATAAACGTGCCCTAACATATAAAGGGACACCTATAAGACTCGTGACTGATCTCTCTACTGAAACTTGGCAGGGCAGAAAGGATTGGCAGGAGATCTTCAATGTGAACAGAAAAAATATGCAGCCAAGAATCCTTTATCCAGCAAGTCTGTCATTTAGAATAGAAGGAGAGATAAAGGTCTTCCCAAACAAAAACTGAAGGAATTGGTCACCACTAAACCAGCCCTACAAGAGATCCTAAGGAGGACCCTGTGAGACAAAGTACCAGAGACATCGCTACAAGCATAAAACATACAGACATCACAATGACTCTAAACCCGTATCTTTCTATAATAACACTGAATGTAAATGGATTAAATGCGCCAACCAAAAGACATAGGGCATCAGAATGGATTAAAAAAACAAACCCATCTATTTGCTGTCTACAAGAGACTCATTTTAGACCTGAGGACGCCTTCAGATTGAAAGTGAGGGGATGGATAACTATTTATCATGCTACTGGAAGTCAAAAGAAAGCTGGAGTAGCCATACTTATAGCAGACAAACTAGACTTTAAATTAAAGGCTGTAACAAGAGATGAAGAAGGGCATTATATAATAATTACAGGGTCTATCCATCAGGAAGAGCTAACAATTATAAATGTCTATGCACCAAATACTGGAGCCCCCAAATATATAAAACAATTACTCATAAACATAAGCAACCTTATTGATAAGAATGTGGTAATTGCAGGGGACTTTAACACCCCACTTACAGAAATGGATAGATCATCTAGACACACGGTCAATAAAGAAACAAGGACCCTGAATGATACATTGGATCAGATGGACTTGACAGATATATTTAGAACTCTGCATCCCAAAGCAACAGAATATACTTTCTTCTTGAGTGCACATGGAACATTCTCCAAGATAGATCATATACTGGGTCACAAAACAGCCCTTCATAAGTATACAAGAATTGAAATTATACCATGCATACTTTCAGACCACAATGCTATGAAGCTTGAAATCAACCACAGGAAAAACTCTGGAAAACCTCCAAAAGCATGGAGGTTAAAGAACACCCTACTAAAGAATGAGTGGGTCAACCAGGCAATTAGAGAAGAAATTAAAAAATATATGGAAACAAACGAAAATGAAAATACAACAATCCAAACGCTCTGGGATGCAGCGAAGGCAGTCCTGAGAGGAAAATACATTGCAATCCAGGCCTATCTCAAGAAACAAGAAAAATCCCAAATACAAAATCTAACAGCACACCTAAAGGAACTAGAAGCAGAACAGCAAAGGCAGCCTAAACCCAGCAGAAGAAGAAAAATAATAAAGATCAGAGCAGAAATAAACAATATAGAATCGAAAAAAACTGTAGAGCAGATCAATGAAACCAAGGGTTGGTTTTTTGAAAAAATAAACAAAATTGATAAACCTCTAGCCAGGCTTCTCAAAAAGAAAAGGGAGATGACCCAAATAGATAAAATCATGAATGAAAATGGAATTATTACAACCAATCCCTCAGAAATACAAACAATTATCAGGGAATACTATGAAAAATTATATGCCAACATTGGACAACCTGGAAGAAATTGAAAAATTCCTAAACACCCACACGCTTCCAAAACTCAATCAGGAGGAAATAGAAAGCTTGAACAGACCCATAAACAGCGAAGAAATTGAATCGGTTATCAAAAATCTTCCAACAAATAAGAGTCCAGGACCAGATGGCTTCCCAGGGGAGTTCTACCAGACGTTTAAAGCAGAGATAATACCTATCCTTCTCAAGCTATTCCAAGAAATAGAAAGGGAAGGAAAACTTCCAGACTCATTCTATGAAGCCAGTATTACTTTGATTCCTAAACCAGACAGAGACCCAGTAAAAAAAGAGAACTACAGGCCAATATCCCTGATGAATATGGATGCAAAAATTCTCAATAAGATACTAGCAAATCGAATTCAACAGCATATAAAAAGAATTATTCACCATGATCAAGTGGGATTCATTCCGGGGATGCAGGGCTGGTTCAACATTCGCAAATCGATCAACGTGATACATCACATTAATAAAAGAAAAGATAAGAACCATATGATCCTGTCAATCGATGCAGAAAAGGCCTTTGACAAAATTCAGCACCCTTTCTTAATAAAAACCCTTGAGAAAGTCGGGATAGAAGGAACATACTTAAACATCATAAAAGCCATTTATGAAAAGCCCACAGCTAACATCATCCTCAACGGGGAAAAACAGAGCTTTTTCCCTGAGATCAGGAACACAACAGGGATGCCCACTCTCACCGCTGTTGTTTAACATAGTGTTGGAAGTTCTAGCATCAGCAATCAGACAACAAAAAGAAATCAAAGGCATCAAAATTGGCAAAGATGAAGTCAAGCTTTCACTTTTTGCAGATGACATGATACTATACATGGAAAATCCGACAGACTCCACCAAAACTCTGCTAGAACTGATACATGAATTCAGCAAAGTTGCAGGATACAAAATCAATGTACAGAAATCAGTTGCATTCTTATACACTAACAATGAAGCAACAGAAAGACAAATAAAGAAACGGATCCCATTCACAATTGCACCAAGAAGCATAAAATACCTAGGAATAAATCTAACCAAAGATGTAAAAGATCTATATGCTGAAAACTATAGAAAGCTGATGAAGGTAATTGAAGAAGATATAAAGAAATGGAAAGACATTCCCTGCTCATGGATTGGAAGAATAAATATTGTGAAAATGTCAATACTACCCAAAGCTATCTACACATTCAATGCAACCCCAATCAAAATTGCACCAGCATTCTTCTTGAAACTAGAACAAGCAATCCTAAAATTCATATGGAACCACAAAAGGCCCCGAATAGCCAAAGGAATTTTGAAGAAGAAGACCAAAGAAGGAGGCATCACAATCCCAGACTTTAGCCTCTACTACAAAGCTGTCATCATCAAGACAGCATGGTATTGGCACCAAAACAGACACATAGACCAATGGAGTAGAATAGAAACCCCAGAACTAGACCCACAAACGTATGGCCAACTAATCTTTGACAAAGCAGGAAAGAACATCCAATGGAAAAAAGACAGTCTCTTTAACAAATGGTGCTGGGAGAACTGGAGAGCAACATGCAGAAGGTTGAAACTAGGCCACTTTCTCACACCATTCACAAAAATAAACTCAAAATGGATAAAGGACCTGAATGTGAGACAGGAAACCATCAAAACCCTAGAGGAGAAAGCAGGAAAAGACCTCTCTGACCTCAGCCGTAGCAATCTCTTACTCTACACATCTCCAAAGGCAAGGGAATTAAAAGCAAAAATGAATTACTTGGACCTTATGAAGATAAAAAGCTTCTGCACAGCAAAGGAAACAATCAAAAAAACTAAAAGGCAACCAGCGGAATGGGAAAAGATATTTGCAAATGACATATCGGACAAAGGGCTAGTATCCAAAATCTATAAAGAGCTCACCAAACTCCACACTCGAAAAACAAATAACCCAGTGAAGAAATGGGCAGAAAACATGAATAGACACTTCTCTAAAGAAGACATCCGGATGGCCAACAGGCACATGAAAAGATGCTCAACGTCACTCCTTATCAGGGAAATACAAATCAAAACCCCTCTCAGATATCACCTCATGCCAGTCAGAGTGGCCAAAATGAACAAATCAGGAGACTATAGATGCTGGAGAGGATGTGGAGAAACGGGAACCCTCTTGCACTGTTGGTGGGAATGCAAATTGGTGCAGCCACTCTGGAAAACAGTGTGGAGGTTCCTCAGAAAATTAAAAATAGACCTACCCTATGACCCAGCAATAGCACTGCTAGGAATTTACCCAAGGGATACAGGAGTACTGATGCATAGGGGCACTTGTACCCCAATGTTTATAGCAGCACTCTCAACAATAGCCAAATTATGGAAAGAGCCTAAATGTCCATCAACTGATGAATGGATAAAGAAATTGTGGTTTATATACACAATGGAGTACTACATGGCAATGAGAAAGAATGAAATATGGCCCTTTGTAGCAACATGGATGGAACTGGAGAGTGTGATGCTAAGTGAAATAAGCCATACAGGGAAAGACAGATACCATATGTTTTCACTCTTATGTGGATCCTGAGAAACTTAACAGAAACCCATGGGGGAGGGGAAGGAAAAAAAAAAGAGGTTAGAGTGGGAGAGAGCCAAAGCATAAGAGACTCTTAAAAACTGAGAACAAACTGAGGGTTGATGGGGGGTGGGAGGGAGGGGGGAGTGGGTGATGGGTATTGAGGAGGGCACCTTTTGGGATGAGCACTGGGTGTTGTATGGAAACCAATTTGACAATAAATTTCATATATTGAAAAAAAAATAAAAATAAAAATAAAATTAAAAAAAATATGTTGTTAGCTTTTCAAAAAAAAAAAAAAAGCAGCAGTGGCTTTGAATGACATGTTGGACCAGATGGATTTAAGAGATATATTCAGAACATTCCATCCTAAAACACATTCTTTTCAAATGTACATGGAACATTCTCTAGGGCAGATCACATATTAGGTCACAAAAGAAGTCTCAATGAATTAAAGACTGAAGTGATACCATGCATCTTTTCTGACCAAAAGGCTACGATACTATAAATCAACCAGAAGAAAAAAAAAATCTACAAAGAACGTGAATACATTGAGGTGTAAAAGCATGCTATTTAAAACTGAATAGGTCAACCAAGAAATGAAATTAGAAATAAAAATTACATGGAGACGAAATGAAAACACAACAATCCTGATCTTTGAGATGCAGCAAAAGTGATTCTAGGAGGGATATTTGTAACAATACAGGCCTACCTCAAGAAGGAAAAATAATCACCAACAACCTAACCTTTTCAATCTCCTAAAGGAGGCTGAAAAAGAACAAAACCCAAAACAAGCAGATGGAAGGAAATAATAAAGATAAATGATACAGAAACTAAAACAAACAAACAAACAAAAAACAACCCAAAACCCACTAGAATCATTAAATAAAACCAGGAGCTGGTTCTTTGAAAATATCAACAAAATTTATAAACCTCTAAGCCAGACTCATATTAAAAGGGCTGGGGGTGGGGGGACTCAAAATCACAAATCAAAGAGGAGAGGTAAAAACCAACACCACAGAAATATAAACAATTGTAAGAGAATATTATAAAATATTACATGCCAAAAAATTGGACAACCTAGAAGAAATACATGAATTCCTAGAAACATAAAACCTACCAAAACTGAAGCAGGAAGAAATAGAAAATTTGAACAGACCAATTACCACCAATGAAATTGAAGCAGTAATCAAAAAACTAACAAACAAAAGTCCAGGACCACCTGGCTTCACAGGTGTATTGTACCAGTCACTTAAAGAAACTTGAATACCTATTCTTCTCAAATTATTCCAAAAAATAGAAGAGAAGGAAAACCGTCCAAATTCATTCTATGAGGTCAGCATTACCCTAATATTAAAACCTGATAAAGACACCACAGAAAGAGAGACCCACAAGGCCAATATCTCTGATGAACATAGATGCAAAAATCCCCAACTAGCAAGTAGAATCCAACAATACATTAAAAAAAATCATTCACCACCATCAAATGTGAATTATTCCTGGGATATAGGGCTGGTTCAATATCTGCAAATCAATCAATATATCACATCTATAAGAGGAAGGATAAAAAACATATGAACATATCTACAAATGCAGAAAAAGCATTTGACAAAGTATGACATCCATTTATGATTAAAAACACCCAACCAAATAGGTTTAGAGGGAATATACCTCACTAATAGAGGCCATATATCATAGACCCTCAGCTAACATTATACTCAATGCTGAAAAATTGGGAGGTTTTCCCAGAAGTTTAGGAAGAAGACAAGGATGTCCACTCTTACCACTTTTTTCAATATAGTACTGGAAGTTCTAGTCATGGCAATCAGACAACAAAAAGAAAGAAAAAAGTCATCTGAATTGGTAAGAAAGAAATCAGTAAAACTTCCACTATTTGCAGATGACATGATACTGTATATAGAAAACCCTAAAGATTCTAGCAAAAAATTTCTGGAAGTGATTAATGAATTCAGTAGTCAGAGCATACAAAATCAATGTACAGATATCTGTTGCCTTTCTATACACTAATAATGAAACAGCAGAAAGAGAAATTAAGAAAACAATTCCATTTACCATTGTACCAAAAATAATGAAATACCTATGAGTAACCTTAACCAAGGAGGTGATAGACCTGTACTCTGAAACTATAAATCATTGACGAAAGAGATTGAAGACAACACAAACAAATGAAAAGACTCCCATGCTTATGATTTGGAAGAACAAACATTGTTAAAATGTCCATATTACCCAAAGCAATCTACAGATCCAATGCAATGCCTATCAAAATACCTACAGCATTTTAGAATTTCACAATTCTAAAACTTTTATGGAACCACCAAAGACTCCAATAAGCCAAAGCAATCTTCAAAAAGAAAAAAAACTGAGGTATCACAATTACAGACTTCAAGTTATATTAAGAAGGCATAGTAATCAAAACAGCATGGTACTGGCACAAAAATAGACTTATAGATCAGTGGAACAGAGTAGAAAACCTAAGGGGCACCTGGGTAGCTCAGTACGTTAAGCGTCCAACTCAGGTTATGATCTCACAGTTCATGAGTTCGAGCCCTACGTCAGGCTTTGTGCTGACAGCTCAGAGCCTGGAGCCTCCTTTGGATTCTGTGTCTCCCTCTCTCTCTGGCCTTCCCCCACTTGCCCTCTGTCTCATTCCATCTCTCAAAAATAAATTAAAAATGTTAAAAATTAAAAAAAATCCTAGAAAGAAACCTGCAATTATACGATCAATTACTCTTCAACAAAGGAGGAAAGAATATACAGTGGGAAAAAGACAGTCTCTTCAACAAATGATGTTGGGAAAACTGGAGAGCTACATGCAACAAAATGACACTGGACCACTTTCTTATATCATACCCCAAAATAAAAGAGAACACAGGCAGTAACTTCTCTGATACCGGCCAGAGCAGCAGTTTTCTAGATATGTCTCCTGAGGCAAGAGAAATAAAAAACAAAAACAAACTACTGGGACTAAATCAAAATAAAAAGCTTCTGCACGGTGAAGGAAGCAATCAACAAAACTAAAAGGCAACCTACTAAATGGGAGAAGATATTTGCAAATGATATATCTGCTAAAGGGTTAGTATGAAAAATACATGAAGAAATGATTCAACTCATCACCCAAAAAACATAATCCAATTAAAAAATTGGCAGAGGACATTGAGGCACCTGGATGGCTCAGTCGTTTAAGTGTCAGATTTCTTGCTTTCAGTTCACGTCATGATGTCATGGTTCGTGAGCTGGAGCCCTGCATCAGACTCTGCGCTGACCATGCAGGACCTGTTTGGGATTCTCTCTCTGCTTCTCACTCTTTCTCAAAAATAAGTAAGTAAACATTTTTGAAAAATGGGCAGAGGACATTAACAGACATTTCTCTAAGGATATACAAATGGCCAAAGACACATGAAAAGATGCTCATAATCATTAATTATTAGGGAAATGCAAATAAAAACCACAATGAGATAATCACCTCACACCTGTCAGAATGGCTAAAATAAAAAACACAAGAAACAACAGCTGTTGGTGAGGATGTGGCAAAAAAGGAATACTTGTGCACTGTTGGTGGGAATACAAACTGATATAGTCACTGTGGAAAAGAGTATGGAAGTTCCTCAAAAAGTTAAAAATAAAACTACCCTATGATCCAGTAATCACAGTACTGGGTATATACCCCGCAAATACAAAAAAACATGAATTCAAAGGGATACATGCACCCCTATGTTTATTGCAACATTATTTATAATAACAAAATGATGGAAGGAGCCCAGGTGTCATTGATAAATCAATCAATAAAAAAGTGGTATAGATAAGAGGTAATATAGATACATACAATGGAATATTATTTGGCCATGAAAAAGAATGAAATCTTGTCATTTGCACCAACGTGGACGGAGCTAGAGCATATAATACTAAACCAAGTAAGTCGGAGGAAGATAAATTCCACTCACATGTGGAATTTAAGAAACAAACTAACAAATGAGAAAATAGACTGACAAACCAAGAAACAGACCCTTAACTACAGAGAACAAAATGAGGGTTACCAGAGGGGAGGTTGGCAGGGTGAAGGGGATTAAAGAGTACATTTATTAGGATGAGCACTGAGTAGTATATAAACAATTGAATCACTATACCTGTAACTAATGTAACACTGTATGTTAACTATACTAGAATAAAATTTTAAAAACTTAATAAAAGAGATACATGAATATGAAGGTTAATTTTAGGTGTCAACTTGACTGGTCACTGGGTGCCTAGACATTTAGCCAAACATTATTCTGAATTTGTCTGAATCAGATTAACTTTTGAATTGGTAGCCTAAGTAAAGGAGATATGTTCTAAAATGGGTGGGTATCATCTAATCAGATGAAGACCTGACTAGAACAAAAAGGCTAAGTCAGAAATCCTTCCACCTGTTTGAGCTGGATAGCTGTCTGCTCTAAAATTTGGACTTGAACTGAAAAATCAGCAAGTCAGGGGGCTTGACCCTGCCAACCTTCAGATTAGAACTTGTATGGTCACATCTCCTGGTTCTCAGGCCTTAAGACTTAGACTGAAGCTACACATTCAGCTTTCCTGGAGGTCTATCCTGTCAGCTGCACACCTTGGGACTTCCCAGCCTCCATAATCAAGTGAGCCAATTCCTCATGATATATATTATATACATACACATACACAACTGTTAGTTCTGTTTCTCTGGACAACCTTGACTAATACAATGAGTTACATCAACTTGAATAAATCCTTAGACTTTAACATAAATAATCCATGAATCCTCTATTACTACTGAGAAGATAAGGCAAGGGCAGGATCCCCGTTAAGAATAAGATCTCACATTCATTGGACCATTCATTTAACATTCATAGTTTCATTTCCACTGCTCCAATAACCTGACAAATGGACAAAAGTGGTAGCAGCATTCACATTTTACTTGTGAATCTCAGAGGATAAATGACTTGCCCAAATTTACAGTTCACGTATCTAGAAAGTTTCTATATTTAGACTTGAATATATTTAAGTCACATGTTAGTTTTATGATCTTATAACTAAATGCTGTATCTTTATATGTGTATATTAAATGGGATTTCATCATGTGAAGATGAAACCTGTGTCCAAGTCCAAATTCATTAGAATTTTTATTAGTGCCTTAACACAGGTACTGTTTCTATTTAATTTATATCTTTAAAGCGTCTTCAAATATTTCTGGAAGTAGATTGAATAAATACACATAGATATACTTTACAGCTTGACATTTTAAAATTGTGACTTATTGGGGTTTTCTGTTAACTTAAAAATGGAACAAGATAGGGGCGCCTGGGTGGCTCAGTTGGTTAAGTGTCCAACCTTGGCTCAGGTCATGATATCAGGGCTCGTGAGTGAGCCCTGTGTTGGAATCGGTGCTGACAGCTCAGAGCCTGGAGCCTGCTTCAGATTCTGTCTCTTTCTCTTTCTGCCCCTCCCTCACTCATGCCCTGTCTCTCTCCCTCTCTTCTTCAAAAATAAATAAATATTAAAAAAAATTTAAATCATTGTTGCACTGTATGCTATTTGGATATAAATTTTAAAAATTAAAAAAAAATAAAATTAAAAATGGAACAAAGTCAAAGTATAAAAGAATAAAAACAAATATCTAGTCTTTTCTTGGGCATTCTGGAGATTTTTATCTCTTCTTGCCCCTTGTTTCCTAAACTTCCTAATAACCATGGCAAAAGAGAAAAAAAGGCAGAACTCAATAGTCTAAGCAATTAAGATATTTTTGACCTCAGCTCTGAAAAATAATAAATTGATGTTCTGGTCACATGATTTTTTTAGGGATTGCTTCCTGTTACTTGGAAAAATAACTATACATGTATGAAAATGCATGAACTCACATAGTACACTAATTCATTATGCCCTCACGTAGTATGTTTGATTCAACTGAAATTAAAAACAACTCTCTACTGCAGTGTTTGTGTCCTCTCCCACAAGCCCAAACTAGCACAAAACAGAAGCATGCTGAGTTCTTTCCCTCACAAATTTCTAAGACTCTGCTGGGATGATGACTCATACTGCCAAGTCATCCTGTAGTTTATCAGAATGATTAGTCAGGTCTCTACAAAATGCTGAATCTGAAGCTCAAGTGGAAAGGCCACACAATGAAAAAACTAAGGCAGTTTGCAGAGCTGAGTATTAGCAGTTAGCAAATATAAATAGAGGAGAGATTGGTCTTTCCAATGTGGGAAAGAACGGAGTCTTTTCAAATTGTGTAGAAAAACTCTAAGAGGAGAACAAAAATGCTGAGATGTTCAACTGCAATTTTACTTTTTTTTTTTAAACAAGGTACAATTAGGTAAGAAAAATGAAAACAAATGGCTTAACACAATGGAAAAAAAGATTAAATACAGAAAGACCTGGTAAAGGAAAAATTTTAAAGATGAATTTTTAAAAGCAGATCTAAGAGATTTGCATTTTGAAGTATATAAGGACTCAGCTAAATTTGTCTCAGGACAGTGATGTATAATTTTTTGTATTGTATGGGACATCAACAATTAAAGTCTGAAGTAAACAATCAAAAATGCTTTCAAATCAACACGGGAATATATAATGGGAGATCAAATCCAACCTATAACTGCTGTCAGTGCTTGATCTTTAGTTTTGATAGAAAGTAGATGTTCGGGGGAGAGGAAAAGTGATCCATATGCTCTTTTCTCCCTTGCATAAAGCCTTAAACAGCTACTTGACAGTGATAAATATCTTGCTTTTTGTGTTTTCTTAGTTGTCTGTAGAATATGTATCTCAGCAATTTGGTACGTACTTTATGAATAAATACCCTGTTCCCTGGTAACCTAATACTGATCTATCAGTGTTTATTAAGTAAGAAAAGGATGAGATCAGGAGAGTTAAGTACTTGAGAGCACAATCTATTAGGCTTACAGTAGATCTGAATGAGTTGAAAATGGCTTGAGTTTGACAAAGACTTCAGAAGAGACAAACAGTTCTCACTAAACCGTAGCATCTGGCCTTTCTTAATCAAAGGGTAAGTTCGCTAAAGAGGAGTGATTGCAGATCTTATATTAACACGTCATACCCTGTTCTGTTGTAATCCTTATTTGTTAAAGGACAGGTTCTTAGGTAGATGCATAAATAAAATGTAGCTTCATTTTGATAGAAAAGACCCATATAAAACAATATTGCCAAAGTAAATACACACACACTATATATGTGTGTGTGTGTGTGTGTGTGTGTGTGTGTGTATATATATATAGTTGTGTGCATATATATAAAAGTATGGAGGTTCCTCAAAAAGTTAAAAGGAGGACTACCTTATGATCCAGCAATTGCACTACTGAGTGTTTACCCAAAGAATACAAGAACGCTAATTCAAAGGGCTACATGCACAATTGCCAAGGTGTGGTAGCAGCCCAAGTGTCCATCCACTGATGACTGGATAAAGAAGTTATACAATGGAATATTTTTCAGCCTTAAAAAAGAATGGATTATTGCCACTTGCAACAACATGGATGGAGCTGGAGAGTATAATGCTAAGTGAAATAAGTCAGAGAAAGACAAGTACCATATTATTACACTCAAGAAACAAAACAAACAAGCAAAGGAAAAAATAAGAGAAATCAAGAAACCCTCTTAATTGTAGAGAACTGATGGCTACCAAAGGAGAGCAGGGGTGGATGCATGGGTTAATGGGGATTAAGGAGTACACTTGTAATGAGCACTGGGTGACCTCTAGAATTGTTGAAATCACTATATTGAACACTTGAAACTAACATAACACTCTATGTTAACTAACTGTAATTAAAATAAGAGTTTAAAAAAAGCCACTCTTGTTCATTTTGTTTTGATAATCTGCCCATTAGTAAGTAGGGTGTTAATAATAGGGGTATAATAGTAATTGTATTACTATCAATTAGTTCCTTTCTTTATTAACTTTTTACTGTATTTGGGTGCTCCTCTGTTGTGTGCACTGATATTTACAATTGTTACATCTTGTTGGATTGTCCCCTTTATGATTATATATGTAGTGTTGTTTCTTGTTACAGTCTTTGTTTTAAAGCCTATTTTGTCTGATATTAGTATTTGCTATTCCAGCTTTCTTTTGAGATCGATTTGCATGATAAATGTTTCCCTATCACCTCATTTTCAATCTACAGGTGTCCTTTGATCTGAAATGAGTCTCTTGTAGGTAGCATACAGATAGGTCTTGTTTGCTTATTTTGAGACAGTGCCCACAAAAATGAGTACACAATTGCTAGGAGGACAGAGAGAGGGAAAGAATCCGAGGCAGGCTCCACAGTGTCAGCTTGCAGCCCAACACAGGGCTTGATCCCCGAAACCATGAGATAAGGACCTAAGCCAAAGTCAAGAGATGGATTGACTGAGCCATCCAGCTGCCCCAAGATAAGTTTTGTTTTTAATGCACTCTGTCACTCTCTGTCTTTAGTCCATTTACATTCAAAGTAATTATTGGTAGATATGTATCTATCTTGTTACTTGTTTTGTGGTTGTTTTCATAGTTTTCTCTGCTTCTTTCTTGTTCTCTTTCATGGTGTACTGGCTTTCTTTAGTGACATGCAAAGAATAAAGAGAAAGGAATCTAAGTATGTCCATTACTGGTTTTTGGTTTGTGGTTATCATTAGGTTTGTATATAACATCATCTGCATACAGCCGTCTATGTGAAGTTTGTGGTTGCTTAAGTTTCAATGTATTCTTTACTCCTCTTCCTCTGACATTTTACATATATGGTGTCATATTTTATATCTTTTTACTTTGTGAATCCCTTCACTGATTTTTACAGATATGCTTATTTTTACTGCTTTTGTGTTTTCTACTTTTCCTGCTCTCCTTATGGAAACTCTGCATCTCCTTCTATTCAGATAGCCTTCCTGGATAGAGTACCGGTGAATGCAGATTTCTTCCATCACCACTTTGAATATATCATGCCACTCCCTTCTTGCCTGCAAAGTTTCTGCTGAAACATCAGCTCATTGCCTTAGGAGGTTTCCCTTGTATGTAACTGTTGTCTTTTGTCTTGATGCTTTTAAAATTTATTCTTTATCACTACTTTTGCCATTACAATTACTATGTGTTTTGGTGCAGACCTCATTGAGTGGATTTTGTTGGGGGAATCTGTTTCTTTTCCCAGATTAGGGAAGTTTTCAGCTGTTATTTCTTCAAATAGATTTTCTGCCCTTTTTTTCTCACTTTTCTACTTCTGGGAAACCTATAATGCTAATGTTACTATGATGGAGTCACTGAGTTCCTGTTCTCATTGTGCATAATTCTTTTTTCTCTCACTTACTGAGCTGGATTACTTTCCATCACTGTATTCCAAGCCTTTACTTTGTTCCTCTAGCCCGCTACTTATTCCATCAAGTGTATTCGTTTTTTTGTTTTGTTTATTGCTTTACTTTTTAAATGTTTATTCATTTTTGAGAGAGAGACACAGAGCATGAATGGGGGAGGGATAACAAGAGAGGGAGACACAGAATCTGAAGCAATTTCTAGGCTTTGAGCTGTAAGCACAGGGCCCTACACAGGGCTTGAACTCAGAGCCATGAGATCATGACCTGAGCCAAAGTCATATGTTTAACCCCCTGAGCCACCCAGGTGCCCCAACCATCAAGTGTATTCTTAATTTCACTTATTGTGTTCTTCATATCTGAATGAGTCTTTTTTTTATTTCTGTGTTGTGTCTCACTGATGTCATCCACTCTTCTCAAGTCCAGTGAGTATCATTATGATCATTACTTTAAATTCTCCATCAGACATGTTACTTATTTCCTATTTGTTTAGGTCTCTTGCTGTGATTCTGTCCTGTTCTTTCACTGGGGGCATATTCCTCTATATCCTCTTTTCCTAACTGTATCCATTCCTGTATTTTAGGACAGTCAGCTGTGTCTCTTGTTCTTCAAAGTAGTGGACAAGGCACACACTTTTAACAAGGTGATGTACCTGTCCACTTCCACAGGGGACACACAGTTCCTGCTAAGATTAGGTTGGCTGAAGCTGCTCTGCAAAATGTGGTCAGTGAGGGGAGGGTGGTGCAGTTTTAACAAGGTGCATGTGACTTCTACAGGAGGTTGGGAGAGGCAGTGTTGGCAAGGGTTGCTTGCTGTAGTCTTCTGGGAGATAGGCCTGCAGGGCCAGGACTAAGGCAGGACCAGCTGGAGAGGCAGGACACAGTGTAAGCACAAGTGTAAGGTAGTGAATGCCTACACAGTACTGGTTCCTGCAGGTGGATATATAATTATGCTGGGGCCGTGTGGGCAAGGGAGGGAATTGGTGCCCACAAGCTCCTTTGTTCCTAGGTTAGTAACTAATGTTCCCTCTTGTATTCCTCAGGTGTTTTTCAAACAGCTGCTTCTAAGCTGTATCTCCTTGGCCTATTTATTGTGCTGTCCCTTAAAGGGCAGGGACTCAGCTTCCTATCATCCTCCAAGCACTCTTAGAGCCAAGCCCACTGACTTTCAGAGTTCCAGGCTTTACATCCTGCTGGTAGTAAGAACTCATGAAATTTGGTCCCTCTGGTTTTCAATAACAAATGCAATGGGAATAGTCTGTTTCTCACCCTTCTCAATGCCTGCATATCCCTCCCTCTGGTGGTCATACCTGAAGCTCCCCATGTCTTTGCCCTTCCCACTCTCTTCAATGTGGCCTCTTCTCTACATTTGGTTAAGGACTTTGTTCTGCCAGGCGTGGGGTCATTTTTTGGGTTATGGGCATTGATGTATTATCTAGTTGTATCCATGTTATCTATTTGGGGTCCTCCTATTCTACCATCTTTCCCAGAACCCTCATATAATTTTGACTCTGATATCCCAAATGGAAGATATTCTAAATCATTTTAATGTTTTGAGTTAGTTATATAAGACATGTTTACTAAAAGAAAAATGTCTATTATACAAATAGTAAGAGTTGCTTTTTGTTCTATATGCTCAATAGTAAAATGGTAAAATGAGTTATTTCTTTTCAAGGGAAATGAAATTCAGCCTGGCATTTTATTCATTTAGATTCTCTTTTGTAGTTTTTCATTCTGTTTTCAATAATTACATTTTTAAAAATTTGAGTATAGTGACAGATGGTAGCTGCAATTGTGGTGAGCGTAACAGAGTGATTGAATCATTATGCTGTACACCTGAAACTAATTAACATGCATGTCAACTATACACAGATAAATTACTTTGAATTTAGGATATTAAACATACACCCACACACAGTGTTAATACCACAGTCATTAAAAAACGTAGGATTACAACAACCATAGCAGAAATACTGATGGCTCATGAGGTAAGACATATGTGAACTAGTGAAATAATGACCCCTCTGGAATTAGGATTACTAATAATTAATAAACTTTATAGTTAATAACTGTAATATTGTACTGCAATATTATAAAAATGCAACACTGATTTACCTTGGTCATTATTATAGTGGACATTAAGTTTTAGAAAAAATTCCTTATACAAGAGTTAATTTATCTATTTTAAAAAACAAAATTAAGGAATCTAATATTCTCATCACTACTGATAATCTAAAAATGTAATGTCTATGACAGATCATTTCTATTCGTGTGTTTTAAATCCCTCAAAATTCACTATGAACATATTAATTATGGAAATCACAGTATATAACATTTATAGGATTCCATGTATAACTTTAGGTTATATATTTGTAATACAGAGTATGAATGAGATGCTTTTGTCTGATCCATTGTTTTTAAAATTTGAGGTTTCTATGTTTAACTATTTTCCCAAATAGTCTCAACAAATTTTAATCAACATATTTTAAGATGCTTAAATGGTATATATCCATGGTAATTTAAAACATTTTTTTTTCCTTGGGAGTATGGGTGAAATGGGTTGGGTGGACCCTGCTACCTCTGGAGTATCCATTTCACTCAATCTAATAATTAAAGGTTAAGAAGAGAAAAACTAACTTTGTAAAAGAGTTAGAAGTCTAGCAAATAGCAGATAAAAATTAAATCAACTTTGTAATTAAACTGAAGCTAAGGTCAGCAAAACTGGCTATTCTGTATGTTTAAAAAGAATGTCCAGGGGCACCTGGGTGGCTCAGTCGGTTAAGCATCCGACTTCAGCTCAGGTCACAATCTCACAGTCCGTGAGTTCGAGCCCCGCGTCGGGCTCTGGGCTGATGGCTCGGAGCCTGGAGCCTGCTTCCGATTCTGTGTCTCCCTCTCTCTCTGCCCCTCCCCTGTTCATGCTCTGTCTCTCTCTGTCTCAAAAATAAAAAAATAAACGTTAAAAAAAATAAAAAAATATTTAAAAAGAATGTCCAGAGCTTACATCAGGATCATGGCAGGGTAACGAAGTTCTTCCATTTTATTCTTTCTTTTGAACAATGAGTTAGATATACATCTATGAACAGCAGCACTTTTGTGAGAAGTGTAGGATCCAGAATGTGTATCAGGAGACTGGAGGAATCTCACCCACCTGTGCATCTAGTAATAGGCAAACAGACCTTGGTCTAGGCTGTGGAAACAACACAGCCAGCAAACCTGGCCCAACCCCTCTCACTAAAGTTATGAAAAAACTGGAGAGCATGGAGCTGGACAAATAGCCACAGAAGAGAGAGAATTTGCATATGTCCAGCCACCCCAAGCAGAGATTCTAGCATGTCTTTGGAGGGGAAAAAAAAGTGTGGTTGCAATGGAGACAGTAAGAGGAATTTGCCCTAGGTACTTCACTCCCCACAACACTGCAAGGACTGAGTTATCCAGTAGTGGTAACCTCTCTAGCATATAAAAAGGAGAGTGGTGAGTGAATGCCTGGCTAACCCAGTTGTGTGGAATGCTGCTTGAGAAACCCATTTCTTTCCAGCAGCAGTAACTGTGGAAAGGAAGACTGGAGAAGAGGCAAATAAGAATATCAAGACATTAAAGTGACAGGGTTCCTGCTAACTAAGCTCGAGACTTCAGCAAGAGATCTGCCCATGGTGTCTGGGAGCATCTCACCCAAGGATCTTCCCACTGGATTCCTGGATACCTTTAGTGCCCTAAATGCTGAACCCACACCTCACTCCACTCTGTAGTTGACTCCTTGTGCATATTCCAGAATGCAGCATTGAGAGCAGGTCTTATAAATGGAATGCTATCAGAAAAACAGATTGGGAGCTGTGGGCAAAGGAGAAACCACCAATGTGAACTATAGCACTACCTTCTGTTAAACCCAGAGAGCAGAGAAAACCCTAAATATAAAAGCACCAGTAAATAGCATACCCCAACTGAAGGCAACTAGTCCAGATTTAAGGAGGTATCTGCTAGTTCAAATGTGAAAGCAGTGATCAAAACTATAAGAAATATGAAATATCAAGAAAACACAGCATCACCAAAGGTAACAATTTTTAAATTACCAAGCTCTGGTGCATGACACTGAATGACATTCAAAATAGCTATTAGAAGAAATTCGATATTATAAGAAATTATAAGAAATTATAATAATTCGAATTATAAGAAAACTCAAAAAGAACATTCCATGAATTCAGGAAAAAAATACATGAACAAAATGACATACTTACCAAAGAAATATAAATCATAAAAAAAGAACAAAGAAATTCTGGATTTGAGGAATTCAATGAATAAAATGAAAATTGCAATAGAAAACATCTGCAGTAGAGTACAGCAAATGGAAGACACAATAAGTAAATAAGAGGACAGGGATTTTGAAATAACTCAATCAGAGCAGGAAAAACTAAAAGAGTGAAGAAAGTGATTTATGAAATTTCATCAAAGGAACAAATATTGAAAAAATTAATATACTAGAGAGAGAAAAGGGTGAAGGGGACAAAAAGTTTACTTAAATAATATCTGAGAACTTCCCAAAGCTGGGGAAAAACTTGGGCATCCAAGCTCATGAAAGATAATACCTCAACCTATTATCTCAATGTAAAAAGACATTACCTAGGATAACATAATGAAACTGGGAAATGTCAAAGATAGAAGAGAATCCAGGGAAAAAAGATTTTAACCTACAAAGGAACCCTCCACTAGGCTATCAGTAGATTTCTCAGGAAAAATCCTACAGGCTAGGAAAGTACTGAAGAAAAGAATTACCAAGCATGAATACTCTATATGGAAGAATACTCTACATGGAAGTTACCTATATGGAAGTTATCTGAAGTTATCCTTCAGATATTGAAGGAAAAATAAAGAATCTCATGAAAACAAAAGCTTAAGGAGTTAATCATAACTAGACTTGCCATGAAAAAAATTCTAATATGATAGTATTAAGCTGACAAGAGGCTAATCAGCAACATGAAAACATAGGAAAGTATGTAACATTGGTAAAAGTAAATATACAGTCAGACGTCAATCTATAATAATATCGTGTTTAACCATTTAACATTAAAAATAATTCTAGCTACTTTAATTTAATGAATACAAAATATAAATAATTCTACCAAAAAAATAAAACACAGGAGTAATAAGATGAAGATTTTGTAGGCAACTGAATTTAGGCTGCTATAAGCTTAAAATTGGGCTCTTTTATCGGAGATGTTTTACATAAACCTCTAGGAAAAACCTAGATTACTAAAGACAAAAAAAGGGGGTGGGGTGGGGAACAGAGCTAACCACCACAGAAAATCACCAATTGACAAAGGAAGTTAGAAACAGAGAAAAAGAAAAAAATGGAAATCTAAAACAACCAGAAAGCAATTAATAAAATGTCACTGGCAAGTCCACATATATCAATAATTGAGTGTAAATGGATTTAATTCACTAATCAAAAGCCATAGACTTGCTGGATGAAAAAAAAAAAGACCCAATTACATGAGGCCCCCAAGACTCACTTGAATTTTAAGGACATACATAGGTTCAAAGTAATGGGATGAAAAAAATTTCAATGCAAATAGAAACCAAAAGAAAGTGTTTAGCTATACTTACACCAGACAAAATAGACTTTAACCAAAAATTTTAATAAGACAACAATGGTTCCTGTATAATGATAAAGGTATCAATTCATGAAAAAGGTATATTTGTAAATACATAACTACCAACATCAGTGCATATAAATATATTGAGTAAATATTAACAAGTCTGGAAAGAGACAATGCAGTAATAACAGGGCTCTTCAACACCCTAATTTCAGCATTGGGTAGATCATCTAGATAGAAAATCAACATGAGGTGCCTGGGTGGCTCAGTTGGTAAAGCGGCCGACTTCAGCTCAGGTCATGATCTTGTGGTCTGTGAGTTCAAGCCCTGTGACAGGCTCTGTGCTGACAGCTCAGAGCCTGGAGCCTGCTTCAGATCCTGTGTGTGTATGTCTCTCTCTCTCTGCCTCTCTCCCACTCACTGTCCTCTTGCTCTCTCTCAAAATACATAAACATTAAAAAAAATTTAAAAAAAAAACAACAAAGTAACATTGGACTTGAACTATACATTATACCAAATGGACCTGACAGTTACAGAACATCCTGTCCTACAGCTGTAGAATGCACATTCTTTACAATTTCACATGACATTGTCTCCAGGACAGATAAGATTATAGGACATAAAACAAGTCTCAACATATGTAAGAAGACTGAAATCATATGAAGTATATTTTCTGATCACAACAGTATGAAACTAGAAATCCAGAGGAAAGCTTAAAAATCTACAAATATGTGCAAATTTAACACAAACTTCTGGATAACCCATGGGTCAAAGAAGAAATCAGAAGGGAAATTAAAAAAAAAAATTAAAAAAAGGAAATACATCAAAACCTGTGGATGCTGTAAAACAAGTTATCAGAGGGAAGTTTATAATGATATGTGCATATGTTAAGAAAACAGATCATAAATGAACAACCTAACTTTATACATGAAGACTCTAGAAAAAGAAGAACTGAGGTTTCTGGGTGGCTCAGTCAGCTGAACATCTGAGTCTTGATTTCAGCTCAGGTCATGATATCAGTGTTGTGAGATCTAGCCCTGCATTAGGCTCTGTGCTGATGTGGAGACTGCTTGCGATTCTCTCTCTCCTTCTCTCTCTACCCCTCCCCTGCTCACTCACTCTCTCTCTAAATAAATAAAGAGACATTTTAAAAAAGAAAAAGAACTAAGCGCAAAGTTAGCAGAAGGGGAAAAAAGCCAAGAGTTTTTTGTTTTCTTTTTTAAGAAAAAAAAAATGGACAAACCTTTAGCTAGACTCATCAAGGAAAAAAAAAAAAAGAGAACTCAAAATCAGAAATGAAAGAGAAGTCAGAAGATGCTCAACATCATTCATCATCAGGGAAATACAAATCAAAACTATAATGATATACCACCTCATATCTGTTAGAATGGCTAAAATTACAACACAAGAAACAGGTATTGGTGAGGATGTGGAGAAATGGGAATCCTCTTGCACTGTTGGTGGGAATGCAAACTGGTGCAGCCACAATGCAAAACAGTATGGAGGTTCCTCAAAAAAACCTAAAAATAGAAGTGCCCTATGACCTAGCAATTGCATTACTATTACCCAAAGAATACAAAAATGCTGATTTTGCTATAAATTGCAGCACTATCGACAATAGCCAAAGTATGGAAAGAGCCCAAATGTCCATTGACTGATAAGTGGATAAAGAAGATGTGGTACATATATACAATGGAATATTACTAAGCCACCAAAGAATTGAAATCTTACCATTTGCAACAAAATGGATGGAGCTAGAGTATATTATACTAAGTGATATGAGTCAGAGAAAGACAAATGACATATGATTTCACTCAGGTGTGGAATTTAAGAAACAAAACAGATTAACATAGGGAAAAGAAAAAAAAAAGAGAGGGAGGCAAACCATAAAAGAGACTCTTAACTATAGAAAACAAACTGAAGGTTGCTGGAGGGGAGCTGCGTGGGACGATGGGTGAAATGGGTGATTGGTTTTAAAGATAGAATTTGTTGTAATGAGCAGCTGGTGTTATATGTCAGTGATGAATCACTAAATTCTATTCCTGAAGCTAATATTACACTATATGTTAACTAACTGGAATTTAAATAAAAACTTGAAACATTAAATAAAACAAACTAACTACACCCTAAATAAATAAAGAAAAGAAAATAAAGAGAAGTTAAAACTGGTAAAACAGAAAAACATACGAGAAGAGACTGCTATGAACAAGTATATACCAAAGAACTGGACAACCCAGAAGAAATGAACAAATTCCTAAAAACATACAACCTACCAAGACTGAAAAAGGCAGACTAGAAAATCTAAATAGACCAATAATGAGTAAGGAGATTATATCAGTAATTAAAAACCTCCAAGACCTAAACCCCAGGACCAGATGGCTTCATAGGAAATTCGACCACACATTTAAAGAAGAATTAAGGCAAATCCTTCACAAATGCTTCCAAAAAATTGAAGAGGTGGGAATACTTCCAAACTAATTATACAAGGCAAGAATTATCCTGATACCACATCCAGATTAGAACACTACTAGAAAACTATAGACCAAAATTTCTGATTTCTCAACAGAGAATTCAGAAATTCAAAAATTCAAAAATTCTCAAAAAATATTAGTAAACCAAATTTGGCAACATATTAAAAGGATTATATACCATGCCCACACAAGATTTAACCCTGGGATGCAACGATGGTTCAACATATGCAAATCAATAAATGCAATATATCACATTAACAGAATGAAAGATAAAAATCACATGATTATCTCAAGAGATGCAGAAAAGGCATCTGACAAAAAACAGCATCCTTTCATGATAAAAACCCTCAACAAAGTGGGTATAGAAGGAACATAACATTAGAAAGACCTTATTGGACAAACCCACAGTTAACATCATACACAATGGTGAATGGTATAGATAGATATTCCACTAAGATCAGGGACAAAACAAGAATGCCCACTGTTACTACTCTTACTCAATGCATGGTTGGAAGTCCTAGTCAGAGCCACTAGACAAGGCAAAGAAATAAAAGGTATACAAATGAGAAAGAAATGGGTGCCTGGGTCACTCAGTTAGTCGAGTGTCTGACTCTTGATTTCAGGTCAGGTCATGATCCCAGGGTCGTGGGACTGAGTCCCATACTGGGCTGAGTGCTTAGGTGGAGACTGTTTAAAATTCCCTCTCTCTCTCTCTCTCTCTCCACCCCCACCCCATATGTTACTCCCCCCAACTATTTCTCTCTAAAATCTTATTTTTTTTAATTTGAAAGATGTAAAACTCTCATTACTTGTAGATGATAGGATCTTATATATAGAAAATCTTAAGGACTCAAAAAAAACCTGTTGAAACTAATAAATGAATTCAGTAAAGTTGCAAGATATAAAAACCAACATCCAGAAGTCAGTTGTGTTTCTATACACTAACAACAAAACATCTGAAAATAAATAAAACTATCTCATTCACAGTAGCATAAAAAAACAATATTTAGGAATAAATTTAACCAAGTGAAAGATCTGTACGAGGGAAATGAAAACACTTTGATGAAAAAAAATTGCAGGTGCAAACAAATGTAAATATATCCACGTTCATGAATCAGAAGAGTTAACATTGTTAGTGCCCATACTACTCAAAGCCATCTATATGTTCAATGCAATTATTACCAAATTCCAATGGCATTTCTTTTTACAGAACTGGTAAGAATATTAAAACTTGCATAGAACCACAAAAGGACTCCCAATAATGCAAGTAATCTTGAGAAAGAATAAAGCTGTAGGCATTGTACTTCTTGATTTCAAAGTATACTACAAACCTATAGTAATTAAAATAGTATGGTACTAGCATAATAATAGGCACATAAACAAATAAAACAAAATTGAGAACTCAGAACTAGATTCTTCCCTATACAGTTAACTGACATTTGACAAGGGGGCTTAGAACACTCAATAGGGAAAGGATAGACTCCCCAACCAATGATGCTGGGGAAACTGGAGAGCCACATGCAGGAGAATCAGATTGGAACCCTATATTACATCATTTACAAAAATTAACTTGGGATGGATTAAAGACTTAAATCTAAGACCTGATGCCATAAAAGTCCTAGGAAAAGACATAGGGAAGAAGTTTTTGACATTGGTCTATGCAGTGATGGGTATGACACAAAAAGCATAAGCAAAAATAGCAAAAATGAACACTTAGGACTACATCGAATTAGAAAGGTTCTATACAACAAAATAAACAATCAGTAAAATAAAAAGAAGCTACAGAATGGAAGAAAGTATTTGTGAGACACATTTGATAAGCAGTTAGTATCTAAAATATATAAAGAACTCACACAACTCAATAACAAAACAATCTACATCTAAAATGGCAGAAAAACTAAATATATACTTTCCAAAGAATACATCCAAATGGCCAACATGTACATGAAATGATACTCAACATCACTTATCATTAGGGAAAGGGGAATCAAAACTACACTCAGAGAGGTGCCTGGGTGGCACAGTGGAAACACCCTCCACCTGGCTTGCTAACAGTGTGCCTCACCCCTTCCATCTCAGCCTGGGCAGGAATATTCCCACAGGGCTGTGGGTCCCCTCCCACAGTGAACTGGTGCAGACCTTGCTGGCATCATGTACTTTACCCCCACATTCTCTTATGGACATGCCCTCTCAACATGCTTTTGGCAAGAGACCATCCAAAGTAGTGACACAAGCCTCATAGGGTACCAAAATACTCCAATGTGACTCCCATCCCAGGAAGAAGAGAAGAGAACCACACACACACACACACACACACACACACACAGCAGTCCAACTGCAGCCCCAGCAGTTGGCTGGGGGCAGACATCTGGTCTGACTGCAGGCCACATCCACCAACAAAAGCTTCACAGGAAAGAATACAGGGAGCGGGCCCTGCAATTTGGTGCTACAGCAGATCTGACAATGCTTGGTCTGACTGAACTCAAGCCAAAGGTGGCCTCAGTCTGGCCTAACAATAATACAGGGACCAAATCCTGCCCACAATAGGCAAAAAGAGTCATTGCAGGTGACTGGAATGAAGACAAATGGGGCTTGGCCACAATAGCAGGGTGCACACAACACACATAAGAGACCACTCTGAAGCATCAGGTTCTGGTGAATAGGGGACATTGACTGCAGGACACTATAGGACCTCTTAAAAAGGCCATTACTTTCAAGAGAAAGAGATGTAGCTGACTTTCTTAACACCTAGAAACAGACACAGAGAGTTAGACAAAATAAGGATCCAGAGGAATATGTCCCAAATGAAAGAAGACAAAATCACAGCAAGAGAGCTAAATGAAACAAGCATAAGTAAAATGTCTGATAGAGAATTTAAGGTAATGGTCATAAAGATACTCACTGGACTTGAGAACAAGAGTGGAGGACCTCAGTGAGATCCTCAACAAAGAAATAGAAGACATTAAAAAAATCAGAGATGAAGAACTCAATTAACAATTAAAAACACTGGATGGAATACGTAGTAGACTAGAAAAAGCAGAAGAACAAATCAGTGACCTGGAGGACATAATAATGGAAAGCAATCAAGCTGAACAGGAAAAAGAAAAAAAATAATAAAAACTGAAAATACATTAAGGTAACACAGCAAAATCATCAAGTGTAATAACATTTGCATTATAGGTTTCCCAGAAGTAGGAGAGAAAAGGGGGCAGAAAATTTATTTGATGAAATAACAGATGAAAACATCTTGAATATGGGGAAGGAAACAAAAATCCAGATTCAGGAGGCACAGAGAGCCCACAACAAAATCAGTCCAAGGAGGTCCACACCAAGGCACATAAAATGGCAAAAAGTGGTGATAAAGAAAGAATTCTAAAAGCAGAAAGAGAAAACAGTTACATACAAGGAAAATGCTTTCAAAATAAAGTGTTTCAAAAATAAGCTTTCCTTTAAAAAATTTTTTTAACGTTTATTTATTTTTGAGAGAAAGAGAGTATGAGGGGGAGAGGGACAGACAGAGAGAGAGACACAGAATTGGAATCAGGCTCTAGGCTCTAGGTTGTCAGCACAGAGCCCGATGCAGGGCTCGAACCCATGAACCCTGAGATCATGACCTGAGCTGAAGTCAGATGCTCAACTGACTGAGCCACCCAGGCACCCCTCAAAAATAAGCTTTCTATCAGCTTATTTTTCAGCAGAAACTTTGCAGGCCAGAGGGAGTCACATGATATATTCAAAGTGCTGAAAGGGAAAAGAACACTCTATCCAGAAAGGCTATCAATCAGAATAGAAAGAGAGATATAGAATTTCCCATACAAACACAAATTAAAAGAGTTCATGACCACCAAACTAGCCCTACAAGAACTATTAAGGCTGACTATGAGTAGTGAGGAAAGATCATGAGTAGGAGTAAGGAAAATAGGAAGCACAAAAGCAGTAAACTTAAGTATATCTAAAAAATCAGTCAAAGCATTCATGAAATAAATGCATATTATACAGTGGAACACCATATATCTAAAATGTTTGAGGGGGAGAGGAGTATAAATTTAGTACTTTTAGAGTGGGCTCAAACTTAAGTCACCATCAGTTTAATATAGACTGCTATATGCATAATATGTTATTTGTAAATTTAATGGTAACCACAAATCAAAAACCAGTAATAGATGTGCAAAAATTAAAGAGCAAGGCATCCAAGCATATTACTAAAGTAGTCAACAAACCATGAAAGAGAAGAAAGGAACAAAGAACTACAAAAACAGCCATAAAACAAGTAACAATATGACAATATATATGTATCTATCAATAATTACTTTGAATGTAAATGGACTAAATGCTCCAATCAAAAGATGTAGGGTGAACAGAATGGATAAAAAAAACCAAGACCGGTTTATATGCTACCTACAAGAGACTCATTTCAGACCTAAAGACACTTGCACATTGAAAGTGAAGGGATGGAAAAGCATTTATCATGCAAATGGAAGTGGAAAGAAAGCTGGGGTAGGGAAACTTGTATCAGACAAAACAGACTTTAAAACAAAGACTGTAACAAAAGACAAAGAAAGGCATTATATAATAAAGGAAATACGCAACAAGAAAATACTATTCAAACATAAAGAAAGTAATCAGTAGTAATACAATAATATTAGGGGACTTTAACACCCACTTACATTAATGAAACAGAAAATTAACAAGGAAACAGTGGCTTGGATTGACACATTGGACCAGATAGATCTGACAGATATATTAAAAACATTCCATCCTAAAACAGCAAACACAGAACATTCTCCAGAATAAATCATATGTTAGGACACAAAACAAGTCTCAATAAATTCAAAAAGATAAAACTCATTTCATGTTCTTTTCTAACCACAATGCTATGAAACTTGAAATAAACTACAAGAAAAAATCTGGAAAGAACACAAATATATGGAGGTTAAATAACATGCAACTGAACAATGAATGGGTCAACCAAGAAATCAAAGAAGAAATCCAAAAGTACATAAATAAAAATGAAAGTACAAGAGACCAAAATCGTTGAGATGCAGTAAAAGCCATTCTAAGAGGGAAGTTGATAGAAACACAAGCCTACTTCAAGAAGGAAGAAACATCTCAAACAACTTAACCTGACACCTAAAGGAGCTAGGAAAAGAACAACACCCACACCAGTAGAAGGAAGGAAATAATAAATTTTAGAATAGAAATAAATAGAAACTGAAAAAAAAACCAATAGAATGAATTAATGAAACCAGGAGCTAGGTTTTGAAAAGATCAACAAAGCTAACAAATTTTAGGACATTCATCAAAAGTAGAGGACTCAAACAAAGTCAGAAATGAAAGAGAAGAATTAACAATGGACACCACAGAAATACAAAGGATAATAAGAATATATCCTGAAAATTATATGCCAACAAATTTGACAACCTAGAAGAAATGGATAAATTTCTAAACTGAAATAGGAAGAAATAGCAATTTGAACACACCAATTACCAGCAATGAAATTGAATCAGCAATAAAAGAAAACTCCCAACAAACAAAAGTCCAGGACCAGACACAGGTGAATTCTGCCAAACGTTTAAAGAAGAGTTAACACTTATTCTTCTGAAACAACTCCAAAAAATAGAAGAGAAAGGAAACCTTCCAGACCAGCATTACCCTAATACCAAAACCAGATAAAGACACTGCAAAAAAAGAGACCCAGCGGCCAATATTTCTGGTGAACATAAAAATCCTCCACAAAATACTTGCAAACTAAAGCCAACAATACATTAAAAAAAACATTCACTACGATCAGGTAGGATTTACTCCATGGTTGTAAGGCTAGTTCAATATTCAAAATCAACAATGGGATACATCAACAAGATACATCAACAACAATGGGATACATCAACAAGACAGTATAAAAACCATATGATCATTTCAAATAGGTGCAGAAAAGCATTTGACAAAGTAAAACACCCATTTATGATAAAACCCTCAACCAAAATACATTTAGAGGGAACATACCTGAACATAATAAAGGCCATATATGAAAAACCCACAGCTAACATTGTACTCAATACTGAAAAACAGATGTTTTCCCCTAAGGTCAGTAACAAGAGAAGGATGTCTACTTTCACTACTTTTATTCAACACAGTAATCGATGTCCTAGCTGCAGAAATCAAACAAGGAAAATAAATAGAAAAACATCCAAATTTGTACGGAAGGAGTAAAACCGTCACTCTTTGCAGATGAGCTGATAATTGTATATAAAAAAAAAAACCCTAGAGACTCCACCAAAAAACTGCTAGATGTGACAAATGAATTCAGTAAGGTTGTAGGATACAAAATCAATATATGAAATCTGTTGCATTTCTAGATCCTAATAATGAAGTAGCAGAATAAAAAATTAAGAAAACAGTCCCATTTACAACTGCACCAAAAATAATGATATACTTAGGAATAAACTTAACTTGTATTCTGAAAACTTTAAAACATTGATAATAGAAACTGAAGATGACACAAATGGAAACATATTCCATGCTCATGATTTTGGAGAACAAATATTGTTCAACTGTCCAAACTACCCAAAACAAACTGCGGTTTTAATCCAATCCTTACCAAAATACGAACAGCATTTTTCACAGAACTAGAAAAAATACTCCTCAAATTTGTAGGGAATCAAAAAAGACCAGGAATAGTCAAAATTATCTTGAAAAAGAAGAATGAAAGTGGAGATATCACAGTACCAGGTATCAAGATATACTACAAAGCTATCGTAACCAAAGCTGTATGGTACTGGTACAAAAAAAAAAAAAAAAGACCCATAGATCAATGGGACAGAATAGAGAACCCAGACATAAACCCATGATTGTACGGTCAATTAATCTTCAACAAAGGAGGCAAAAATAGACAATGGGAAAAGGTCTCTTTAGCAAATGGTATTAGGGGGGACCTGGGTGGTTCAGTCAGTTAAGTGATCAACTCTTGGTTTTGGCTCAGGTCATGATCTCACTGTTTGGGAGATTGAGTACCATGTTGGGATCTGTGCTGTCTGTGTGAAGCTGAATATGGCATTGTTGACTCACTGTTTGGAATTCCTCCCCCCGCCAAAATAAATAAATAAATCTAAAAAAATAAAACAAAACAAAAAAACAACAACAAATGGTGTTGGGAAATCTGAGTCCCCAATGTGAGACCTGAAACCATAACAATCCTAGAAGAGAACATAGGCAGTAATTTCTCTGACATCAGTCATAGCGGTGTTTTTCTAGCTAGGTCTCCTGAGGCAAGGGAAACAAAAGCAAAAATAAACTATTAGGATGACATCAAAATAAAAAGTTTCTGTACACCAAAGGAAACAATCAAGAAAGCTAAAAGACAACCTACTGAATGGGAGAAGATATTTGCAAATGACATATCCAAAAAAGGGTTAGTATAAAAAATATAGAAGAACTTATACAACACCAAAAGGCAATCCAATTAAAAAATGGGCAGAAGGCATGAACAGACATTCCTCCAAAGAAGACATACAGATGGCCAAGATACACATGAAAAGATCCTCAACATCACTCATCATCTGGGTAATGTAAATCAAAAAGACAATGAGGCATTTTTTCCCACCTGTAAGAATGGCTAGACTCAGTAACACAAGAACCAACAAATGTTGGCAAGGATGTGGAAAAAAGGAACCCTCTTGCACTGTTGGTGGGAATGCAAACTGGTGCAGCCACTGTGGAAAACAGTAGGGAACTTCCTCAGAAAGTTAAAAATAGAATTACCCTATGATCCAGTAATCACTCTCCTTGGTATTTACAAAACAAATACAAAAATGCTAATTCAAAGGGATACGGGCACCTCTACATTTATTGCCACATAATTTGCAATAGTCAGACTATGTATGGAAGCAGCCCAGGTATCCACTGATATGTGTATGTGTGCGTATAATGGAATATTACTCAGTCATAAAAAAGAATGAAATCTTGCCATGCTATTTGCAATACATGGATGGAACTAAAGGATACAATGCTAAGTGAAATAAGTCAGTGTAATACAATACCATATGATTTCACTCATATGTGGATTTAAGCAACAAAAGAAACTAAGAATAAAAGAGACAAACCAAAAAAAAAAAAGTCTCTCAAATATAGAGAACAAACAGATGGTTCCCGAGGGGAGGTGGGTGGGGGGATGGGTTAAATAGGTGAAAGGGTTTAAAAGTACACTTATGGTGATGAGCATTGAATATAGAGCACTGACAACTCACTACATTGTACACCTGAAACTAATATAACACTATGTTATGTTATACCAGAATTAAAATAAAAAAATGTTTATTTTTACAATATATTCACTTATATTGCCAGAAATAGGAACCAGAAAAAAATTTCTAAATTTAAGTAGTGTAAAAATTACTTTTAGATACATTCAGAGTACAGCAGTTCTTCCTTATCCATGGTTTCCCTTTCTAGGGTTTCAGTTACCTGGAATCAGTTTCATCCAGAAAGAGATGATCCTCCTTTTGAGGTATAGTCTGAAGGTCAATAGTAACTTAATGCTAATGTCGTAATGCCAGTGTCATTCACCTCACTTCATCTCATCACATAGGCATTTTATCATCTCAAACCGTCACAAAAAGGGTAAGAGAGCAACCCCATTCATGTAACACTTATTACAGTATATTGTATAATTATTTTATTTCATTAGTTATTGTTTACTTACTATGCCTAATTTATAAATTACTAAATTTATAAATACATACACTTAAAAACATAATTTATAAATTAAATTTTATCATAGGTATGTAATAGAGGAAAATACATAGTACATCTAGGGTTTAGAACTATTCATAATTTCAGGCATCTCTTAGGGGTCTTGGAAATATCCCCTATGGATAAGGAGGGACTACTGTACTCAAGAGGATCATTCCCTAATGAGTTTAAATCACCAGATATAATTTGTTTTCCCCCGAGGCCACTGAGATATTGGCCAGAATGTTAGTCACCACGCATTAATCATTTGTTAATTCTGAACTTGAGTGAGTGGACCAAACAATGACACAAGGCAGCTTTCACTCTGTGGACCCACATACTTCCACTAGTTCCAGAAACTAAATGTGGATGGAAGCAGGGCTCTCAGAAGAAGCATTTGTATGTTAGCCAAGAACCAAATGTCATTTAAAATGACTGTGTGCCTTGAAACCACAAAAGGAAAATATTAGCATTGTAATTGTAATCATATTTGGCATTTGAAATTTGTTAACATGAAAGAGAAAAAAATAAGGCAACTCTGGCCTTCCTACCCTCTTGGAGTGATTCAGGCAGACAGACTCAAGATCTCTACTGAGGCAGGGGAGCAGCCTGGTGCCTATTTCAGGAAGGTGCATCAGTACCTGAACCCAGGAAAGAGGAATGTAGAAAATGGCTAATTCAATTTTCATACAGAGAGTGATATTTCTGACTTCCTAGAAAAGTAGAACATTCTGAACTCCCCAAAGAGCTCCTTCCTGAGTAGCAGCGGGCTGGTGAAGCCAGTAAAATTTAACCGGTTTGTGTAGACAGATTCCCAGAGGACATGACAAAGTTCAGAGGAGGTTGTAGAAGGAAAACAAGCCAAACCAACCATTATGCACTCATAACACCTGGATAGCCCTGAACTGTATCCTAGAGAAAGGTCCCAGAATTCTAATGAGTCGCCTTTTCATTCCTTCCCTTCGGTGAGGAGGCACAAACACAAAAACACAAAACAAAAAGAGGATCTTAAGAGTAAATAAAGACCCATTTTACTGGGCTTTTAAGAACCTGCTGCCAGAAAGCCTGATCAATATTGACCTGTAAAACCAGTTACATATGCTTGGTAGTCCAGGGAAAGCACAGGCCCGCTCCTTTCTTTTAGAGCCCTTTCTCCGTGGCTCCCTGACCTCACAATAACCTGGTGGAAGATTTGAGGGCTCAGTCAGATAAACTGAAAGCTGCTTCCATTTATTTTGCAGACAATTCCTATAATTTCCCTTCCATTTTTTCCAACTGATTAACATAATTTCCAATCATTAAAGTTTACAGATAAGCATCGTCTCTCTGAAGCTCTATGTTATCTCAGTACATATGCGTGTAAATCTTCCATAGTTTCACCTGAGTTCTAGGTTATTATCATGGTCCATGTGGGAAAAGCTGGAAAAATAGAATGAACTCAGTGGCATTTCAAACATTTTCAGTTTGGTCTTGTTTTCTCTAGATGACACACACTTTGAAATTCTGTCACAATGAAATTCTTTTAAAATTGGTTTTGTTTCTAGTTTTAAAGCAATGCCAGCCTCTACCAAAGAAGTTTTCAACACCTATGGTACAACTTAGTAGCTCTTCTTGGAGCCCCTATATAGCTACAAAGTTAATTAAAGGCTGAGCAGTTTGAATGAAAAGCATTACTATTTAAGAAACACCATGTAAGTTTCCATAAAGCTATTCATTGACCTCACTCATTTTATTGAGAGAAAAACACATATATAATTAAATGCAAGGAGCTTAATGGAATAAATGTAGACAAAGTTCTTAAGTAATAAAACCATCTAAAGGTCAGTGTAATGGTGTAAGGTAAGAGTAGTGTCTGGAATCAGCACTATCCAACAGAACTTTTTTTTCTTCCAATAGAACTTTTTGTGGTGATGGAAAGGTTCAATTCAATATAGTACCCACCCACCTCTTTGGCAGCTGAGCACTTGAAATGTGTCCTGCTGTGACTGAGAAACTGAATTTTAAATTTTACTCAATTTTAATTAATTTCAGTTTCAATAGTCATATGTGGTTAATGGCTGCTGTATTGGATAGTGCAGAAGTGGAGAAACTTTTATTTATAAGAAAAGAAAAGTAATCAAAATAAGGACAGAAAAGAGTAGAATTTAAGAGAGGAAAATATACTAATCAAGACAGGTCATCAGAGGAATTCACATGGAAGAAATGGGCTAAGAATAGAGAGCCACAAGTTGGACACCCCAATGGCACAATCTCCAGATACAAACGAAGTCTCCACTATGGGCCATAGAATGTGCATTGAAAACTAACTCAGGTTTATTGGAATCTACTGAGGTATAATAACTGCATAATCCCAATTATGTTGACTTTAATTAGATCACATCGTCATCTTTTTTCACATATGTTATCATCATGTAGATCTTTCCATTGTGTAAATGGCATACAAATTAACCATAGGGGATGGCTTAACCTCTGTGAGTCCCTTTTAGGCTCTACTTTGTAAAATCATTATCTACACAATTTTACATAATAGATCTTATGTATTTTTCACACAACAGAAACACCCAGCTGATCTTCTGGAGCAGAATGATGAGGGATCCCTCCCCATGCCTCCACACTACTTTGCATATGGCTAGTGAACCAGAAGAGGTTATAAAGAGGATAAGGTAAAGGTAAAAATGGTTCCCCAGGTAACTATGTAAATATTTCTCTCTTGAGTCAGAGGACTTAAAGCTGAATACAGTTTAAAACAGAATTTATGTATTTCAAAACATTTGTCTTAAATGTTTGATACGAAACACTTCTTCCATTATTGTGCTTTTCAAGGTATTAAGAGAAAAAGAGAACTGTAAGAAGACATCCTCAACTGATTATTACTGTGCTCAGTTAGATTTAATTAAGTTCTCAAAAGTGGTATTTTATTGGAACAATTCCTTTATGAATCATTCATTTATCCATCTAGTATTCATTGAACATGAATATAAGCCAGTTATCTATCAACACTGGTGATATGAGAGTCAAAAAAAGTCACCTTTCCTGCCCTCAAACTGTGCACAATCCAGTATAGAGAAAAGCAGGTAACTGGTTAAATAAGAGGCATGCCCAGGGTATCATGGGAACATACAGGAAGAAAACTTAATGGAGGAGGCAACTAGAAAATTATCATAGAGAACATAATAACTGATATGAGTCAGGTGAAGAGGAAGACATTCCTGCATGAGATAACCCCATAAGACAGGCAACAGTAGGTGTTGATATAAAGAATTTATTTTAAAGTAATTGAATATGAGTTTTCTTGGGATATCTACATCAAGATACCTGGTAGATAACCAGATATAAAATCTGAAGATCAGGGCAAAACATGGGTGAGATATGCCACTCTTAGCATATTCTAAAACCCTAAGAGCTAGTCGGCTTTCTTTTGAGCAGTGTGCAGAATAAGAGGATTAAAGGGACAAGAGCAGGAGGCTAGGAGAATCCCAGTGTGGAGGGGATGAGGAGAGAGAGAGAAAGCCCAGGAATGTGGCAGGAGAAGAATTATCTGAAGAGCAAAGTGAAATGAGAGTGTATTATCAGAGAAGCCAAGAGAGTGGATGTTTCAAAGCTCTAACATCAACACATTTAAATATAGCCAGGAAATCCAGTAAAACAAAAATCACCTATAGTTTGACAATAAGTGGAATCATTGACAAATTTTCCCTGACCAGTTTCAACAAAATGGTGGGGAGGAGCCAGCTACAGTGGATTGAAGAGTGAATGACAGATGAGAAGTCAAGACTCTACATAAATAGAAGTATTCCTCTGAAAATTTCAGATGAAGAGTGATGTTCAGAATGTTGATGCCTAGGGACATCACTATCCATACACAAAGTCAGTCACATCACTATCAATGAGCTCTAGAATGTGGTGAATCTTATGGCCGAGCTTCCTTAGACTCATAATTATAGGTTCTGATCCAAAGCATCTTTATGGCCAACAACCCTGAATATTAGTGAGGAGCAAAGAAGATAATGGATGTAAAGATTCGGGCAAACCAGAAATTACGACACAAATGTTAGTTATTATGGCCATTATTACTACAATTTGGTCTTGTTAAATTTCGGTCTGTATATCAGCCCAGTTTATATCAGAGTTGAAAAACAAATTGAAAAGTCTGCCTGATGGAGTTTGTGGAGAGGAAACATCAGTAGTTAACTTATGCATTATGCATATAATTTAGACTCAAGAGATCCAATGGATAACTGCAGCAAACTACAATTGCCCTCTTTAGACAGCTCAATGTGAACTTCCGGATAGAAAGAAAGCATTCCAAAGTCCTATGTAATTGGATTTGATAATAACGGGAGGATTGGCTGCTTGCTTGCTTCTCATTTCAGTTTGATAATTTGAATAAATTCTTTACACAAATTGTAACTGCTGTCATTTGGATAACACTCCAACTTGAAAATTTGGATCACTGGGTGCAGACCCTTGCCAGCTCTAAACAAATGGAGGTTGGCTAACAAAGGATTTGAAGGGCATCCTTTCCTTGCAATGGAAGTCTCCAACAGGGGCCAGCTTTTCCTGTTGCTACTGTATTCAAAATAAAGCAGAAGTTTATAAAACTTCTTGGAGGCTTCCTCCTTTACCCATAGAATCTTCAAATTCAGTATAGTCTTTCTTTTTGCCTCAGATTCCTTTGCTTTATCTAAAATAAACCTTTCACCCCTGCCATCCAATAAATAATTCTCTTTATACCTTTCTCACTTTTGGCACTACGTGTTCTATTTTTAAAAATCTATTATTCATTAAGCCAAAATGGTTGAGCACTTATTATATTTATTCAGGGGATGTAATCGTGAGCAAGACAGAATTTCTGCTTTCAAGTACAGTGCTGGGGGCACCTGGGTGGCTCAGTCGGTTAAGTGTCTGACTCTTGATTTCGGCTCAGGTCATGATCTCCCAGGTTTGGGAAATCGAGCCCTGTCTCAGGCTCTGCACTGCCAAGCACTGAGCCTGCTTGGGATTCGCTATCTCACCTTTCTCTCTGCCCCCTCCCATGTTTGAGCTCTCTCTCTCAAAATAAACTTAAAAAAAAAAAAGTACAGTGCTAGAATAGAGACATATCCAGGAGAATAATTTACTCTCCCAAAGGGCCACAAGGTGGCAAGGTACAGTCAAGTTTCCCAGAGGAAGTACTATTCAATCAGAATCTTAAAGGATTCTGATGTTTAGATGGGAAAAGAAAAAAATATTTTATCTCATTTTGATCTGTAAGTTCCCTGAGATCAGTGATTCTTATTTAACTTTGTTTCTCTTAAAGTGCCTGCCGTGGACTGAATGTTTGCCATCCTCTCAAAATTCATATATTGAAATCTAATCCCCAGTGTGACGGTATTTGGAGGTAGGACCTTTGTGAGGGTGCAGCCCTCATGAGTGGGAGTAGTGCCCTTATAAGGGAGACACCAGAGACCTCTCTCACTCCTTCTACCATGGGGGGACACAGTGAAAAGATGGCCAGCTATGAACCAGGAAGTAGGTTTTCACCAGATAACAAATCTGCCAGCACTGTGGTCTTGGACTTCATAGCATCCAGAACTCCGGGAAATAAATGTTTTTTGTTTGAGTTGCCCGGTTTATGGTATTTTTGTTATAGCAGCTTGAATAGATTAAGAAAGTACCTATTTACAGTGACTTGAAAATAAGGACCCAAAACTACTATTAAATTAAGTCCAAATGCCGTGAGGGTATCCTTTCTCATCTTTCTGCCCTCCCGGTCTTCTTGAACACGGTACAATGTATAGGGTTTGTGTTCTTATTGTATTAGTTTAAAAGGTTTCACAAACATCTGTCTCCTTCAATCTTCACCTTCCTATTTAGGGTGCCTGTGCACATCAAGCTTCCCAGTTAATGGTTTAAATTCTTATTGTCTTCATCTGCCTTAGAAATTCAGAGGTACAGTGGGTTGCCTGGGTGGCTTAGTAGGTTAAGCGTCCAACTTCGGCTCAGGTCATGATCTCACAGTTTGTGGGTTCAAGCCCCGTGTCGTGTTGCTGTGCTGACAGTGCGGAGCCTAGAGCCTGCTTCAGATTCGGTGTCTCCCTCTCTGCCCCTCTGCTGGTACACTCACTCTTTCTCTCTCTCTCAAAAATAAATAAACATTACAAAAAAGAAACTCAGATGTGTAGCTAATTCACTTAGGTCTCTTGAAAGTAGCTGCTCCATTCTACACTTTTCAGAAGATCTCTACAAATCCCCATATCAAGAATTCTCAAACTTAGATTAACTGGAGTTCTCAGCCATCAGATGTGATGCTGCATCTCATACAATGCTAATCTTCTGCTATGTCCTTTTTAGCTCTCAAGATTTATGTATATGTATATAGATCCTTTCTCCATTGCTCCAAATCTGTTACAGGGAATGACTATTCTGACGTCTTAAAAATGAAGCAAGAAGCTAAAGATAATACCGTGTTTAGAAGACAGAACGTTTGGGGTTTCCAGAATTTATGGAGAAAGTTCCCAAATAAAGGAAATTGTGGGCCTGACCAATCAGGATGCCTTTCTGTGATAAAAATAAGCAAAAGCCAAGCACTATCAAAATAGCAGTAGCCACTGCCAGTGTTACAGGTAGTATGGACTTTTGAAAACCAGTAATGAGAGCTCCTTCACAACTGTAATTAGCCATTTGTGGTGCTACCGTTACTATAGCTAGAGTTATTTTTCAAATGTGAGGTAGAGCAATTCTCTTTGGCTGGAGCCTGAAGCTGTTATTTATCAAGACTAGTCTTTTGCCTCTTTTCTTGCTTTCTTTCTTTCTTTATTAAACTCCCCTACACTCATCCCAAAGCCAATGTTCAAAGAAAGCCACCCATTTGAACGTTGGCATGTTGCACGCCACACTGGTTATTCTGTTAGTCCTGTTTCTTTGCTGCAGTACACAGTCTGGATTGTTCAGCATTGTCCTTTGCTGTGTCCTCAGGAGATGGTTATATTGATACATAAAAACCAAAAGACATATGAACTGAATAACCAAAAAGTCAGCTTGTGTCACTTTGAGCAAGGCACCTAACTTTCCTGGCCTGTTTCTTTCTCTATAGCCTTTAAAAAATAGAGGTTGCTACCAAATTATTTCTCAGGTCCCTTTAGACCTTTCACGCTATGATAGGTTTTGGGGGGTAACTTACATACAAGGCAAACCTCACCACAGTATTACAATACCTACATTTAAACTGCTAATTTATCAAACCTGCTTTCTAACCACTTACATGGTGGCATATGGAGGACCTATACCAGATTCCCTATGTGGCTTTTAAGTAGCACTGAGCAATAAAACTGAGGAATGGATACCAACGTAGTATGATAACATATGTGTGTGAATGTGTGTAGGGGCATGTAGTGTGTATATGTGGCCATACGCTGTGGTACATCCTTCAAAGGACAAACTCAGGATGCTAGGAAAATTATGACCACATTTTATCCAGGCTTTGAGTTCAGGATTTAAAAGATGACTAGTATCAGTTCTAGCAGACTTTTGGTGGAGTCTATCGGATTTTCCATGTATAATATCATGTCATCTGCAAAAAGCGAAAGCTTGACTTCATCTTTGCCAATTTTGATGCCTTTGATTTCCTTTTGTTGTCTGATTGCTGATGCTAGAACTTCCAGCACTATGTTAAACAGCAGCGGTGAGAGTGGGCATCCTTGTGGTGTTCCTGATCTCAGGGAAAAAGCTTTCAGTTTTTCCCCGTTGAGGATGATGTTAGCTGTGGGCTTTTCATAAATGGCTTTTATGATCTTTAAGTATGTTCCTTCTATCCCGACTTTCTCAAGGGTTTTTATTAAGAAAGGGTGCTGGATTTTGTCGAAGGCCTTTTCTGCATCGATTGACAGGATCATATGGTTCTTCTCTCTTTTTTTGTTAATGTGATGTATCACGTTGATTGATTGCGAATGTTGAACCAGCCCTGCATCCCAGGAATGAATCCCACTTGATCATGGTGAATAATTCTTTTTATATGCCGTTGAATTCGATTTGCTAGTATCTTATTGAGAATTTTTGCATCCATATTCATCAGGGATATTGGCCTGTAGTTCTCTTTTTTTACTGGGTCTCTGTCTGGTTTAGGAATCAAAGTAATACTGGCTTCATAGAATGAGTCTGGAAGTTTTCCTTCCCTTTCTATTTCTTGGAATAGCTTGAGAAGGATAGGTATTATCTCTGCTTTAAACGTCTGGTAGAACTCCCCTGGGAAGCCATCTGGTCCTGGACTCTTATTTGTTGGGAGATTTTTGATAACCGATTCAATTTCTTCGCTGGTTATGGGTCTGTTCAAGCTTTCTATTTCCTCCTGATTGAGTTTTGGAAGAGTGTGGGTGTTCAGGAATTTGTCCATTTCTTCCAGGTTGTCCAATTTGTTGGCATATAATTTTTCATAGTATTCCCTGATAATTGTTTGTATCTCTGAGGGATTGGTTGTAATAATTCCATTTTCATTCATGATTTTATCTATTTGGGTCATCTCCCTTTTCTTTTTGAGAAGCCTGGCTAGAGGTTTGTCAATTTTGTTTATTTTTTCAAAAAACCAACTCTTGGTTTCGTTGATCTGCTCTACAGTTTTTTTAGATTCTATATTGTTTATTTCTGCTCTGATCTTTATTATTTCTCTTCTTCTGCTGGGCTTAGGCTGCCTTTGCTGTTCTGCTTCTAGTTCCTTTAGGTGTGCTGTTAGATTTTGTATTTGGGATTTTTCTTGTTTCTTGAGATAGGCCTGGATTGCAATGTATTTTCCTCTCAGGACTGCCTTTGCTGCGTCCCAAAGCGTTTGGATTGTTGTATTTTCATTTTCGTTTGTTTCCATATATTTTTTAATTTCTTCTCTAATTGCCTGGTTGACCCACTCATTCGTTAGTAGGGTGTTCTTTAACCTCCATGCTTTTGGAGGTTTTCCAGACTTTTTTCTGTCGTTGATTTCAAGCTTCATAGCAAGGTTGCAGGATACAAAATCAATGTACAGAAATCAGTTGCATTCTTATACACTAACAATGAAGCAACAGAAAGACAAATACAGAAACTGATCCCATTCACAATTGCACCAAGAAGCATAAAATACCTAGGAATAAATCTAACCAAAGATGTAAAGGATCTGTATGCTGAAAACTATAGAAAGCTTATGAAGGAAATTGAAGAAGATTTAAAGAAATGGAAAGACATTCCCTGCTCATGGATTGGAAAAATAAATATTGTCAAAATGTCAATACTACCCAAAGCTATCTACACATTCAATGCAATCCCAATCAAAATTGCACCAGCATTCTTCTCGAAACTAGAACAAGCAATCCTAAAATTCATATGGAACCACAAAAGGCCCCGAATAGCCAAAGGAATTTTGAAGAAGAAGACCAAAGCAGGAGGCATCACAATCCCAGACTTTAGCCTCTACTACAAAGCTGTCATCATCAAGACAGCATGGTATTGGCACCAAAACAGACACATAGACCAATGGAATAGAATAGAAACCCCAGAACTAGACCCACAAACGTATGGCCAACTCATCTTTGACAAAGCAGGAAAGAACATCCAATGGAAAAAAGACAGCCTCTTTAACAAATGGTGCTGGGAGAACTGGAGAGCAACATGCAGAAGGTTGAAACTAGACCACTTTCTCACACCATTCACAAAAATAAACTCAAAATGGATAAAGGACCTCAATGTGAGACAGGAAACCATCAAAACCTTAGAGGAGAAAGCAGGCAAAGACCTCTCTGACCTCAGCCGTAGCAATCTCTTACTCGACACATCCCCAAAGGCAAGGGAATTAAAAGCAAAAGTGAATTACTGGGACCTTATGAAGATAAAAAGCTTCTGCACAGCAAAGGAAACAACCAACAAAACTAAAAGGCAACCAACGGAATGGGAAAAGATATTCGCAAATGACATATCGGACAAAGGGCTAGTATCCAAAATCTATAAAGAGCTCACCAAACTCCACACCCAAAAAACAAATAACCCAGTGAATAAATGGGCAGAAAACATGAATAGACACTTCTCTAAAGAAGACATCCGGATGGCCAACAGGCACATGAAAAGATGTTCAGCGTCGCTCCTTATCAGGAAATACAAATCAAAACCACACTCAGGTATCACCTCACGCCAGTCAGAGTGGCCAAAATGAACAAATCAGGAGACTATAGATGCTGGAGAGGATGTGGAGAAACGGGAACCCTCTTGCACTGTTGGTGGGAATGCAAATTGGTGCAGCCGCTCTGGAAAGCAGTGTGGAGGTTCCTCAGAAAATTAAAAATAGACCTACCCTATGACCCAGCAATAGCACTGCTAGGAATTTATCCAAGGGATACAGGAGCACTGATGCATAGGGCCACTTGTACCCCAATGTTCATAGCAGCACTCTCAACAATAGCCAAATTATGGAAAGAGCCTAAATGTCCATCAATTGATGAATGGATAAAGAAATTGTGGTTTATATACACAATGGAATATTACGTGGCAATGAGAAAAAATGAAATATGGCCTTTTGTAGCAACGTGGATGGAACTGGAGAGTGTGATGCTAAGTGAAATAAGCCATACAGAGAAAGACAGATACCATATGGTTTCACTCTTATGTGGATCCTGAGAAACTTAACAGGAACCCATGGGGGAGGGGAAGGAAAAAAAAAAAAGAGGTTAGAATGGGAGAGAGCCAAAGCACAAGAGACTGTTAAAAACTGAGAACAAACTGAGGGTTGATGGGGGGTGGGAGGGAGGAGAGGGTGGGTGATGGGTATTGAGGAGGGCACCTTTTGGGATGAGCACTGGGTGTTGTATGGAAACCAATTTGTCAATAAATTTCAGAAAAAAAAATAAAAAAAAATAAAAGATGACTAGTAAATGAGGGACACAGGGGTGAAAAGGGCAGGTCAAAGAAAAATTCAGGTGGGTGAACCTTGAGGCGTAAAAGAGCTAGATAACATCATTTTCCTAAAAAGAAAGAGAGCCATAGAGCCAAGAAGAAGCAAAATTTTTTCTTTTTGGATCATTGCTCATTAATAATTCATAGCATTTTTTTTCCTTTAAAGTCCTTTTCAGTATTTATTCACGATTGGCAGTTGCCCGTTTTCTCCTCTCCTCAAAAAACTCAAAATATCCTCACTTGTATCTTTAATCTTTTCCATCTTTGCATATATTATCTTTCTTCCCGCCAGTAACTATCTGCCATGTTTATGAAAACACAGTGTTCATCCAATTTGCTAAATAAATCAAAGGAACAAAGTGGGGCATGTATGTGTTTCACAACATCCCGTGCTCAGAAGAGTCCCATGTGGGGTGCCTGGGTGGCTCAGTCAGTTAAGCATCTCACTCTTGATTTCGGCTCAGGTCATGATCTCAGAGTTGTGAGATCAAGCCCCACATCAGGCTCCATGCTAAGTGTGGAGCCCACTTAAGATTCTCTTTCTCCTTCTCTCACTTCCCCTCTTCCATGTGCACATGCAGGCTTTCTCTCTCTCTCTCAAAAAGAAAACAGAGCAAAACAAACAATGAAAACACACACACACACACACACACACACACATACACACACACAAAATAACAAAAAAACTAACCATGCTTTGTCTAATGCTCTGTTATTACCATCTTGATATTAATTTTTAAATAAGAGGCTCCACATTTTCATTTGGCATTGGGTTTCCAAAATTACATAGCCATTTAGGAAGCAAAGGTAAATTATTTTGGTTGTATTTGAGTAGAGGTAATAAGCAATATTCAATTTGTCCTGCATTCTTTTATATGTCACTTCCATGTCCAAAATTTTGCCCACTTCTCTTCATTTTCAGTACTACCACTACCTATAATCCAAGTTACCATTGCCTTTTTCTGGGGTTACAAAAATAACTAATATTAGGCAACACAGATATAAGAAGTTGCTAGAGGGGCGCCTGGGTGGCTCAGTTGGTTAAGCATCCAACTTTTGATTTCGGCTCAGGTCAGGTTGGTGAGATTGAGCCCTGAGTCAGGCTCTGTGCTGACAGCATGGGGCCTGTGTGAGATTCTCTCTCTCTCTCTGCCCCTCTGCTGCTCATGCATGGGTGTACTCTCTCTCAAAAATAAACATTAAAAAATTTACTAGAGATAAAGAGGGATATTTTATAATGATAAGAGAGTCAATTCATTAATAATATATAACAAAAACAATATATATATATATATATATATATATATATACACATATAAATACACACACGCACACACATACACAATGACAGAGTCCCAAAATAAATGAAAGGCTGTTAGAAATGAAGGTAAACAATTCAATAATAATAGTGGGAGATTTCAATAACCTTTCAATAATGGATATTATAACTAGGCAGATGATCAACAAGAATATAGAAAACTTGAACAACACTATAAACCAACTAGATATAATATACATTTACAAAGACCCCACCACAGATGGGGTGCTAAATATTCTGTGTTTAGCAGAATACACATCATTCTTAGGTAAACATGGAACATTCTTTAGGACAGATCACAATGTGAGTCATAAAACAAACTTTTAACTTGAGGATTGAAATCTATAAAGTATGCTTTCCAGTCACAATGGAATAAAAGTAGAAATCATTAAGAAAAATTGGGAAATTTATAAATATATGGTGATTAAAGAAAATATTCCTAAATAACCAGTGGGACAAAGAAGAAATGAAAAAATAAATTAGAAAACATTTTAAGGTAAATGAAGACAAAAACACAATATGGCTATATATAAAGAAGAAAAAAATAAATGTCTTAACTTTTCTGCTGAAGACACTGGAAATTAAGCACAAACTACACTTAATGTAAGCAAAATGAAAGAAATAATAAGTATGGGAGTAAAAAATCAATGAAATAGAGAATAGAAAAAAATACAGAAAATAAATAAAGCCAAAAGCTGTTCTTTGAAAAGATGAAGAAAACGGACATGACTTTAGCTAGAGTGACCAGGAAGAAAGGTGAGAACACTCAAGTAACCAGAATCAGAAATTAGAGAGGGAACACCACTACTGACCTTATGAAAACAAAAAGGTTTACAAAGGAATCCTATGAATAATTGTGTCAATAAATTAGATAATTCAGTTGAAATGGACAAATTTCTGGAAATACACAAACTACCTGACTCAAGAAGAAAGAGACAATATAAGTGAACCTATAATAAGAGAGTTAGTGATTGAAAACCTCTCAGAAAAACCCAGGCACAGATATCATCACTACTCAACTCTACGAAACATTTAAATGATTAATACTACTACTTTACCCACTCTCCAAAAATAGAAAAGATATAGAATAATATTTTAAGGAAAGCATTCCATCTACAATAGCATCACAAAAGGAAACAGCAATCAAAGAAGTATAAAGCTTGTAGTGTAAGCATGACAAGACATAGTTAAGAAAAAATTTTAAAGACTGATAATAAATGAAAAGACATCTATCTCATTTTGAGTTATTTCCTCAAAATGTTAATCATAGCGTTGCCATACGAATAAACCAGGAATTCTTCTTGTAGGTATATACCCAAAAGAATCATAACATATATACACAAACTTGTACATAAATGTTTACAGCGTTATTCGTAGTAGCCCCAAAGTGAGAAAAATCCTAGTCCCCATGAGTTGATGAATGGCTAAACAGCATATGGCATGGCCACAGAATGGAACATTATTTGGCAATAAAAAAGAATGAAGTATTGATACATATTATAATGTAGATGGACCTTTAAACCATCATGCTAAATGAAAGATGTCTGACATAAAAGACCACATACTGTATGATCCATTCATTATATAAAATGTCCAGAATGGGAGTGTTTCTGGAGACAAGAAGTAGATTAGTTCATACCTAAGGATATCACATACTTTAGTACTTGCTTCCTTTGCACAGATTGTTAGCTCAGTGGTTTACAATGTGGCCTCTGATGTCAGAAAGCCTGTGCGCCGATCCTGGCTCCTCCCTTTATTAAGGAGAGACCTTGGGAAAATCACTTCATCTCTCTGAGCCTCACAAAATAGGTTTCAATCATGCTAGGAAAAAGGCAAGTGGTGTCTGGGCATTATTATTATTTTTTTAATTGGGGCAAGTTCAATTAAGTTTTCCACAAAATTGCAAAACATATCTTCAGAGGACTGTGTAAGGATTCAACGGAGATTACGCGGAAGCTCCAGAAGGACTTGCTAAGTGGTAGCTATTGTTATTAGTTGATACTAAATAATTTAATAAATGAATGATTTTTCAAGACTAAAAAATACGGTTTCTATCTCTAAAACCTATAGCCAATGCACTCCCCCCCCCAATTCTTTTGATAAGGTTTTGATAAGTCCTGAAATACCTATCAGGTCTTACTTCCCATGTCGAATATTTAAAAAGAATTGTCAGTTTCCAGCTTTGTAGGCTAAAAGGAATGCTCAGGTTTTGTTTGTTTTCCCCTTCTGGTATTAAACTTTCTCTTTCCTTCTGACTTGTGCACTAACTACAAACAAAACTTGAAAAAAGCTGATAAGGTGTCCTAGCTTTGGAAAAACGGAATATACATTTAAAACTTAGTTTCCTTCCCAAATGAGATGCTTTCTTTTTTTCTTTTCAACTTGGGGCACCCCTCTTTTGAGTTGAAAGTAACTGCTTCAGACGAAAGCTCAGTGATTCTGTCCTTAGAGCACCTTTAATTTTAAAGCAGACCAAAGAGCCCCAGCCTTCAAGGAAGAGTAATCCCTGAACACACTCAGAGCATATTTGCAGCATTATAAAAGTAAATGATTTTGAGTATATACTCCTTTGACATTAATAATGCAATTTGCTCCGAAATCTATTAAAAGCCCACAAGCCTAATTAAATATTAAAATTGAAATTGGTATTTCTTTCAGGCAATTTTCAGTGGAAGAAGAAATATGTTTTTTTAAAAAAAAATGCATTGAATACTCACTGATACTACCAATTCAAATACACGATAATGGGAGTTTTTCCTTAAACATATTGCTTTTACGTCTACATCTACTTTGCCCCTTGCTAAAAATCCCAACTTTCACAGACATCAAAATAATTACAACTTTGCTTTAAACCACAATACACAGACAACAGCCCAAAATAATATGATTACTGAAAATAGTTTAAGGTTTTATCGTAGGCTTGCATGCTGTGGAATCAAATTATGGTTTTTGAGATCACTTGGAAAATTTCCTCTGTGTGGGGGCTATGCCAACTGCTCGTGAACACAGATAAAGTTCATGTGCATCATTTTACTTTTGATATCAGGAATTTTTCAAGTCATTTTGCTTCACAATTATGTATTTAAACTGTTCAAAGTTAAATTTTTTAAAATAAAAATATAAAAACCAACTATGCTTTCAGAATTCTGCTTATATTCCTTTCTCCAAACTGTTCTCCCCCATTCCTGCCTCTATATACACTTTAAAAAAATTATATAAGTCCTTCCTTAATGAATATTAGAAAACTGTGGTACTTTTCACCACTTGGAGTATATATAGCTGCATATTACTCTCTTGTTTGGATGCACTCAAAATGAGTCAACGAGCCATCAATTGATAGACATTTTTATTGGTAATCCTTTTTTTCTTGCATTTATAAATAACACTACAATGAATACCCTTCCGCATATATCTTTTTGTATTTTTGCCCATATGTGTCTGAGATAAATTCCTAACAAGAGATTCCTAAAGAAATTGCTGGACTGAATGGTAAATGCATACTTAACTTTTCTAGATACTGCCAAATTCCACCCCAACTTTTTGCATTTTTACAAGCTGTGCATGAGAGTCCTCATTTCCCCCACAGCCTTGTCAAAGGAATATTGTATAAATATTTGGATTTTTGCTAATCTTCATTTCTCTTTATTAGAAGCGACCGGGGTTGAGTAATTTTACCCATATTTAAGGGACATTTGCATGGCTTTCTTTGGGAATTGTGAGTTTACTTTCTAGCCTTATGTTGTAATATATAATTTGGGGTATTTCTTTCTTTTTAGAATAACTTCATGTATTGGCTTATTAACCTTTTGTAGCTAACAATGTTACCAATTTATGATTTATTTTTACACATAAACACATAGTGTTTTTTTGTCATGCAAAAGTGTGTGTGTATGTGTGTGTGCATGCATGTGTGTAATGAAACTTATTTTTTCCCTGAATTTTAAGTATAGTGTAGGAAAGCACTTCCTACGACCCAGTAATAAGAAATTCACCCACGTATTTTATTCCTTTTATATTACATATTTGCAATTCATTTTGGTATATAAGCTCAAGAAATTCCTAACAATTTACGAAGAATGAGCTGGTATGAGCTGGCCCCAGTACACCATTCAGTGCTGGTGGGGCATGGATAGCCACTGGTCGTTTCTCTGTGTTGTTTCCACGTGTATGTTCTTAGGTTTACTGTGTGTGTTTTATCAAGTAAAGTTCCTGGTGCCTCATATTTTCCAAACCAAAAACCTCTTTGAACACTGAGAAAATGTGTCATTATTCTTTTTTTTTTAATTTTTTTTTAAGTTTGTTTATTTTTGGGACAGAGAGAGACAGAGCATGAACAGGGGAGGGGCAGAGAGAGAGGGAGACACAGGATCGGAAACAAGCTCCAGGCTCTGAGTCATCAGCCCAGAGCCTGACGTGGGGCTCGAACTCATGGACCGTGAGATCGTGACCTGGCTGAAGTCGGACGCTTAACCGACTGCGCCACCCAGGCGCCCCGAAATGTGTCATTATTCTTGATGAATAGTGCATTACAGCTTTGGGGGGAAGAATGTATAACTATTTGGTAAAAAAATTTTTTTGCTATTTCACTAGCTGAGATTTTTTTTTTTTTTTTTGAGTACAAAATACCAATTCTCCAGTTGCGTAACTGTGCTGCCACTTTCAGAAACAGCAACAGAATAGGGAGATATCCGGGTAGGGAGACAAATATTCTGTATTAAATGGTCTTGTTTTTAGCAGATTGGCACTGTTGCTTATCAAGGCATATTCATTTTCTTCTCTCAGATTTAGAGAATTTGCTATCCCCAAATGGACAGAAAAAGCACAATAAATAGTAAAGACTCACCACTACTGGAAGCATCATTCAGATTAAGCAGTCCCCCTCCTAGACCTCTGTAACTATGGTAACTGTAGGTCCCATTGCCGTTGATGTACAACACCTCCTGGGAGCCTGAAACAGCTGAGGTTGAGTAAGTGGCCTGGGCCGCCTCTGGTTTACACTGTTTGTCAGCTGGGGCAGATTCGTCCTGCAATGACAACAGCATTCCATTATTTGTCAAGTCACTGTACTATTTCGCCTTGACTACGACCATCTCGTTGTTATCTACAGGTCGGCACTGAATAAGAAAAAAATATACATATATGGTCAACATCAAGTTGGCACACACGCACGTTTTCAACAACTTGGCTTAAAGGAAGTAACGATGCGAGACAGATTGGAGGTGGAGCAAAATTTGCAAGCAATTTCCAACTGAATTTAAAATTACATGAAGAGAGTTGTTCACAATAGCCCAGAGGTGAAATCAACCTAAATGTATATTATTATCATATATGTAATAATATAATATTATATACACTATGTCATTATCCTACATATTACATATATATTCCTCCACAGTAGAACACAGACAGGTCTTATATATTCAGCTTAAGCTTATTAAATGAGTAAAGCTTATCAGAACATTGACAGGTGAATCCATGATGTTTACCCATGGATTTTTTTTTTATGCGTATGACTTCTCTTTTCTATAAAGAAATAGATTTTAACTACGCTCCATGGAACTGTAAGGCTTCTGGGGGGAGATGACTCAGAGTGTTCCAGAGATTGTGGGATGAGGGCACAAAGACGTGCCATTATGCCGTGTTTGATCTACATTCATAAAATCACTGCATCTACAGCATTATGAAAACCACCAGGCTGTGTGAAGTATTCTTTCTGTAAAGACATGTAGCCATTGAAACTCTGAAAGAAGGCAGAATATTCGATTCTTCAAAGCAATTCTGGGGCCCCTGGTAGGGGCTAGCCTCAAACAATTCCACTACTTGCATAACTTCCCAGTTTCCTGATTGAAAATTACTTGGGCAACATGACAAAATCTGAGTTCCCAGTTTGGCAAAATTGGTGGCCTTTCTGAACATCCCAGTCTATTTTTCTGTGTTTGAAAAATGACAATAAAATACACTTATAGGAGGAGTTTCTTCATGATGAGTAAAGAGAGAGAAGAGAGCAGGCATTGTCTCCACAATATTTGCTCACTGATTCTTTGTAGGATAGAATTAATTCGTATTATTAAACATGCTATTTTTAAAATTTGCCTAGTCTTTCATTATTAACTGTTATTCCAAACCACAGTAACTGCATAGAGCAGGCAGATAATTAATTCCATTAATAATCAAAACAGGCCTTGTAGGGAGTCATTTGTGTTCAAACACAGATTTGCATTATTAATGTTCTTGGCAGTCCACTATATGCTGAGAAATAAAACATATGAAAGCCTCAATAAAATCTGGTCTGCAGTATCTTTTGGGCAAAAGTTTAATATAAAGTTAATTCGTGTTTTTCTTATGAACGATTGCTGTTACTGGTTTCAAAGAAGCATAGATTTTAATGACATAAAAAAATAAATATCCCCTAGAGTCACATTTTACCTCTGTAAGCAACTTTTAATTATTAGTTCCCAAACTTCTCAAGGCTGACAGCTTGCCCCTGGGTTGCTATGAAGATTATTTTTAAAATGGGATAATATCAATATTTTATAAGACTGCATATTCAGGCATTGAAATAAATTTCATTCCTCAAAAATCAGACAAAATCCTATCCCGGCTTTTATGAGACGTATTTCAATTTTCTGTTAAAAATTCCATAAAAATAAGATAGTATCAGTGATTTAAGGACCACCAGCAGTGTACTAGATAATGCAGCGTTGCTTTGATTAAAAATATACAACAAATTAAAGAAATGCTTATAGTAACTTCTGTAACAAGGCTTTGGCCTTATCGATAAATATAGCCTTGATGTATTGAAGTATGCACATTTCACAAACTATAGGCTTGTTATAGGATGTGTGATTACTTATAGATGGAAGGCAAGATTGGGAATGATTTGACATTGTCACTGTCTTTGGGAAGACTGGTTTGTACTCTTTTGTACCTTATCCTCAGAAACTGGACAGAGACAACTAGACTTTGCAGAACCTGATTGGCACTTGGGCCATATAGATTGAATTCCTTAAGTGCAGATGGCTAAGGAATCCTTTACTCAAGTAATTTGGACAGATACTTAAAAAAAAAAAAGAAATTTGGTTCCACTCAAATTTTTGACAACAGATTCCAAAAAACTTTGCTTGGAAAATGTTACAATGTCTTTATTATGTCTCCCAAGAATTCTACGTTTTCTTAGACTGTATCTTCTACCGTCTATCATGTTTATTGTATGTTTTCATTAAGTCTTCTCTATCTATAGTTAGAAAATTCCAGTAAAGTGTACTGCTAGATTTAATAATTCAGATACCTTTCTTCTTTTTTGCCTTTTACCTTACATCGTTATGGCAATTAGAAGTTGTAAGGCAATGTTGCATCGATATTGAATTACATTTTTAGTTCATCATTGGGCAAGGAACTTGTGATCCACCTTTTTAAGGTGAAGAAGCTTGCACACACTTCAAAGAAGCTTATCACTGCAAAATAGTAAACATATGGATAATTCAGGCATCAATTTGCCTGAGCTTTCTGCAAGATTGTTATTGGATTTCTCCTATCTTTTCATGCTCTTTGTAGTCTACATGACAGAAGCATTTTTACTTAAGTTAAAGCTCTAAATTTATCCTTTGATTTATTAGCACTGATGGGGCAAGAAAGTACAATTTATTTCACATATAAACTACTAGAAAACATCTCCACTTTCTAAAATCTTCTCTTCTTCCATTTGATAGCAAGTGTTCCAGAACTAAGTACATTGCTAAGAGTTTATGGGGAAATTCATAAAAGATCTGAGAGAATCAAAGCTTCCATTAAAACTGCTTAGAAAAAAAAAGTCTGCACTTAAAGCAAATGTACTTATTATTTGAGATGATGAGAAGTGATTGACGATGCCAACGACACACACACACACACACACACACACACACACACACACACACATATATATAGTAACACTCAGGGAGTCATTTATTTCGTTCAGTTAGCAGCATTCCATACAATCTTCTCCCCCTGTTGGCCATACAAATAACTAAGATGCCAACACAGAAGACTGTTCTTTGCAAAGATGCTCCCAAACCCACTAAGATAATAAGGAAAAACATCTTTTGACCAAATCCAAGTAGCCTAAAGATAAGATGTGAAATAAGAGAGAAGCTAGATTGTGTTTCTGACTTGAGAAACCACAACCACAGCAAGATAGCTGTTACTCAGAGTTTTATCAAACTCTTAGAATAACAGGTTATTACATTAACAGACTCTCTTTGTAGCATTATTTACACACACACACATACACGATTTTTTAAACAATAAAGATTTGAGAACTATTGGCTTAAATATAAAACACAAAATAAATATAGTCCCCAACCCAGTAAACATAGATATATGGTTGGCAAGAATGGCAAGAATTACATCGCCAAGTAATCTGCTCTAAAATTCTTCCTAATGGCCATAAAGTTTTATTACCAAAATAAACGTACAGACTTAGCATTTAAAAATTTCAACTTTGGGGCACCTGGGAGGCTTAGTTGGTTAAGTGTCTGACTCTTGATTTTGGCTCTGGTCATGATCTCACAGTTCATGGGATTGAGCCCTACATCGGGCTCTGTGCTGATAGCCTGGAGCCTTCTAGGGATTCTCTCCCTCTCTCTCTCTGCCCTTCCCCCTGCTTCCATGCACATATACCCTCTGACAAACATCAAAAGAATTTCAACTTTACATGTAACAGTCTGCCATTTAATTATTGACCCAAAAAATCATATTAAAAAATATCTTTTTCTATAGGTTTCTAACACTCAACTTTGGTTTCCTTTGTTAATATGACCATAATGAAATGTAAAAGTAATGTTCCTTTGAGGTAGTAAAATTGGACAGCAGATACAAATATTTTGGTCACTGATTTTTTTTTTTTTGAGAGAGAGGGAGGTGGAGAGGAGAGAGACAGAGAGATTCCCAAGCAGGCTCCAAGTACAGAGCCCCATGCGGGGCTTGAACCCATGAACCTTAAGATCATGACCTGAGCTGAAGTCAGATGCTTAACCGACTGAGCCACCCAGGTGCCCTGGTCATTGATTTTATATGCATATTATATTAATTTTGGCCTCAGAAAAATCAATTTTAACAAAGAAATACCAAATTGGCATCTTAAATGTTAAATTTTAATATATTTTGGGAATAAAAATGTATTTTCCTAGTCATATGGTATTTTTGTTTCTCCTGAGATATTTTTCCTCCTGAGTTTTTAAAATATTTTAAAAATCTACATTTATAACAACTCAAAACATCTTTAAAACCATACCTTTATTTGCAATTTTGGCTCTACTGATTAAAAAGAAAAAAAAACTTTCTTAAATTATTTTTTTCTTAATCCCCTTTAAGCTAATATTCTCTTTTGGTAAGATAGTTGCAATGCTCTACCTGGTGATACCATGGCAGGCATGGTTTCAGATATTACCAATGTAACTGTCATACTCAAATTCTTACTTCTAATATTGGCCTTCTCTCTGAGGCTCATGCCTGAACAAACGGAAATGTAGGCATATCAGATTTAATATCGAACTTAAATTTATGTTTTCTTTCCTCCAGATATCTCTTGCAAACATTTTTAATTAAGAAACAAAACAAGACCTGTTCTATCACCAATGAATGTATCTTGTTCTGTTAATGCATCACACCAAGATTTATTTTTTCTCCTACACTAGGCTTCTCTCAGTCAAACCACACCCATGTCCTCGTGGCTCCATTTTGGAAAGGACCCTCATTGGCGTACATCTGAGAAACCCTCACTGAGAATACAAAATTCAGAGCCCCATAATCTCTCCTTTGGGCTAATGGGATAACCTCCTGAGCAGTGCTTTCCCCTTAACATCTTGTGCACATCTTCTCAAACCTATCTTTTAAAATCATTTATCATGTTGAATTCTCTTTCAAGAGTTTGAGATTTCTTTCTTCTTGGAGAACAAAACCCAGAGCTGCTGGCATCCAAAGCTCTTCAGAGTTTGAGAACAATCCTGGCAGCCACATTTTCTGTCACTTCCTCTGATAACACTCCATACTCTGGTCATAACTTAAAGTGGCAAAAAAAAAAAAAAAAAAAGCAGGGAAATATTCTGAGTCATCTAAATGTGCCATTGGGCACCAATACATAGGAATTTTCTCATAATTAATTTTTTCAGAGAATCAGCTCCGGTTTCATTGATCTGTCATATGATTTTGTTTTTTAGTTTCCATATCTTTTATTTATGCTCTAATCTTTATTACTTCCTCACTTCTTCTGGTCTTAAGTTTTATTTGAATATTTTATATCTGATGATGGTTTGTCATTTAATTTTTAATATTGTTCGCAAAATTTTAAGGTATGTATCTAATGTTGAAGAGCAAACAAAATCTTTTTCTTAAAAGACTTATTTTAAAGTTTCTTGGGGTGCCTGGGTGGCTCAGTCAAGTGGCCAACTTCGGTTCAGGTCATGATCTCACTGTTAGTGAGTTCGAGCCCTGCGTCAGGCTCTGCACTGACAGCTCAGAGCCTGGAGACTGCTTTGGATTCTGTGTCTCCCTGTCTCTCTCTGTCTCATGCTCTGTCTCTGTCTCTCAGAAAAACTGAATAAAGGTTAAAAAAATTAAGTTTACTTTTTGTGTGAAATCTGAAAGTGTTATATGAATAAATCAGGTTTTGCTATGGCTTTCATCAAACTAATGGAGAAAGATAGTATTTTCCTTCTTCATATTCTAACCTAAATTCCAGAGTAACAAAATATTTTTTCTCCTTAAATCTCTAATAATATCCCCCAGCCACCATTAAACAAAAGAAATAAGACCTATTTATCTGAAATTCTTGTACCTCTTCTGTATACAATTATCTTTATGAAAAAAAATGCAAGAAAAACAAATAGAGACTAAAAGATATCATAGGAGAGAACAAAGACTTCAAATGTATATAAATGAGCTCTTCAGTCCTCAGGTTGCTATAGACCAAAAGACCTTGAACCAAATATCCTACAGAAGATGGGAAATTCAAAGTGTCAAGACAATTATATTCAAACAATTAAAATTTCCCTCAAAGCAAAGACCTAAACATGATGGCTATGTCAAAACCTCTAGCTATAAAAACATTATAGCTATCATAAAAATTCAGAATATTATAGCTTTAACCAAATTTAGAACAAGTATTTTTAGTATTAAACTTTGAGAATCACAGTGGTGCCTGGGTGGCTCAGTTGGTTAAGCTGAGTCCAACTTCGGCTCAGGTCATGATCTCCCGGTCTGTGAGTTCAAGCCCCGTGTCGTGCTCTGTGCTGACAGCTCAGAGCCTGGAGCCTGCTTCTGTCTCTCTCTGACCCTCCCCCATTCATGCTCTGTCTCTCTCCGTCTCAAAAATAAACAAACATTAAAAAATTTTTTTAAGTTTGGGAAGCACAATAGAAGCATTAAAAATTTTTTTAGAGCAGTTAACCATTAGCTACTACATAAGAATCCTATTGACATAATGGTATCAGAAGATTAAGGCTAAATCTGCACACTGGCCACCTAGGGTATGATGCTGGGCAGCCTGAAGAGGTATGTTATTTTATCTACAATGTAATCAAATCTGTGATCCATAAAGGGGCTTCATAAAGGGATTTAATTAGATTTTGTCAGTTATCAATTCTGATATTTATTTTATTTTATCCATATAGAATATCCATATATTATTGGCTAATGCTGAAATAAACTAATAGGTATTAATACTGTTGTGATTAACGTTTTAGTACAAATTAAAATAATGCGTGTCACGATCAAAGACAAGAGAAACAAACTTTCTTTTCATTTCCGTGGGTATCAGTTTTTCTAAAATACACGACTAAGCTGCAATTTATGTTAAAACTATGTTTTAACATAGTTTTATGTTATGTTATGTTGAAACTTTAGATTCCTTCTCACAAATGGCTACATAAACATAAGTCAACAAAACTCAGGCTAAGAACTTTAAAAGGGAGCCCTCACATACTATTTATTTATCCCGGATGTCAGTTACCCAAAATCCTCTCAGTATGGTCCTGGGAGTTTTCATCATTGGCTTAAGAAAATTAGACTGAACTAGAAAGCAGAGATATGAAAAATACAATTAAAGTTAAAAACAACAACAACAAGTGGCCATGGCAGATAATCTTCATCTTTCCACATTTCTTTTTGAGCAAACAGAGAAACTTGACTAATGATGCTATTTCCACACTGATGTTGCGAGGTAATCCCAGACGATTTCAAAATTAGAAACAGGCGTGCCAGCGTGGTTGCCTGAGCAGAATGAAGAAAAATCCCTTCCTAACGTCACTCTACATGATGGATTCCTTCATAGCTACTTTTGTCAAACGTTACGTTCAATCACATAGTAAACATAATTCCATCCAAATTGTGTATCTTGAAGGAGCCACATAATTGAGATGTTAACACCTACACGTTGGAATAAAAGCTTACAGGTTATTCTAATTTGATTTCATCTGGGTGTACAAATTACCACCCATCTGGATATTTTAAGTGTATTAATTATGAAATAGTCAAACTAAAGTAATTAGAAAAGCCATCAAGATGGTGATGCCTGAATCACCGAGTCATAATGCTTTTATATTAGTGTGAAATTAACTTTTAAAGGGAACATGCATGAGACAACATGAAATGAACTGAAAATAACCTAGTGATAAATTTAACATGCAGTGCTTATGCCTGACTATGTATGGGTATGTGTATACATAAACAAAACACTATGTTTTTTTGTTAATGTTCCTCTCCCGAATAGTACTACTTCTGTCACTTGCCACTTAGTTATGTAACGTGCGCTGATCTACCATGGTGACTGTGGGTGTAGGGTATATAGTAAGAAAAGAAATAGCACCATTGGCATATTTCTTCATGCATCAGGTTTAAAGTTTACAATTTTATTTACATCTATGATGAAAAACTAATTTGTTGTTCAAGAAGTCATTAATTTTTAGGAGTGCTCTAACTTCTCAAAAATATACACAAGTAAATCCACTAATGTTCTTGGCGGCTGTGTATTTGTTGTGGTGGTATTATCTTCCTTAAGATATTGGCTTATGTTATCCTTCTCCATAATAAATTTTGGTAGAAACGGTATAACTAAGCTTCTCCTTTTCTTCCATTTTGCTTCTCTTTGAGTCTGCTATTTTCTATGCATAATTTTCCTTGAAGATCTCAGCTGTGTTTATCCCTTCATCTATCCCTTCTATACCAAAGACCCCTAAATCTCAATCTGTAGTTAAGACCTTTTCCCGAGTCATTTTCAACTACTCACTGGACATAAATACCTGAATACCCCGCATGTGCTTCCTAATCAGTATGTCAAAATTGTACACTTTCTTCTCATACTTTCACTTCTCCATCCATAATTTGCTCTGCCTCCTGAATTTTGGATTTCTGTTAATGATACCTTCATCCAGTCTCCTGAGCTAGAGATCGGTGCCATACTGAATAGGCCCTGTTTTTATCATCTCATATGTACAACACAGGATGAATTCTCATACAATTATTTAAAACAATGTTCTATTAAATGTCTTATTTAGTAGGCTACACATCCAGCTAGGTGCTGAAGATAGATCATCAGATAAAATAGGCAGAATCCCTGCCCTCAAGGGACCTATAGAGGTAGGGGAGGAGGAAGAGAGTAGGCAAGAGGAAGAAATGAAAACTATAATATGTAATAAGTTCAGACAGTGGTAACCATGAATAATGAAAGAAAACATGGTGATGTAAAAGAATAATTGGAGATGGGTGTCCAAGAGGGAAGGCCTTTCTGAAAGAAGTACATAAGCCTTTGGCTTTGGTAAAACTGATAGAAAAGAGGCAGTTATATGAAGATACGGGGGACGTGTGTGTGTCCGCATATGAACATTACACACAAATCATTCTACACTTGACATGAAACATTCTTCACATCCAAAGATTTCTATGATCCCTGGGTTTTGTTTCATTATGTCACAGAAGCATTCACATTGCTTAGACTAGAACTTGCGTCATAACAAAATATTTAAACAACACACATTTTTGCTACTGAATTGAATATTCTTATTTCCTCCACTTCAGATGCACTCTCTAGAACCAGTGTTAACCAGTATGAAGTTAGTTCGCTGGGCTTCTTGCTCTCTGGATGCTAGGATTTGGTCAACGGGAAGCCCTAACATGCTTCAGAGGTTGAGAAATGACAGGGTGTGGGTTTTTATCCCCCCGGCAGCCTTTCCTGACCTGCCATGCTCTGGCGCGTCTGTGTTCCTCTGTGGCTGAATCTGGAGCCTGTGAAACAGCCACTCTCCCAGGGCTTTAGTCTGGTTCTGTTAACAGTTCCCTTCCATTGCTTCTCCACGCTTCTCTCACTTGCCAGCCCCAGATGATGCTTCATCATCATCTTCTTCATTTCCTTAGGCCATCTTATGCCTACGTACATAGTCCTATTACTAAATAGTCTTTAATGACTCTTTTCACTGTGCTCTCTCTCTCCCCTGCTGGGACCCAGAATGACACACAGTGCTGTTCACGACTGACCCAACCACTGAACAATGAGTATACGTTCTTCTCTAGATTTTTATCCCCTTGATATTAATTTTTTTTTCCTTTGGCATTCTTCGCGTTCCAAGCCGCTATTTCTAATTGGCAAGTATTCTAAGGCACTAGCACTCATTTTCCCCCAATTCTCTAACACAGAATAAACCCCTTAGAACATTTTCCATATCATCAAATCCATCTGGTGCCCCATCAGTTCTGTATTTCCCCTGGACACCTGTCTGCTGGAACTGTTTATCTTCTTACTCTAATCTAGAAAGATTACTCTCCAAGGCTTGCTCCATAGTGTCATTTCAGACATTCTTCTATCCCCTTCTATTTTGGAGCTCCTCTTCTTAGAGTCAGTGACTTCTTCCTTGGTTTATATTCTTGTTTCAGTGGAGAATATTTTCCAATAACTTTGCGAGGAAGGCTATTGGAAGATATATACCAGAAAATTATTTTAAAGTATTTTCACTATGATATTTGGTTGCTTATTTTGCTGGATATAGAACGGTCTTCAGAATTTTGTCGGTTTTACTCCCACATATTTTAGCGTTGAGGACAGTTTTTCCTGGGTGATGTCCTTTGGCTTTCTCATTTTTTGTATGTGCCCTTTTTTCTCCCGGAGTATTTAAGATTTTCTTTTCATAGCATGACTTCTGAAAAATTCATGATAATGTGATTAACTCAGATCTTGGTTTGCATTTACTGTCCTGATAATTTATGGGCTCTTTCATTCTGGTAATGTGTGTTATTTAGTTCTGAATTTTTAAAAAATAATTTCTTCATGTTTTCTCTTTCTCTTGACTCTAATTAGCCAGGTGTTGGCTGTCCTAGAATGATCACCCTTTTTAAAAACTTTTCTCCATGGGCACCTGAGTGGCTCAGTCGCTTAAGCATCCAACTCTTGATTTTGGCTCAGGTCATGATCTTTTGGTTCATGGGTTCGAGCCCCATATCAGGCTCCACGCTGACGGTGCAGAGCCTGCTTGGGATTCTCTGTCTCCCTCTCTCTGCCTCTCTCTCTCTCTCAAAAATAAACAAACATTAAAAAACTTTCTCCTTGGGGTGACTGGGTGGCTCAGTTGGTTAAGTGTCCAACCTCGGCTCAGGTCACGATCTCACAGTTCATGAGTTCGAGCCCCACATCAGGCTCTGTGCTGACAGCTCGGAGCCTGGAGTCTGCTTCAGATTCTGTGTCTCTGTCTCTCTTTGCCCCTCTCCTGCTCATTCTCTCTCTCTCAAAAATAAATAAATTTTAAAAACAAAACAAAAATTTTCTCCTTAATTTTCCATTCTATGTGTAATATTTTAAAGTTTCTGAGTAATTTCCCAAATGGTCTTCCAATCCTTAAAGAACCTTTGACTATCATATATATTTTTTCATATTCTACGTGTTTGATTTTGTTTATTGCTCTTTTTCGTGCATTCATTTCTTATTTCAAGGAAAAACCTTTTTTAAAAAAAATCTCTCTGAGGATGTAGATTATGTTTGCTTCAAAAATTTCTTCTGTTCTTTGCTTTGCTTCTGAACTTTGAGTGCCAGGATTCATATAGTTCTATTCCTCTCTGGATCCTCAATTTTTGAGAGAAGATTCCAAGTTTCCTGAAAGGAGAAAATTATTAGGCTTCCTCTATTCTTGGAGCTAAAATGTGAAAAGGCCTGTAGCAGAGATATATAACCTTCAGGATGAAGAATTTATTCTGCCCATTTTCAGTATATTGTTCCTGCTGTTATACCTAGATTGCCTGGGCTTAGAGCCTTCCTTCTGCTTCTATTTATCTACAGAATACACCCCTCATCTTCTACTGGGGTGGTCAGAGGCAGAGATCCCCTAGAATTTGGGAAGGGTCTTTTTCTTCTGTGCATCATCCTCTTCTGGTTTAGGAACAATCTGCTCTCCTTCAGCAAGCATCATCTCACTGTGGCACGGAGAGCTCATGTAGGGTTAATCCGACCAGGAACCAGCCCTGTAAGTTCTGCGTCTCATCTTTTGGGGCTTTGTCACCTGGATGTGCTCAATGACCAGAGAATCTACATCTAAACCCTGAAGGTTCAGTATTATTCTCTGCATTTTTAAGCACGTGCAGTAAAAATTCAGCACTCTTTTTAGGCCACGGACCCTGTGTCCAGCCCCACTGTTTGCCTGGGCACATGTACCAACTCTACCGTCGTAGTGATGGAATGACACACAGTGCTTCTGCAAAGTGATATCCTTCAGATACTCGGTGATCTTTCAGATATGCCTACCCTTGATGGCCTGGGCAGGCTTCGTGTGTGTTCTTAAAGTGAACACGAAGATTTGAACCTCTTGATTTGCATGATTTTGTCGGGTTTTCCGGGTCAAGTGAATTAGCAAGCCATTTTCAGAGATCACCTCAGGCTGCTTAGGGGAAGAGGGGATTCAGTGGCTTCTTACTGGTATATCCCTACCATCATCTGCATGTCAGATTTCCATTTTGCAAAGTTGAGATAAAATCTCTCATCCGTGCCTGAATGCTCCCTCATTCTGTATCTCCTTTAGTATTCAACTCTTTATAGTCACTTACAATAATTTTAGTGGGGTTTTGGAAGGAAGCAGAGATAAAGGCAAAAATTTAACTTGCCATGCCAAAAGACATGTACACCTTCAAACTTTAATACATATAAGATTACAGGTAGGAAAACTTTGGGAAGTAACGCAGTATGTTTAGGATTTGGATAGATACATTAAGTATATCTTTTAATCTCAGATTCTTGTCATTTGAAGTGGTTTTAATACATCAGATGGCAAACTCTACCTGAAAGTTTTCTTTGATAGAAAAGGAGAACTTAAAATACGTGAATAGAAAGACCACACTGTCTCTATACAAAGGCAGTAAGTCATTAAAGTTGAAAAATATTTTAAAATACTTGTTAAAATGGGTAACAACCAACTCACACCTAAACTTACCACACTTTCTTTGTGAAAAAAAATTAAAAATGCAGATCGTGGTGATTTTCTAGACAAAGAACAAAGCATAGGACAAAATAAAGCAGAGTATGCTGAAAGATAGCACCATGAGGACAGTTCATATCTTAACAGAATGACCACATCCAAAGACAGATGAATGTACTGGAATAGCTAGAAGAGAGGTTTTTAGAAGGCATGCCACGAATTTTTGCCCTAAGCCTACGCCATTTGATATTTAAACTGAGACACGTTAAGTATATTGATAGAATACTGAATAATTTGGGTAATAACGAGAAACGGGATGCAGGATGTGAAGAAGGAGGGGGAAGTCTAAACAATAGGCAAAGTCAACAGCAACAGGCTTTGGACAGTTTCGTTACAGGCTGTTATTTCATACGATGAACTCAACAGGGCTGAAAGTGTATCCTTACCCTTAAATCTAAACTACTACCTCTACACACAAAGCGAGGAAGAAAAGTTGTAACATTAGGACCTCTGGAAAAATTTACAGTTATAACTAACTTAAAACATTTGTTAAAATATCGAGGACACACAATGTCCAAGACACTGCACACTGTTGTAACAAATGATACAGACTGATTGCCTGCTTCCCATGAACTTACACATGAGCAGGTGAAACAGGTTAACACTGTAGATTAATTGTAAATGATTTAAGTATAACAAAAGAGATTATTAGATTGCATATAAGGGACCTAATGTATAGATGAATTAGACAAAAATTATCTAATGCCATCTTAAATTGCATTAATAAAAGTACATAAATCCTAGAATGCTGAGCTGCCTGCATTTAATTATTCCTTAAATAAAGAATGACAAAGAGAGAGAGGAGACAGAGATAAATATATTACCAGGTAATATTTATTGAGCATTTACTATATGCCAGGAACTGTGCTAATGGACTGTCATATTATCTTAATCCACATAACATACCAATGAGTTATATATTATTAAATTCTCATTTTACACATTGGAAAAACAGAGGCACAAAGGCTGCAAGGTGGCTTATCCAAGTTTACACAGAGGTAAGTACTGAAACCGAGATCTAAACATAGGCACTCTGACTCCAGAGCTCACAGGCTTACCCAACACACTGTGCTGAGCAAGTCAAACCTTCCTGACTGGTAGGCACACTGGGAGCCATCATGAGCTGAACCTGTCTAGGCAAGACAAACCAGGTTGCTGGAAGATTCTCAAAACTTAATAAGGAACTTAAAGGAACAGGAGGTGTTTAACTAGAGAAGAAAAAGAATAATATTCATTTGTTCACTCACCGGGGAATCCTCTTTCACAGACTTAGGCTGTCAAATACTGCTGGAAACTCTTTTATGGGTGGCAGAAAAACGGTACCCAAAGCAGATCTTACCCACGCAGTGTTCCACAGTTTAAGTTAATTTTGTTAGGCAATTAAGGCACAAAAGGCAAAAAGGAAATATAGCTAGCTATATCATTTTAATATTCCATGCTTATATATTTGAATGTGAAACAATGTGACAGTAAAATTGAGAAATTTTTCAGATAAAAATATTCTATTTTTATCTCTTTACTTAATCAACAGTACTTACTCTGACGGGTACTGAACATCAAGATGTATTTTGGTATGCCTAGTGCTAAATATATTTTTACGTATGTTTTCACATGTTTATAGGCAAACACTCAAACTTGTTTTTGAATCTTTTAAAATTCGCTAACTGCCGGGGTGACTGGGTGGCTCAGTCGGCTGAGCATCCGACTTCGGCTTAGGTCATGATCTCACCACTTGTGAGTTCAGGCCCCACATGGGGCTCTGTGCTAACAGCTCAGAATCTGGAGGCTTCTCTATGCCCCTCCCCTGCTCACGCAGACTGTCTCTGTTTCTCAAGAATGAATAAACGTTCATTTTTTTTCTTTTTTAAATTTGCTAACTGCCCTAAACTACAACTTAAAGGACAAACAACATTCAATTAAACAGTACTTACTCTGATGGGTACTAAATGTGAAGATATTTTTTTTGGTATGCCTAGTACTAAGTATATTTTTAGGTATGTGTTCAGATGTTTATAGGCAAAAACTCAAACTTGTTTTTTTAATCTTTTAAAATTTGCTAACTGCCCTAAACTATAGCTTCAAGGACAAACAACATTCGATTATTAAGGAAGGAGTGTTTTAATTCTAAAATGGCCCTTAAAATAAAATTAAGTGAAGTGAAAAACAATGGAACCGCACAAGGATATTTCATCAGAAATTCAGCATTATCTTCACTTCATAATTTCCCTTTGATGGGATTTGCTGTTTGTTTTAACCCAGGCACTGTGCAGGAGGCTGGATTTGCTGATAAGCAGTTTTTTCATTACAGAACCAAATCAGCAAGGTAATTAATACTTTTTAATTTCAGAAGCCTAAATTATGCAAATGAACTACAACTTTCTTTCCTCCTCCTCCTCCTCGTCCTCTCTCCTTTGTGGGCCCTTCCTTGCAAAGGGAAGATAGGATATAGTCCTGTGTACCAACCGGTGAACGGCAGGTAAGAATGCTCCATTTCCGGTCAGCAGCTCATCCAGACTTGCAGAAAAATGGTGCCCAGCCCTCACCCTTTTTGTCTCCTGGTGTGTTTGGGTGAACAAAAGGGTGCAGTTCTGTCTGTCCTGTGGAGCCCATCTAAATAGGGTCTATTAATCTTCGTACAGCTTTTTGAGTCCTGTAGACGAAAATGCTGTATAGGTATTAAACAACACCACTACCTAAAAACCAGGACGATCATCCCAAACTCTATAGAAGACTAATTAGAAATGTGAGCCTCATTCTCATATGAGGCCTTTTGGGAGTTGCTTAATGAAGGCTGCCTCTCTCACTCTTTCCATGGCTTCATAGTATTTCATGAGCTGTGCGCTTTCAAGATGATTAATCCCAGGAATCCTTCATTTTACGTGGCTTAATTTAGTTATTTGTCTGCTTTATAAATGTCTTATAATTCTAGCCTAAGGACTCTGGCCCCATTTTTTAAACTAAACATGTCTTTGCTGTGGCCAAACATAAATAATGTATTTACTTATTTGGGGACCCAGAGGCTTATCTTCCTGAATAACTGACTAGGAACAACAAGCAATTCAGTTCAAAATGAATACGGATAGATTCATTTGGGGTGGGGGAAAAAAAAAAAAACCTGCCTAATTGTTTCCCCTTCATGGTTTGCACCAAGCAAGGCTGCTGGTTTCAAGTAGCTCACAGAAATCACACAGCTAGAATTTTAAAAAGGAAGTAAACTTTCGGGCGCCTGGGTGGCTCAGTTGGTTAAAGCGTCCGACTCTTGGTTTCGGCTCAGGTCATGATCTCAGAGTTAGTGAGTTTGAGCCCCACATCAGACTCTGTGCTGACAGTGTGGAGCCTGCTTGGGACACTCTCTCTCTCTCTCTTAAAATAAATAAATAAACTTTAAAAATAAAAAGGAACTAAACCTTAATTCAGTGATTCGTTAAGACAAGGTTGATAATTCAGCTTGAGTTTAATTTATATTAGTATATTCTTACGGATATGTGCATTATTTCTCATACCAGCCAGTATCCCCACCAGGGCAAACCCACATATTCTTCCATGCTAAAATACAGAAAAAGAGAAGAACCAAATCTGAATAGTTTTCTTATTCCTATTCTTTTAACACTCTTTCTATACTACTATCAAAATGTGTAGAGGAGATAGTATTTATGCACGTGTGTAAGTTGGAATGGGTAAAACATCTAAAGACTATTTTATTTCTCATCCTAATTATTTTTTAGAGGATTAGCAAAGCTTTAATTTTTACAGCAACAATGTTGGCACATATGTGTGGGTGATAAAAGACTCAGCTAACAGGAGGTCAATCAAAAGTCTTTGGAGGCTTTTATTACCATAGATGGCACACCAGACTGCCTCTAGGTACCCAGAAAATTACATTAACGAGACAGGGGGTCCGATTATAGGACAGTGGGAAGTTGTGGGGCCAGTGGTAAATCCAAGAGCACATGGCACCCTGAAGAAAGTTCAAATGCAAACATTTTCCAGCAGTGGCTAGGGCAAAATCGTCACTTCTGTGCTCCGCTATTTGCCACCCTCCTACATGCTTTTGATGCCTACCTAGGTTTACTGTACTGAGAAAGGATTCAATTCATTTTAATTTGTATTTCTTTTCAGAATTGCCGGAGCAGTGTGCTCCTGACTGGTTGAAGCAAGTCATGTGTCACAGCGCAGGGGGATGCTGAATTATTCCTGGGAATACTTTTGAGATGCCATGAGCGTGTCCGGTTGAACCGGGCCCTGTGCTCACAGCCACAGCCCAGCCCTGGGTTCCTCGTTTGTGCTTCGTGGACAGAGGCTTCTAAGCTACTCGATACAAGAGCATCCAGCACATCTGAGGTTTGAAGAACACAGGGCCCCGACAGGTCACAAAGACAGAGACCAGATCCTTTCCTCCTCCTGAGGGGGGTTGCTCAGAAAGGGATCAAATAAAGGAATTTGAGGCCAGTCTCCCTGATGTTTACCCCTCAGTTCTGCACAGGAGAGAGTGAGGGCTGATAGTGTGCTTGCCTCCACACTAAGATACATATAACTTGTCAGAACCTGCCTTAAGTGGGCACTTCTATAAATAAATCACTGTCAAATTTTCTACTGTGCTTTCAGTATTCATTGAAGACCAACAAAGTAAATAAGAAACAAAAGAGAGCAATACATTTATGCATTCATTTTAGTTTGATTTTTAGACCAGAATATACACATTTAAGCTTGGTCAGCACTTTACAGCTAATAAACGGACTGTACTTTTTAAGAGACAGCTCATTAATAATTGGTTTCCTTCTCATCATTAAGAAGCACTTATTATTCGTCTAATTATAGATGGCCTTGATTAGGGATGCGTACATGATACGTATGTATGAATCACTTTGTCAGTAAAGCAGAAAAAAACGTTTAAATATACATAGTATTCCCATCTTATACTTAACAATTATTACAACTAAGCAAAATACTTTGGAAAAACACAACACTGAATTTTTTTTTTAAAAAAGGACAGATTTTCTGGGTGTGGGAATGTGAACTATGTAAAGTACTTTTATGGGTTTGCCAATAGCAACAGAATGGAGGATATGCAGTCGCTACATTCATGAAAGAGTAAAGCACGTATCAATGGGCAATAGGGCTATCTTCACCTTCCTTTTGAATTTTGCTTCCAATGTTTATACTCTTCATACCTCTCAGTGATGTAGATTATTAGCATTTCTTCATATTTTGATATACAATTTTATTTGGGGGGCACCTGGATGGCTCGTTGGTTAAATGTCCAGCTTCAGCTCAGGTCACGATCTCACAGTTCGTGAGTTTGAGCCCCGCGTCAGGCTCTGTGCTGACAGCTCAGAGCCTGGAGCCTGCTTTGGATTCTATGTCTCCCTCCCTCCCTCTCTCTCTCTGCCCATCCCCTGCTTGCACTCTGCCTCTCTCAAAAATAAATATCAAAAATAATTTTTTAAATAAAAATTAAAAAAATAATGTTGTATAAGAGTTTACCTATTTTATCTTAGTGCATGTGTCTGTGGGGGAGAGAGAGAATATCTATGCCTGTCTCCTGATTTTTTTTTTAAAAAAAATAGTGTTTATTTATTTTTGAGAGAGAGACAGAGTGCGAGCAGGGGAGGAGCAGAGAAAGAGGGAGACACAGAATCTTTAGCAGGCTCCAGGCTCTGAGCCGTCAGCACAGAGACTGATGCAGCGCTCAAACCCATGAGCTGTGAGATCCTGACCTGAGCTGAAGTCAGATGCTTAACTGACTGAGCCACCCAGGTGCCCCATATGCCTGTCTCCTGATAATAAAACTCCTATAATCTAAAAAAAAACAAACAAGTGGAAATATTAGTCCTACCTCAAATCTTTAAGTAAAACTTGAAGATAGTTTATACATTTTTCCTCATTTAAATTGCACTGGAGGTAGTTACATATTTTGCATTTACAGATACACTGTAAATTCTATGCCTTCAAAAGTTCTGTTGGTAAATTCTTATTAGGTATACTATCACCTCATGGACATAAAGCCATACACACATTCTTCAAAACTTGAATGCAAAAATTGGAGTCAGCCCATGTTGTGGATTGAATTTTCTAAGAAAAAGGAGTTGGCACTTGATTTGGAAAATTTTCTAGAGAGCATGCTTTGAAAAAAGGGTGTGGCTGGACAACCCTATGCTAAAGATTTTAACTGTGACACAGAAGTCCAATCAACCATCTCAGCAGAGGCTAGAGATAGAGATGAGATTATCCAGGAACGGCATGCAAAGAACCTTCATGTCAAATAACATTATTCACCTCTGACAAATGTTTCAAGAATGTTATGCCAGCAGAAAAACTGCAAGCCTGAACAGGGATGGAATGAGAAAGAGGATTTGGTTTTTTTTTTTTTTTAATTTTTTTTAACGTTTATTTATTTTTGAGACAGAGAGAGACAGAGGATGAACAGGGGAGGGGCAGAGAGAGAGGGAGACACAGAATCCGAAACAGGCTCCAGGCTCTGAGCTGTCAGCACAGAGCCCGACGCGGGGCTCGAACCCACGGACCGTGAGATCATGACCCGAGCTGAAGTCGGACGCCTAACCGACCAAGCCACCCAGGCGCCCCGTAAGAGGATTTGTACGACACAGGAAAGACACAAGGATCAGACAGGGTGGAGTTGACCGAGGCCAGCCTACCAAACTTCCTTGGGCTAAGATGGGGCACCTCCAAGCAGGTGGGCCAGGAGCCCGGAGCTGCTGCCTGGGAGGGGAGGGGGGACAAGGATGACAGAGCAGGGCACCACACATGGCTCTTCTCAGGCCTCGAAATCGAATGGCACGTAGCCTGCTGGGTTTTGGACTTGCTCAGGGTCTGTAACCCTGTTTTCCTTTACCATTTCTCCCTCTAGGGACGGGAACGTCTATCCTACGCCTGTCCCATCATTGTATTTTGGAAGCATCTAACTTGTTTTCCAGGTTTCTCAGGTCTGCAGGTGGAGAGGAGTTTTGCCCGAGGATGGACCATACTCAGTCTCACTCATACCAGATTTAGATGATTTAGAAGATTTGAGACTTTTTGAGTTGATTATATTTAGGGGCGGGGGTTGGATTCAAGACTGATAATGGAATGAGTTAAGACTTCTCATGAAGTTGCAATTAGTGACTGCATTTTACAAGTGGAAAAGACATGAATTTGGTGAAGAGGGCAGGGAGTGGACTCTTACAGGTTGAACTGTGCCCCCAGCCAAACATATGTTGAAGTCCTAACCCCTCATACGTGCCAGTGTGACCTCATTTGAAAATAGGATCTTCGCAGATGTAATCTAGTTGAGACTATACTGAATTAGGGTAGGACCTAATCCAGTGTGACTGGTGTCTTTAAGAGAAAAGAATAGATACAGACACCAAGGAAAGATGGGACAAATGAAGATGAAGTGATGGCTCACAAGACAAGCCAAGGGATGCCTGGGGTTATCAGAAGCTGGAAGATGAAAGGGGAGATTCTCTTGTAGAGGCTTTGGAGGGAATGTGGCCCCTACAATACCTTGATTTTGGACTTCCAGCCTCCAGAGATGCGAGAACATAAATTTCTGTTGATTTAAGCCACCAAGTTAGTGGTACTTTGGGATGGCAGGCCCTAGGAAACTAGCACAACCCACTGTAGTGAATATTGTTCTTCTCTGGCTTTTCAGCATTTATCTCCCCCCGCCTCCCTTTCGGTTACTGTGTCTGACTTTTCCCCTCCCGCTCTTATTCCATGTGCGCTGCAGACTGACTGCACTCATGGATCCAAAACTGAGCATGTGATCTACGCATTCTTCTGCTCTCTGGGCCTCCGCACGTACTTTAGGGAGCAAGGGTAATCCAATCTCAGTCAGTGGGGAAGATGGAAAACTGGAGCGGCTGCTGCCATTCTGCTACCACGAGGGATAACCTGTCTGAGAACAGAAACAGCAAAGATGGAGCAGAGCCAAGCGATCTCAGGGAGAATCCCATTCACCTACAAGACAACCCCGTATAAAGCCGGCCTTGTTGCTAGAACTTTCGGTTGCCTGAGCTTATCAATTCCGTTTTGCTCACCCCCTCTGTGACTAAATTTTCTACCACTGTGAAGTAAGAGGTTTCCGGGTGTTAGATCTCCTAGTTGTTGGCACTGTTGTCCTTCAGTTCAACAGTCACTGAATGCCAGGATCACGCTCTCCTGGGCCACTTCTCAACCTGAAAACGAAGTCAAGCTTTTGGTCTGATGTTTCACTGAGTACTTAATGAATTCAAGGCTTTGAAAATTCCTAATTCAGGTTATCTCCATTAAAAAAAAAAAGCTCATTAGGTTTCCTCATCTCTAAATGTGTACCACCTTGGAGGCTTTTCACACCTAGGACTTAGTCTTGTAGGTTGTGTCTGCACGGTAGAGACCCTCAATCAGTTGTATGTGTCTCAGTGACCCAAAAGAACAGACAAATGTTGCTTAACTTTCTCACGGGGGGAAAGAGTACTGAAGAGCCTCTCTCTTCCTACTAAAATACGTGGATTTGGATTAGATCAGATAGATTTCCAACTTCCCCGCCCTAAGGTGAATATACTGTATATTTTAAATACATTCTTAAAGGTAAGTTCATTATACTAATAAACTATATTTCAGTGCTCACATATCCTGTGTCCACACAGATTGTGCTTCCAAGCTTTTTTGGAAAACTCCCAATTTCCAACTTGATTCATGACAGAGACAAAATGCAATTTTGACGCCAAGTCTTCCATTCAGTTTATATTCTTTTTAGTTTATTATGCATCCATTCTTTTGTAATTCCTGAAGTGCTGGTTTGAAATTACTATGGAGTCAATATATTATAATAATTTTGCTCAAGCTTTAAGCAAAACCAAAATGTTACCGTACAGATTATGTATTTTTGTCAGTAACTTTACTTGTGTTTTCATCAGGTCAAATTGAGTGAAAATTTAAATTTTTCCAATTTCTCCTAAATATATGCTGATTGATAAAAAGAAAAAAAAACCCACCCTCATCGTTGTGGTTATACTAATTTTTTTATTCTTTCCTATACCTATTTTATAATTACATAAGGCCATGGTTTAGAAAATATTTAGAGATTTTTTTAAGGCCATGGTTTAGAATATATAGGTTCTCTGTTGATCATGCATAGGATCAGGATTTTTGTTCTTAATGTTTTAGTCAGAATCATCCAAGATTATCACACATCTTACTTATCATTGGAAAGAAATATTGTTGCTGAAAATTATGTAATTGTCAATAGTTCATCTGAGCATTTAGAGATTATGGATGCATTAATAATTGTAACTATAAAATACGGTTGTCTAGTGATATAGAACTTAATGTTACTATTAAGACTTCAGTTTTAGAAAGACGTGTCCACATTTAATACCAAATCTAGCCTACTAAACCAAAAGTAACATTTTCAAAACTCAAATGAGTACCCCACTAACAATCCCAAAGCCTTTTATTTTTTTATAAAAACCTATTGACAGATACCCTCTCCTTTATGTAGATATATTTACATGGGTACACATCTTTTTATATATAACTTTAAGTCGCTATCTTTCATGTCTAAGACAGAGATAAAGACGTGCATGCATGTTATTTGTAAGTAATTGAAGAGTAAATAAGGACAAAACTTGCTAAGTATAGACACAGCATATATAGCTTTAAAAAAAAAAGGCTACATCCAGTTTAGCATCCAAGCCTTTTTTAGCAACACTTTGAAATACCTTCTCCCCAAGGAACAGCACCCTAGATACGTGGTGTCAACTTATGGGGGATGGTGCTGCCATTCATCCCAAAGGCCTGTGGTTGTCATTGCCTTTAAACATGGACTCCTTAAGTCTTGAGTCCTTAAAAATTAGACAAGCACCAGATAAAGGAAGACTAACGAATGCTTGGTATCTTTGTATATGCATGTTCTAATGTGTTCCATTTAGGGGGGAACTTCCTCCAGAGCCTGCAACAGCACGTGTATCGAGCTGCTCTATTCAGCCTGCTGCTATGACAACCATTAGGGGCAAATGTCAGGTCATCTCCCAGAATCTGTCTCTCCCTATAACTGCTTTGTCAGAAACCCAATAGCTGCCTTCTTTTTCTCACCAAACAGTTAAAAGCAACAGGGGGCATGGAAATAAATGTTGAAACATTCTTTATTCTCTCCCCAGGTTACAGGTTTGGTTCCTGTCATATAATATTTTTGATTTTCCCCATTTGGTGCTGACATTGTGTACTGGGCTGTTAGACAACGTTTCAAATGATAGTATTAATTCCAATGATTTCCACTCTATCAGGCTACGTATTACCATTGTTGGGCCTGAGCGTTCTATTGTGTGGCAGGCATCTCATCAACAGGCTCTTTCCTTCCCTGAAACTGAACTTTTTGCCCTGCTACATCAAGCCACATGTGGATATTGAGTGCATAACCTCATCCCAGTATATAACTAGGTAGATCTCTGAGGCTCAAAATGATGAAAAGCCAAAGCCGTTTTAATCCTACAGAGCGATACATAATTGAAGAGTCAATATTCCAAAAGACATCTGGAGGCCATGCCAGTGTTAGCCGGGTATTTAATCGAGCAGTACAATATGTTGGGCTGATACTTGTTGCTACCTAGAGAAGAGGAAAAGGACTGAGTTTCCTGGGCTGATCTGATCCAGGAGGTGCTTCTTCAAACCGATGCACTTTGAGATGGGTACCAATAAGGACAGGTGTGGAGCTGGCCCTGACGAGGAGCCTGAGCAAAGGCACTCTGGTGGAAAGAATTACGATGTCTTCAAAGGACTGAGATCTGGCTCTACATTCACATACCTCTAAATCCTCAATATTTCATGGATATAGAAAGAAAACAGGAGCAACAATGAGGGGCTGCACTTATGTGTGTGAGTCTGAGTCATGAATAATAGGCATGATGTATATACCTCACTGAGTTTGGGCAGAAAAATTCAGTGGGAAAATGTATGTGAATTCAACATTAAGGTATAAGAGAACACACAAACATTAGTATAATTATGTGTGATGTTCTTCCTAAACATGTCCTGATTATTTCCCAAATATAGTGGGGATGATACCTTACGTGGTAAAGAATTTGAATTTAAACCTGAATCTGGATATTTGAAATGGTTTCAATAAATATTGTTCTTCGAATAAGAATTCCCCAATAAATAGTCATTTAAGAAATAAATGTAAAAAGCTACAGAAAAGGTTCTGTAGTTTTAAAAAGCTCACATGCAGATCCTTTATAAAGAATTTAAGAAAATACACTAATAACTGGGCAGTTCCCTAGAAGGGAAATTTTCCTCACACACATGGAGACATACAAAGCTTGACAGCTTCATTGGACTTCTCAAACTTGCTTCATAAGCAATAATAAAGGATAGAAAAATGCAACTCCATTAAACTAATGTGACCTTCTGAGTTCCACATCTGAAGTAGTATTCAAATTCTTGCATGTTATGAATGTATGATGGCATTAAGAGTTGAAATTTATGAAGCATTCTGATTTTCATTATTCAGAACATTACCCTGAAATAAAAAGGGAGCTAAACCCTGTACTGTATTGGTCTTCTTTTTTTCTTTTTAAAGAGAAATTCTGCTTCTAGTAAAATATGGAAAAATCACTGAAGAAAGGAAGAAAAATGGAGTGGGGGGGGGAGAAAAGAAAGTCTAACCAGAAATTAACTTTCCCAGGCCTGTGGCTTTCATAAAATAAATTTATTGAACAAAGTGGTCTGTAAGGTTCTCTGGAGAACTTTTTTAAATGCTTACCTTTGAGAGAGCGAGCGAGAGAGAGAGAGAGAGAGAGACAGAGAGAGAGAGAGAGAGAGAGAGAGACAGAGACAGACAGAGCATGAATGGGGGAGGGGCAGGGAGAGAGGGTAACACAGAATCCCAAGCAGGCTCCAGGCTCTGAGCTGTCAGCACAGAGCCTGATGTGGTCGTGAGATCATGACCTGAGCCAAAGTCAGACGCTTAACTGACTGAGCCACCTAGGCACTCCAGGAGCTCTGACTTTTTAAAATGAGTTGAATATGTCCCATAGTAAAAATGGTAATTTAATAACTTGAAGAGGCTCTTCTGAAAAGTTGTTAGCTTAGCAGTCCCCAAGTGGAGTGACTTTGTAGATATTCCATACATGTATTTAAAACATCCCGCTGTTTCTCATTCTCCAGACACTATTTCTTCTTTAATGTTTATTTTTGAGAAAGAGAGAGAGAGAGAGAGTAGGGTGGGAGGGGCAGAGAGAGAGAAGGAGACAGAGGATCAGAAGTGGGCTCTGTGCTGTCATCAGAGAGCCTTACACGGGGCTCCAACTCATGAAACCGCGAGATCATGACCTGAGCTGAAGTCAGTGCTTAACTGACTAAGCCACCCAGGTGCCCCTATTTGTTTTCTAAAGGTTTGAATCAAAGCCTACCTTCTGCCCCTAAGTTCTCAGGTTGCCTCACCTAGAAGTAATCGTGGCTCATTGATAAATAACCAGTAGGAAAGACACCGGCACAGTAAAAAAGCTTTAATCGCTGCTTTTTGATAGGAAGATCACTGGGCTTTCAACCTGATTGTATCATTTAAAGTGTTATTTTGATCTTGTTTATGTTCAAGGCAAACATTAAAAAGAACTTAGAGATGTGACTTGGATTTTGATCTATATATGCATCATTTTTCTCTTGATGAAAGGGTGCGGGTAAGGCCTCTTAGAAAATAGGTGTGCATAAACTCCTCAAACAGTAGTGAGAGGTAGTCTTTCTTATATCCCATGAACAGGATGTAAATGAGAACAAATACAGGCATGTCCTGTTGACATCTAGGAGCCACTGGGTTGTTAAAGGAAAATAATAATTAAAAAAATGTTTAAGTTTATTTAATTTTGAGAAAGAGACAGAGCACCAGCAGGGGTGAGGGAGAGAGATAGGATCCAAAGCAGGCTCTAGGCTCTGAGCTGCTCTAGGCTCTGTGCTAAGAGCTCAGAGCCCAACGTGGGGCTTGAACTCACAAACCGTGAGATCACGACCTGAGCTGAAGTCAGACGCTTAACCAACTGAACCACCCAGGTGCCCCAGAAAATAATTTTTAAAAAACATTGTTGACAAGGCAAAGAACACTGATAGTGCAGGAAAGATGTGGCTCCTTCCTGAGGGTGAGAAACGTAGGAGAAGGAGGTGTCAATAAAGATCAATATTGCCAGCAAGCCTATCAGAAAGCCAGGCTCTTTTGACCATTATGAGAAAGAGGAAAATTACCAAGAAAGCAGGCTGACCTGCCTCTGGGGTTTTCTCTAGGACATATTTTATAGGCTCACCTCTTCTGCAGTACCCGTGCCTGTAGGTAAGGCTCTAATATCAGAACTGCCCAAGCCTTGGTCAAGATTAATAACGAAATCCATGCTTAAAATTTACGATCAGAAGACTTCTGTCATGAAATGAAGATACACTGAAAGTGTTGAATGAAATGAAATGAAAAAAGAAAAGTAAAATAAGTGAAACAGAAACAAAAGGAAAATGATGCTTTAAGGAAAGCTAATATTCAGCTACCCCAACTACTCAGCTCTGCAGAAACCCCACTTCCCAAAGTGCTGAGTTATTGAGAGAAAAATGTGTTTCTTGAGGCCACGGGTCTCACTGTATTTACCACGTGAGTCATGTCAGTCATCATAAATCTCTTTAGGAAGCACAGTCCAATTTGTCAAGCCACTATATTATCTAATTTCATAATAAATGTGTGACTATGGCTAAATTTCCCCAATCCACACAATATTGTTGTTTCAGAGTACCTAGTGGGTTTTAAAGTGGTTAAAGAGAAAAGACAGGACAGAAAATGAATATATTATGAGAAATAAATTATAAAAATGAGTACATTTGGCATAAATTGAATATGGCAGATTTTCATTTATCTACTAAGCCTAAAAATAATTCATTTTAAAATAAATATTAACAAAGATGCTGTATTCACAGAGAGCGAAGTTAACCATATGTTCGCCCGACTTTGGCACCAAAAAGTATATAAACATAGTATGTGAATTTCTCCGTCTGAATTCAAACCACCTACCCATATCCTGACACTTATCCAGAAACTAATAACATCCGAATCCAAAGATGTACCTAAAAATCTAAAAAGAAATCATTTCTGTAAGAATGTGGGAGGGGTGCCTGGGTGACCCAGTTGATTAAGTGTATGACTCTTAATCTTGGCTCAGGTCATGAGCTCAGGGTTGTTGGCTAGAGCCTGCATCAGGCCCTGTGCTGCGTGTGGAGCCTGCTTAAGCTTCTCTCCCTCCCTCTTCCTCTACCCCTCTCCCTCTAAATTAATTAATTAATTAATTTAATTAAAAAATAAAAAAAATAAAAAAATAAAAAAGAATGTGCAAGAATTCTCGATGAAGCCAGAAAAACAAACAGTAAAGTAGACTGAGTGCAAAAACCCCCACATGGATATCACCCAAAAGGATAAAGGTTCTCAGCTTCAGATTCCCCATCCATAGAAGAAGGAAACCATTTACTCGACATGTTTCACAATATTATGAGGGGCCAATAAAATGATGCTCTCTGCATTCCTATACAGATATAAATTGATATACCATTACACAAGGAAAATATGTATGCTAAGGAAAACTTTTATACAAAAGTAACCATATTCTCAATTTAAGAAAAAAAGATTAAAAAATCACTGATTGATGAAAACTGTAATGTCAGTTTTTTGAGACATCATAAAGATAAAAAGATCTTTAAGACAGAAGAATAATCTTTGCATATAATTTCATAAACTAAAACTATAGGAAAACATTCAACTTTGATTTCTAATTCGCTGAGCTAAGGTTGTGGCACAGAAGAGGAGGTAAGCCCAGGTCACTCATGTTTAACTTAGAAATACCCTGAAACCATCTGTTCATTTTGCAGAAGATTCATCTTCACAATCACTTTTTGGAATATGCTCAGCTTTGCATATCATCTCATTTAAATAGCAAGTCTGAGGGGCGCCTGGATGGCTCAGTCTATTAAGTGTCTGACTCTTGATTCCGGTTCAGATCATGACCTCACGATTTGTGAGATTGAGCCTGTAGCAAGCACTGTGCTGTTAGTACAGACAAGTGTTTGGGATTCTCTCTCTCCCTCTCTCTCTGCCCCTCCCCTGCTTGTGCTCGCTCTCAAATAAATAAAACTTAAAATAAATCAATAGCAAGTTTGAAATGATAGGTGGTAAGGAAAGTAATTCCTGTCTGAATCAGGACCTCACCTTTGCCCTCGAGTCTCAATACTCCTTGTCCATAGGCTTCTGAAGCTTTGTAAAAATAAGACATTTCAGTCTCCTTCACACTCCTCTCTGGCATGCATTAAAAGTCCAAATAACATCATATAAAGTGCCTACACAACCTAGTTTAAATCTTCATGTCCAATCTCCTGTCCTTGTATTTTTTCCCCCCAAGAATCTTGTTTCCCTCACAGGAGACTGTGATTTTTAACACTCAAGAAGTTTTCATGCATGGAAATGCTCCATGTGTCCAGAATATCATCCTTTAGCTTTTTTGTCTGTTAGAATCTCCTTTACTTCCCAAGGTCCGGATCTAATAGTGCCTCCTCTGGGAAGCCCTCCCGGGTTCCCTCGGCAGAATTAGGAATGCTGTCCCCTGGCTCTTATAGCAATCTGGTCATGCTCTTATAATTTTATTTATCATGCTAATTTCACTTATCTTTAATAGAATGTGAGTTTCTTGAGGAAAAGTATTATGTCTTATCCATCTGTAAAGGGAGAATAACAATACCTGTTCGGCAGCAATATTGTCAGAAATAATGGAATTAATATCTACAAAAAACCAATCTAGTGCTACTAACCAATCTAAGTGCTACTAAATCTAGCACTTAGTAAACCCTCAGTAAAGGTTCCCCTCTTCTTACTTGTTTCATGGCCTCTGTATATAGCAAAATATCTTCCATATAATGAATATTTGCTAAATAAACCACTTTAGAACTTATTTAGAAGCAATTTTCTCCTATTAACATTCCTATTCATATTCCTTGCTGATACAGATAAATGAAATATTTAAATAAGTACCCAGAGAAGTTAAAAAACCATGGAAAAAGAGTAAAGTTTAAAACTTTTTCCATTAAAAAGGTATCTTGCAAAAACTCAAGTTGGAATTAATTCATATTTGATGTCCAGCTGCATTAAGCTAATGCGGAAAGAATACAAACTCATAAAGCAATTATTTTGCTTACAAAATATCAGCAGAATTCAGGTCAAGTATTCCTCCCCACGGAGCAAATAAAAATTCCGGTGAAAGTATTTTAACCCTGTTTCTCAAATATTAAATAATGTGTACAATAAACTCAAACTTTTAAATTGGAGTGGTAAAAATGCATTATAATGATCCACCAAGGGTATTTTATGTAACTGTAAAGCATTTTATTTTGGCATATATCTTTACTTTTCTTTAGTTATACTTCTAAAACTTCTGTATGTTTACAAAAATGTAATGGAACATATAATATTACCATATTTTTATTATTGAAAAATGTGATTATACCCATTCCTAGAGTCTGCTCTGGTCAAGTAGAGGTATGATGATAGGTCTGCAGTAGTGAGAATGCTTGCCATCATGTCTCTCTGGATTGGTTTACTGATTGGTCTATTCTTTGGTGCTCATGACTTCAAGGTCATGGTTTGATATCTACCGTGTTAGCTATTTCCCATATAGGAAAAAACTCTATTCCTTTAGAATATGATTATTCACTACATATCTCCAGGTCTTTTAGAGATGATGTAAGTAGATAATTCAGCGCACACCCATCACAGAAAGAGAAAAGCCGTCAAGTGATGCCCTCCAATGGTGAGTGTGCAAATGGCGTATTTATGGATGATTCAAATGGATGAACTACGCGTTTCTGAAGACTACAGAGCCTTATCTTTCTGTGGAGTTCTATTTGTAGCCAAGCACTGGATGTTGTGGTACCCCTGTTGTAAATATCTAACGTAAAAATTTAATGGATGGTGACTTCAAAATTGGAAAGAATAGAAATGTAATTTGGGGAAAGATTTAAAATAGTTGAACGACGGATACAAAATGGAATTGTACTTCAAGAATAAAACTGGAATTAGAAATCACATATGGCTTAGTTTTTTTTTAACTGAGGGCATAACTGATATGGCCATTGATACTTAATTGCCTCAGACTTGCGAAGAAATAAAAATTAAATCAAGGGACCCCATTATTTTTATCTGACATCATGGAATTTTTATTTATAGGCTCTGGTGAATTTAAAAACAAAAAGTAAAAGAAGGAGAAAAGGATGGAGGGAAAATTCATTTAATATGATAAATGCAAAACGTATGGAAAATTTGTGGGTTCTGCAGCTGAAGGCCAGTCCTCTTCAGATGGGAGTTACAGAGTTAGGGGTTCACTATCAAAGAATGTATCTGTGAATTTATGATTCCCTTTCCTATTCAAACCCTAGACTAGTCTGTCTGTGTCGATGCTTCTTAAAGAGTGTTACCAACCACTCAGAGGGGACATGTGGAAAATATATAGCAGGTGACACAGGCACGAAGTGGGTGGGGGGCCAGTTTCCTGGAAACTCCAGGCAGTCTTGATTGACTAAGAGCTGTCTCTCCTCCCATGTGGATTTTAAAATAAGTCCTTCTGGATATTTTGGGTGGGTGGCAGCCTACATACAATCACCTGAGCCTAAAAGTTCACTTCAGGTATGAACACAAAGTTTTTATGCATGCTTTTAAATATGCATTATTTCAGGCATATCACTACTATGTAAATCAAGGGAATATTGTACTGTGTGTTGTTTGGAACTTTACCAATAGTTTTTCACCATCTGGAAAGTTCGTGTCACCAAGAGCGGTGAGCTGTCACATCACACGTATATCAGAGGACAGCTGTAGCTGCTGCTTCTTCAGTGATTTTAAATGGAACAAGTGGTTTTAAAAAGCACAAGGATTGGACCAAAGCAGGGCTCTACCCTGAGCAACTCTGCACTCTTGGGAGAAGTTAGCTTTAGCCTCAGTTTCCTCACTTCGTTAAAAGCCATGACAATGACATAAAATAGGCTTGGAAAACACCTCACACTGGACTGCATTCCCAAACACTTCTGATGCTATTCTTCACCTTAACATTACCATGAGTAAGGAGAATAAGGTCCCGTATAGTGAGATGACTTTGGGAAGTTTATTCTATCTAAACAGTTTTTTTAAATTTTTTTAACGTTTATTTATTTTTGAGAGAGAGAGAGAGACAGAGCATGAATGGGGGAGCATCAGAGAGAGAGGGAGACACAGAATCTGAAACAGGCTCCAGGCTCTGAGCTGTCAGCACAGAGCTTGACACGGGGCTTGAATTCATGGACAGCGAGATCATGACCTGAGTTGAAGTCAGACGCTCAACCGACTGAGCCACCCAGGCGCCCCTCTATCTAAATAGTTTTAAATTACACACGTCACAAAGGAAATACAATGTAATCCAAGAACCACCCTCTATGGCACTTTGTTGTCCTTCTATAGTGTATTTTCTCCTTCAGATGAGAGGAGCGTGCTGAAACAGATGTTGAAAGATTCAAAGATGTCAGGTTTTCTCTAAAATCTCATGTTATAAATATGAAAGAAAAATGGTGGGAGCAGAATACAAGTTGAGGATGATTAAGAATGGGAGCCTGGGGGTGTGGGCTGGAAAGGAACAGAAATTGGTTTCCGGCTGCATCTCAGTTACTATCACATTGTTTCAATTTAAGCATAAAACCCTACTGAAAAATGTTGCTTTAAGTTGTGCATTTGTTACAGTTTATAAGTGGTACCAAAAGGACACACAAGACAGAATGAAATACGAAAGAAAAGCTGCCTGTCTTGAAAAATCTGTCTTGGCCAGGGGGCTTCAGCTAGTTTTCAAAAATGTCCTTGAGAAAATAAAAAGTCTGTGTCAAAACTGCCACCATGCTTACACAGCTATGTTTTCAACTTTGTATCCACAATGACATTTTTCTTTTGATAATATGCTCACTAATATGTCCACCCTAACAGAACACAGGAAGAATCATGACAAGAAGCAGGTCGCAGGGAATTCAGCACTGCCAGAGAAAACAGAGTAGCAGGAACTATGCTAGGCTCACTCAGTGTTTGTAGGTCCTGGCTGGTGCTTTCATGCTGGTTTACTAGCTCTGATTTTTTTCTTTTTAATTTAGCAAAACACCCAGTTTTCAGTAATTTTTCCCTTGATCTCTCACCCTTTATTATGTCACAAGCAACTAACAAGCCATGTCCCCTTCCCCCCTTCACTATGCTCTTTTCAATAGAGTCAAAGAGGTCATATCACAGCCTACCATTGACTTCCCATCTGTCCTCATCACTGCAAAAGCAGTCACCTAGCACGTGTGCTGTGCTGTCCTTCACGAGGGCCATGTCTGTTGCACTGATGCTGTCACAGCCCTTACCCCTTGGTTTTATGTGATCCCCAATATGGCACTACAAACGAACTGAAAGAACTGGGGATAGAGAAAAGAAACCAAAGAAACTCTTATTATTCATGAATCCCTTAAGTTTATCAGTCATCAAGCCCAGGAATGAAACATGTATCATCCCTTAAAAAAACAGCAAAAAATATACACCAATGGGAAATAAATCATCAGCAAGTAGCAAGTTCTAATCTTTCACTTTCTGCTTTTGTCTGTTCAGATGAACTGTAACCAAGAACCTTGAGAGATCTTTGTTTTTAAGGAAAGAGGAATGAAATAAAGACCGAACAAAGGCAATCTTTTAGTTGAAAGATAAGCTATGACATAGAATCATAAAAGTGAAGTCTGATTTTGACCAGTTTTTTGAATTGTCAGAGTGAGGAAGAATTTCCTACGGACCATAAAAATTCCAGATTTTCACGTTAAAAGAAAAGAAAGGCGGACTATATTCTATAATGCATTGAGGGTTGACCTCAGCTCTGTGAAATCTGATTCCGGATGAAACGGTAGTCTCCTGTCCTTGCCACTGGCTTGCTCCGGGGCTCAGGCTGCATAATAACCAGACTCGTCTGGATCGTGGTGCAAGGTGGGCATATGAAATAAAGTATTTAACACATCCATAACACCTTTCATGTTCATAGCTCAAACAGCTTTATAAAATCCAATTAATTCATCAAGCTTCATAAACTCTGAAGGACATACATAATTATAGCT